>NC_134462.1:27145472-27753389 GCF_047948215.1 Lycorma delicatula
TTTTCTGTCGACTGTATTCATCATTTTCATTGTAACTCAAGGAACTAAAAGACAAGCGATTCTACCTACATATATACAACTACCTGGAAATTAAAACTGCAAATACAGTATTTTTTTTTTTTGGTAAGTAGAAATGCAATTTATTAAACTAGTAAATAAATGAACAATTTTTTTTATTAATATAAAAACACAAGTCGAATTACACAGCCCCTCCTCTAGGTAACATTTTCTTATATGTAACCTAGAAAAGAATCCTAGTTCAAAACTCAAAAAACATGTTTTCTATGAAAAAAAATTTCAGGTAGATAAGAATTAAAACTAATAAAATTATTTAGTTTTAATTACAAGAATTAAAAATTCAGAATTTTCTGAATTTTAGTGCATGCCAGTAAATTGATCAAAAATTCATTCTAAATTAATTAAATTCAGCCTCTTTCTAAGCATGCACTTGTGCCCCAACTACATTATTTTCTCTGACAGAGGTTATTTTAGTAAGCGACTCAAAATATTACTGCATGTAAAATAAT
Source organism: Lycorma delicatula (assembly GCF_047948215.1). Lineage (NCBI taxonomy): Eukaryota > Metazoa > Arthropoda > Insecta > Hemiptera > Fulgoridae > Lycorma > Lycorma delicatula. The sequence goes on from NC_134462.1 coordinate 27,146,000, forward strand.
GCTCTAAAATGAGGCTCGCTTTGGTTTAAGCTCAACTACCCATAAAATAACATAGTTATCAAGAAAATTTGATTGGCTTATCCTGATAGCCAATCCTGGTAAACTATTTAAGGTAATGTTAAACAAATATACCATTACAGCTGGCTTTTAATGTTATAAATGTATATCTTCAAGCATACATTTACAGTTTCAAGTTTCTGTGTTGATTATGTAAATTTCATTCATTCTTTTTGAAATGTTTGAAAGGGTAACTTTTTTACTGCACATTACTTTATTTTTCAGATGCAGATATATTTATATGCATGTATAAAATAATTTAAATTATTCATACGGTAAACAATAATAATTTGTGTAAATGAAAATTTGTATCAACCGTGCATAATAAATATAAAAAGAACATGAATAAACAGAAAGAAATATGACTCTACCGTGATAAATCCTCATAAAGTGAAACTGATTATTATTATCATGATTTCATCACACATTTATCTTAGCACACTACAGGTTCCAATTAAAAATAATCTGGATCCCTACTTTACTCAATGTTAACGTTTGTACCTTTTTCTCAATAATCAAAAAAGGCATAGAGCTTTGATCTTTTCTTAAATTAAAATTCAGAATTTTGTACATCTTTTGTCTTTCAATTTTATTCAAAAACAAAATTCTATTTTTGACACTAAAATTTCAAAAGAAAATTTTTTTGCTGTATTTTTTTAAGATTTACAAAAACAATTCACACATATTTAAGAATTAAGGGTACCAAATGTATACTAAAAATTTCAACTCTGAATCTTGAGAAGCTCCTAAGAAAAAGGTACATTGAGCTTCTTTATTTTTATTTTTCCTGTTTAGCCTCTTGGAATTACCATTCAGGTATTACTTCAGAGATTGAATGAGGATGATATGTATGAGCGCAAGTGAAGTGTAGTCTTTTACACTCTCAAATCTACCATTTCTGAGATGTGTGGTTAATTGAAATCCAACCACCAAAGAACACTAGATGGGTATGCATGACCTAGTATTCAAATCCGTACAAAAGTAACTGCCTTTACTAGAACTTGAACGTTGGGACTCTTGACTTCAAAATCAGATGATTTGCGAAGACGCGTTCACCAATATACCAACCCGGTGGGTTTCAGACGGTGGCTTATGCACCACAGTACCTCACTCACGGGTTGCTGTATGAAATCTTTGTCAATAGTATGTGGTTTTCCCGATTTAGCAATAAGTAAGGAAATATTATATGAAGAACATAATCCATTATTTTCTTATTTCGATGCCGCCGGAAGGATTTCAGCCAAAGCAGGATGTCTCAAATGTTGATCTTTGAGCATTTTAAAGTAAGATAGACTTTTATCTTTTCTGTCATGATATATTGTACTCAAATTTCTTCGAATCGCGAAAATTTTAATGCTTCATTTGAAAACACCTTGTGGCAAATAATGAGGCATGCTGGATTTGAATATTAGATCGTGAATACCTACAGTGTTCTTTGATGGCTGGGTTTCAATTAACCACACATCAAAGGAATGGTCGACCTAAGACTGTACAAGACTACAATTCATTTACATTCATACATATAATCTTTATTCATCCTCTGAAGTAATACCTTACAGTGGTTCCGGATGCTAAACAGAAAAAGAAACGCATACTGGTAATTTTGTTTGTGGGTGATTACATAAAACCATATTCAAATATTTGACGTTATGCTGTCGACATTATTTCTTCAGTTCCGACATGAGTCTATGAAAAATATAGTAGTAATAAATATGAAATAAAGTAATAATATGAGTATTACTCAAGAGGTTCATATGTAAAGAAATATTGTAATTAATACGATTTGTTTCGGATATATTAATTTCTATTATCACGTACATAACAGTCGAAGATAGGTGAAAAATTAAATTACTATTTACTTGATTATGCGACTAATATACTTTTGATTCGTAAAGCTAGTGACAAAATATTTAATTCTCATTCACCTTCGACTTTACATACCTGATGATGGAGATGTCTATCTCCGAAACATGTCGCTTTTATTAAAATACATGTACTACACGTTATTGAATTGAAAACAATAATAATAAATATCTCTTACCTATGTGGTAACAATTATTGTGCCACTTACCTGAAGAGATTTCGAAACGATTTTATAACTATTGATACACAACTTCTCACGTATTTATAGGAATGTTAAAAAAAACAGATTCAATTTATTGAGGTATTATAGTCGTAGGCGCGCAGAAACTGTATGACCTTGAAGTTTTAGCTCTTTTGCTCAAGGGGGAGGAAGCTGGTCCTCAATTTGACTTGGCAGAAAATGATCCCTTAGAATTATTAGCGCCCATCGGTAGGAAGTAGCTCAAAATTAAATAAATATATTATTCGGAAAGTACTAACACGAAATAATTTACGCAAATTGAATTAATGAAATTTTCAAGTTTTCATCATTTCAAGTCGCTTCTAGCATATTGGAATCAATAAAACATTTTATAATGTGTTTCATTTGATTTTAGCCACTTGGATATCGAAATTTAGCTACTGAAGAAGAGTAGTTATTCAAAACTTTTCATATTCATATGAAAAATTCTTCTTGAAAGAAAATAAAACATTTTTGGTCGGACAGCTAACTCAGAGCAATGAAATGACCTCCGTATTGCCTGATTTGTCTGTTTTTGTAGCAAACTTATTTTCTTTCATATGATACCGATTTAAACTAGAAAAACTACGCATGGGACTTTTTTACGTTCTTTACTTCGTACAAGGAAGTAAAAAAGTGTGATCACGAAAAATTTCGGTTTTCAGATTTCAACGGAAATATCCATTTTGACCAACTCTGAATCCATTTTGACTAGTTTCGACGTGACGTCTGTACGTATGTGTGTATGTATCTCACATAACTCTAAAAAGATTAGCTGTAGGATGCTGAAATTTTGGATTTAGTACTGTTGTAACATCTAGTTGTGCACCTCCCTTTTTCATTGCAATCAACTGAAGAAAAGTGTCCAAAAAAATCCCCAAAAATTGGATTTTTAACTTTTTCTTAACTGCAATAATAAGCCCTCATTGAGAGCTTTACAGCGATATATCAGAAGTGGCATTTATTTTCATTTACACTGAAAACAAAAATAATAAATTAAACGAAAAGAGTTATAGCCAAATAAAATTTTAATTAATGAAATATCAGGATCTTACAACGGAAGGCACATCGGCTGGAATCAGACTTTTCTTTTTTTAACTTTTTTAATTTTTTTTTTTTTTTAATTTAAATATATTGATTTATTAATAATAAATTGGATTTATTATTGTGATTGTAAACAAAAATTACATTAAATAATTATTCTATAATAACAATAAAAAAAGATATATGAAGAAAAATCAGAATTTATTAGTGAAATAAAATTTTATGTACGTTTAAAAATGTGTATATGTAATTTAATAGGCATTATTACATATGAGTACATGTAACCGATTTGATGAAACATCTGATTATTTAATTTTAATTGAAAATTATAATTTAGAATCGTATTAGTTTTAGATTTTCTAGTTTATTTTTATTTAATTATTTTGTAATTTCTGTTTAATTTTATCTACATTAAAGTTAACTACAGAGTGACTGAAAAATAGACCCTCACAAGAACAACATATACACTAAGGCATGCATGCCCGATCCTTAATAAAATGCAAAAAATTCTTATCTTTTAGTTCATTACTCCTCCGATAATGTCAGAATGTCAGACTATATTCTCCTTAAGTCGGAGAATCATCATTTCGTTTATTTGTTTTTTGATGCCAATCGCTCTTTAATGGCTCTTTGGTGTGATATAATTCTACTAATCTTAATTTATTACACCTTCTCTAGTTTTCAAATTTTCAGTCTCTTTATATTCATCATTCTCTCTTAATCTTTTTATTCTTTCCTTGGTGTTAACGTTTCTTCCCTTTTATATTTATCACATTCTCTTAATTTTTTTTATTATTTCTTTGTTTGCAACATTTTCTTCCTTTTTTCCTTTTCATTTTCCTTTTTTTTAATTTAGATATATTGATTTATTAATAATTATTAACATCTGATTGTAAAAAAATAACAATAAATAATAATTTAATAAAAAAAAATATGAAAAATCAAACATAATATCTTATGTACTTTTAAAAATGTGTAATGTAATTTATTTAATAGGCGTACAAAGAAATCATATGATGTCCACATCAGATTTGGTGAAACATCTGATTATTTAATATTAATTGAAAATTATAATTTAGAATCGTATTATTTTTATTTATGCATTTGTTTCAGTCTACTTGATAATAAAATTTAGTAACTTTCTCCTGTTTTGTTTTCGTTTTTTTTTTGTTGGTTACATCATAAAAATTTAAAAAAACATAATATTAGATACATATAAGACTCACATTTATTTATTAAAGAATAATAAAGGGACTTTTACTCTAACCTAATATTTCATGTAAGATTGTTGAATTAATAATAGTATAAATATTTAAAGTTAATAAAAAATAATATTTTAGGAATTGTGTAACTGTCCACTTTTATTACAGAATTAGAGGATCGTATATCTCACTTTCAAATGAAATAAGTTTAAATGAAGTGCAGCAAAAATATGTAATTTAATAGGCATACAAGGAAGTCATGTGGTTTCCACATCTTTTAAAAAATGGAACGGACATCAAAATGTACTAAATGTAAGAAATAATTTCGTTCAAATATTTAATTAATTCCATAGACACATTTTTGAATTGACGCCTGCTTCTACAAAATTAATTTCTACATATAATATAAATTTGTTCTATAATACTATATATGTACATGTATAATACATAAAAACCAATACCAACATTACATCAGTGAAATTCATTTTTATTTGTTTTGATTGCTTTTCCGTTTTTGCGATTATTACATATTTTTATATATACGCCATCTATAGGGCCATTCAAATACCACAAAAGTATGATCATGTATTTTGGCGCTGATTCATCAATTTTCATCTTATTTCACATTATTCTATTTTCATATTATTATTAAAGGTTTCTAAGGAATTAATCAAGTTGGACGAAATTATTTCTTACTTTATGCCCATTTTGATGTCAGTTGCATTTCTTTTTTTTTAAAGTAATTATTTCATAATTTTCTGTGTTTGATTAATAATAATAAGTTTTTCAGCGGAATTAATCTGCTCCTTGGTGATATAATGCAACCGCCCTCACTGCCCCATCAAAGAATTATTTCGAGTAATCCAATACCGATTCATTCAGTAAATTCCGATTCTCAACCGATCATAAGTAAGAATAAATTTAACCAGTCATACTTACACCGAACACATCACTTAAAGTATATAACCAATTAGAATGCACTAAAATCCAACCAATCACAATTCCTCATTTTGTCACCGATCACAAGAACGATTAATTCTGACCCATCGAAATGCACCAAATTTTTATCAATCTCAAAACGAAACTGCTTTAACCAAACTGAACGTCATTAACACATCCTAACCAACCTCGCTTTTTATCAGTCAAAAGACTTAGTATAGAACAGCAAATTTTGATTACCCACAAAACGAAATATCTTGACCGTTACTACATTACAATTCCAATATGGATAAATTAAAATTTTAGTACGCTCAAATTCACCGATTAAGATTTCTTATATATAGTACGATTTTAATTTAATAATTAAAAGGATGTAACTCTATATTTGGTAATTATAGGCAAGAAGAAGAGATAAAGTAGATGATAACTAAAAGTATTAATCGTTTTTACTTTTTGTAATGGTTTTTAGTAAAACCATAAAACTAAAAGCAATTTCGTTTAATTACATTAGCATTTATTCGGCATTTCTACTGTTCCTCTATAGCCCAAGGGAATATCTGCAAATTAGTGTATAAGAAGTGCGAGTACATTTTACGAGTTTATCGCTCACAATGATTTTTTGTCCTTTTTTCTTTCATGAATCACAAAAACCTATTGCATATACTTATTTATGAATGTGCAATGAATCGGTTCCGGAACATAGCACGATTCTCTTGATCTCAAAGAGAACCAATCTTACCTGTCTTGTAATCGTTTTTATTCTGCGACGAAACTCCATAAATATTCTGCTATAAACTGATGTTGCTAGATTCTGAAGGAGTTGAAAGATTTGTGTAATAATTAAAAGACCCAGCATGTTCGCCATCTCTGTTATTGTCGATGAATTCGTCTTCCGATTGGCTTGTGGTTGAGCACTCGAGGTCTTCTTGGAGAACGTAAACACAAATTTCTGCGAGCACCCTTTTTAGCGCGGGAGTTCCCTGAGCAGTTGCACATTTCGTCTTGTTTAACACTTTAATGAGTGTTAGGGAGTAAACCTCTTCGACCTAGGTTACCGAAATGATTTGTTGGCCGTCTTGTAGCGATTGAGACAGATTGTCGGGTAGTAAATTAGACGCCTGCGAAGCTGATTCTACACAATCTAGCGGAGCAGCACCGATTAGATCTTATAAAATTTATTGGTGCCGTTCCTCTTGATCTTGACTAAAAGAAACATTTTTTTTTTTTAATCTATGAAGTTCTCTATTATGCCTGCTACATTTGATTCTTTTTTAGTTCCTATACGTTTTTTCCTTCCCAATATTGTTTGCATATGGTTGAATAAGTAATACCTTCTTGAGTTTCCATATTGTTCAGATATTCTTGCAATTCTTTTTGGAGTCCCATTAGTCTGGTTGATCTTTTAGTTCCATATTGATGGGAGCTCCCCATACTGTTATGAATGCAATATAGAATCTATGGCCTAATATTATAAATTTTTTGTGAAGTAACAAAAAATTTCTGTAAGTCCCACACCATTGAACTGGATATATCTGCCAATATGTTCTCTTGTTCTGGTACTATTTCCTCCTTGTGTTTCTCCAAAGCAGATGGCGCGAGCGCGTGTGTGTGTGTGTGTGTGTGGGGTGTTGTGGTCAAAGGTAGCAAACTGGTGGTCTGTTTTGTAGTTTCTTTTACTGGATGTTCTCCATTTTTCTTTTTAATTGTTGTGGGGCAAGATACCCACACATCATATCATCTGTGATAGTTCCCTTTCCATCTCCTCCATCATCCTTTGAAATTCCAGGTACAGACCTGGAACGAAGTTCATCTTCTGAAGTAATACCTTATGGTGGTTCCGGAGGATAAACAGAAAAAGAAAGAAACTAACCAACTGGCTTTGTCGATTACTACTGATGATGTCATTACTTTTGTGAAATAAATGCATGACATTTTTTATTTATAGCTTGGTATGTTTAGTATAAATATTACTTCACATTATTTCAAGACAAAAAATACATCATACGGTTATATAATAATTAGCACTACAGACTGGCAGAAAATAAGTGAGAGATTTGCTGTAGGATAAAATTTATTAAAATTCTGTAAATATATCGTAATGTACTTTTTCCTTTTTGGATATTACAGAAAAACAACAAGTTTATATTAATTTTCAATACTTGTTGTGTTTATACACTCACAAATAGTCACAACCACCTACACGACACACACATCAATTATGATTTTTATCAGAAAAATCCAAACATAAATCATTTTACTCAAAACTTTAAGAAAACCATTTACATTTAAAAAAAATCAATTGTTAATAAATATGTTCTTATGTTTTTTTGTTACAGTTATAAAGTACTATTACTAGCAAATAGTATACTTAAGTGATAGTGTAACTCACAATGAAAATTCGAAAAAATCTTTTGCCAATAAAGGTGCATTTTTTCTCATTCTTTGGAGGTGAGTAATATTTTTTGCTTAAGTTTTATTTTTTGGCAAGTAATAATTGCTTTTTAATAATTAATTTCTGTTAAATTTCTTTTTTAGAATAGAAAATATTTGGTTCAGAACAAAATAGGTTGTTAGAGTTAAATTCTCTCTCATAGCTGTCACATGCAAACATAGAAGCATGAAAGTAATTAATTATTATTTTTTTATAAATATCAACTTTCTCTTATAATTAAACTGTATTTTATTGTGCCACAAAAAACACTATTACAATCGTCATTATAATACAATAAATAAAAATTTAAAATTAACATTAATTAGTATTAACAATAAAACTAATATTAAAATCAACGTTCATTAAAAAAAAAATAAAAAATAATAAAAAAAAAGTAAAACAAAAGCGAAACATCATAATTTAATATAATAATTGTAATAATATTAATAATAATAATAAATATACTGTAAGTGAAGAAAAAATTAAAACGAATAAAATAAAATAAATAAAATTATATTAAAGTGGCATTCAAATAACAATACATTTTTCAGAAATAATATTCTAATATATTGTAGTACTATTATTTGTCAAAGTTTAGAAATCACATAGATGAGCAGTAGTTTTAATTAAAGTATATGAAGTAGTGTTGGAGAGGAGTGACCATTAATACTACAATGAAAATGTACCTCGATAGAACCAGGTAGCAAGAACCCAGCTACCAATCCAGCAATTCATTCCTACAAATCATGTCAACTAAGCACTCTAAACTTTGACACGTAACAATAAAAATTAATAAAAACCACATTCTAAAAAAGTTGGGCAACAGTATAATAGAAGATATCAACACTCATTTAAAATATATAGAGTGAAATCAGTGCATAGGAAGAGAAAGAGCAATGTTAAATGCTCCAAAAATTAACGATCATAAACAAGTAAAAAAGGTAGGACAGATGAAAACTGTGGATGCAATCCTTTGAAAATGTCATTTTAACTATAAAAGAAAAAGAAAGATAAGCAAAAAGATGATCTAGTCCCTTAATTCAAAATGTTTAAATAGAGAAAAATTCATTTAATGTTGAACTCCTGTTCAGCAACCCCATCAAATATTTGCCCAATTTCTGTACAAAATAACTCATGCTGTTAATTGAATTAAATAAATTTAATTAAATGTTAATTGAAAGTTAATAAAATTAATAAGTTAATTCAATTAAATTTTATATAGAAATTTGTGTTAATTCAATTTTATAAGGAACAGAGCTCTAGTAGACACCTCAATCACTAGCAGTTCAGCTTTTTGTGTGATCCCTATTTGCCCTTTGACAATTCCAAAGGCACAAAAAAGAGGAAAACCACCCACCAATAAAGAAACAGCTCTCCTGTGAGCTGGTAGTCAGTAGCATCTCAATTCCCCCCCGACAGGAGAAGATCCAGCCTCGTAGCGTGTCCAGTCGCTACAGCACCCCCTCCGTTCCTTGCCAGTTGTGGCTTTAACGGAGGGTAGTCAGTAGCAGCCAAGCCTATTCCCATAGTATTCATCTATGGAAGAAGGATTAAAGATAACGTGAGAGGAAGGAAGAGAGGTAGGAGGCAATCAGCCCATAGAGCCCATTGAGGGATCGGGCCCATTGAAGTGAATTGGGTATTTTAGTCTTACTCCCGGACCATGTTCCCTGTTCCCTACACTCCTCATTTTAGTATATGAAATTATTTATTTATTTACATAGTAACAACAGGCTTACACCCTCTTACAGTTACTAGACAAATGATATATGAATTCCTGTAGCGTGTGAAAAATGCCATGCCTGACTGGGATTCAAACCCGAAAGCTTTGGATGAAATGTCAAGCTGCTACCACTCCATTACGGAGATCAGCAATAATCATCTAAACAATAGTGTAGTAGTATAGAGTTGCTTGTAATTTTCCAACTGATAGAATATTTTCAGGAAGTAACTCAAAATAGATTTTAAGATAATCCATCAAGAAATTAAACATCAATTAACAATAAAAAATATTCTTATTATCATAATGACAGCCAGTTTTCAGTCACTGCATTAGATAACTGGAAAGGTATTTCTTTTAAACAAAACCTTCATCTAGTGATAAAAGAAAATCCTAAAACAAATTCAATTATAAAAATAAAAATTTCTTGAAAATTACCAGTTTAAAAAAATAGCAATAAACTGTTTAAGGTTATTCAGAGCCTCTTGTGAGTTCTACAAGAATTTGTGTATATTAGTCTACATATTCATAAATACAGTAATTTTATTTGACAGATTTTGATAAGTTTTTAAATTTTTTTTTTTATAATAAAAACAACATCCAACAAGACCAATATGTCTAAAATGTTCACCTGTAACATAAAAGTTTCAAACTTAAACAAGATTTATTTTTAATAATTGTAATTTTGATTATTAATTTTTTGTTTCAAGAGATAAATTCTGTAAAACATTGTTTGGCTTCAAAAATTAAAAATTTTGAGAACGGTAATTACAATGATAGAAACTTAGCATTAATCAAAGTTTATAGAAAATAAGGCCTTAGAAAATGACAAAGTTTCTACATATACAGATTAAGGAAAAACTGTTTGCTTTGAAAAAATTAATTATTTTTAAACAACTCTTGAATTTTTAGATCTTAACAATTTGATATTATTATGATGAATCCTACAACTAAATTTGGGAAACAGGTTAAAAGAATTATTTGTTCTATTTTCAGGGAGGTAATGGTTTCACGTTAACAATAATGAATCCAGAGCTACCAAAATTATACTCCCTTATTAAATTACATAAAGAAAATCATCCAGTTAGACCAGAAGTTGGATATGTTAATACTTCTGCTGTTAAATTGTCAAGAAGGATGATTAATATTATTCGATTGCATTTTAAATTTCAACCAAAATTTAATATTAAAAACTCAACTGTGCTTGTTGAAAAAATATTACAGATTTATATATTTCAGATAATTCTACTCTACTTTCTTTGATGTAAAACATCTGTTTCCTAGAATTTCAGCACAAGAAATTATCAATACCGTTAACAAGTTACTGATTACCCAGAAAACTAATGAAATTACAAGAATTGAGATAGTTGAGTCATTGAATGTTTGTTTTAATCAAAATTATTTTGAGTTATACTCTGAAAGAGGGTCAAATTATGGGTAATCCACTCCTCTTGTGAAGAGTTTTAGTCAGCTGTTTGATTAATATACATAAACAGAACCTCTAAAGCCTTAGTTATGGCGTATCCGTTATGGCGTATCCACTCAAAGAAAGTACTTTTGAAGAACAGTGTTCCATGATCCAATTTTTATTTTTGAAAAGTGTATAACTATCAGAAATATTCTCTCAGATGAACAAATCATACGGCAGTAGTTGCATGAACCGTGCAAATTTTGGGCAGAAAAGTTTAAAAGTAGCTGCAAAAGCATGACCAACGAGCACCGCTCCGGGCATTTGGTAACAGTGTCGACATCAGCATTAGATTCTCATATTGTATTGATTTCCTTATCCAAGAAGATCCACAGACTTACAGTTGTGAAAATTATCGACTAAGTGTTGACACAACTCATTCCATCATTCAAAACAAACTGAACTACCATAAGACTTGTGCAAAGTGGGTTCCAAGAGAGCTTACCGTTCATCACAAAGCAGAGAGATTTCACATTTGCACCGAACTCAAAAATCATTTCAATAATGAAGGTAACATTTTTGGGCAGGATTTTAACTTGTGATGAAACTTGGATACATCATTTTGAGCCAGAGTCCAAACGTCAAAGCATGCGGTGGAAACACACTGAATCCTCTATCTGTAAGAAATTCAAAATGCAACCATTGGCTGTTAAGATCATGTAAACCATCTTTTGGAGTGCCCATGGTCTGATTTTCTGGGATTATTTGGAGGATCAACGCACTATCAACAATCAGCCTGTACTACTCAGCCATGATTGAGAACAAAGTCAAGCTCGTGACTTGACTTGAAGAGGAAATGTCGAGGATGACAGAAGAAAGGCGTACTTCTTCTACAAAACAATGCTTGACCTCATACGATACAACTGACACTGAAAACTACAGACAAAGTGGATTAGGGACTCCTACCTCAACCTTCTTACAGCTCTTGCCCCTTGGGAGTTTTAGCTGTTTGGACCGATGAAAGACGTTTTGCATGGCATCAGGTTCAACAACAACGAAGAGGTAAAGAAAAAAGGCACAAATCTGGCTTCAAGATCACGGTAAAAAATTCTTTGCTGAGGGAATAAGAATACTTGTACAAGTGCAGAGAAATTGGTGGGGATTACATGAAAAAGTAGACAAAAAATGTAGCAAAAATTGTTTACAATAAACCATAATTTAAATAAATACAAATTTACTAAATAAACCATTTTTTCTATACAGCTATTTGTTTAATTACTGAATGACCCTTGTATTAGGGAGAAGAGGAAATTGCTTGAAGTTAAGCTTAAAAAGATGTAGTGGGTGTTGGGTAAGAGATCACAACTTTCTTTGTTCAAAAAGGTTCTGCTCTGTAAGGCTTTCTTGATATGGAACTGATATGGATGTACAGGATTGAACTCTGGGGAATGGCAGTAACATCAACGTAGAGGTCATTCAACAGTTCCAGAACAAACTTCTACAGAACATAACCCACATGGCATGGTTTGCGAGGAATGCTGAAATCCACAATTACGTAGGCATTCCATACGTTTGAGAGGAAGTTGGATATCTAGTTTCAAGGTGTGTGTCCAGGTTGGGTAAGCATATTAATCATCTCGCTTTGAATCTGCTAGACAGCAGCAAGAACGTTATGAGACTAAAAAGGCTCCATGTGCTTGATCGATAGCCTGTTACGATGATCCGGCTTGGTGCTCATGCTTATTGTTTCGTAGCTATTTCAAAGTTACTGTTTCATTTACTGTTCTATTTAAAGTTGTTATTTATTTTGTTCTTTTAATGTTAATGTTGACTGGACACTCAAACACACTATCAAATGTTGTATTATTTATCTTACACTATTGTTTGTCTGTTATGTTATGCTATTGTTTTTGTATTACTTGACGATTATCATTGAGTGGTCCTCATTTATTTGATGGTCAGTCATACAACTTACTTATAGCTTCATTGTGGAAGCTGATTGTAAGTAAATAAAGAAATTCAGCAAAAAAAAAAAGAAATATCAGCTGATTTATAGTTTTTTTTTTTTTTTAATTTTATTAGTAACATTGCAAAGGATCTGTAACTATTAGAAATGTTGCTATGTTTTTAAATAACATTTTGATTATATTTAATAATGTCTGAAGAACTTGTTTTCCTATCCCAAATTATTAGTTTGTCAAATCATTATTTTGTTTATAATGTTTTTAAGTGTTACAGAGATCTCAGATACTTTAGAATATTGTTTTATAGAATTTAATAAGAAATATAACTTAAAATATTAAAATTATAGATCTCATTTACTAACATAAACAAATTCTAGTCATTCTATTATATCTATTGATGTATAACAACACTATAATATTTGGTATGATAATATTTTATTTTATTTTTCTAATGTGTACATTGCAATCTGTTCAACTAGTGAACAACAAACAAGCAACCTCCCCTAAGGTCCAATGAGATGAGGATGATAACATGTGATATGTAAATGAGGTGTTGTCTTGTACAGACTCAGGCCAACCATTCCTGAGATGCTGGGTTGAATGGACCTCAACCACCAAAGTATACTGCTATCCACTGTCTAGAATTAAAATCTGTATAAAAGCAACTAAACTTTACTAGCATAATGCTGATGTTTATAGCATCTTATATTCAGATTTTTGTACATTTATCTTTAATACCACAGAAAATAAAAATGATATTGTGATTTGTTTTAATTTTTTTTTGGCCAATTCAATGTTATTTCCATTGTTTAACGTGTTTTTAAACCATAAACTGAGTTAAAATATAAAAAATTAACACTTAAACATTCTATAATAACGTTCTTTCACCTAATTTAATGAACATCAAGACGATAAATTTTATTTATGAAATTTAAAAACCCAGAGAATGTGGGAACTGGAAGTTAATTATTTTTGCAATTTATCTCATTTTTAAATGTAGGAACTAATTTTACACAAAAAAAAGTATTTAAAGTGCTTCAGCATTCAAAACCTTTCATTTCATTGTTTATAATCAGCAAGTAACATGCTGAAAAGTTAGATGACCTGGCTGATCACATGATTTTTCCATAACAAAAGATAACATGATTAAAGAATAAATGCTACAAAATTCTCAATAACTTATGTGATGCAATTTGTAGCTACATTTTGTTGAAAAAATGTTTCCTTATTTTACTACATGATGAGTAAATTTAGGAACTTAAAACTCAAACATCACTGATTATTGCCTCACTCCTTTATCATGAAAAAAATAGGTCCAAAAATTCCAAAGGAAAAGATTTCACACTGTGCTGTAACCTTGAAATTGTGAAATGGTTTCTCATAAAATATTGTGGGGTATGTAGGAGACCAATAAAAATGTTTTGTCTTACAAACAAAATCTGATAAATGGAACCGAGTTTCATCGCTCATTTGCAATAAGTGTTCAGTCATAACTACCAAAATTTCTGGGTAAAATTAACTGTGTTTATGTCAAATGCACGAACACTGGCTCAAACAGCCTGACTGGTCCAGAGTGATGATGATTAGAGCAACACGAGAGCTCTGTTCAATAACTTTTCTATATTGTTTTTAGACTATCACCTTTCCCTTTTAATATATAATCAGGAATCTATAACTCCACTCCAATTAAGCTACTAAGTGACAGTAACCACATCTCCATTTGAGGCAAATCAATTAAAATAGTACTACCAAATTACTTGACTCACTTATATGCCTTTAATTTGTAGAGTCCATAAACTTAAATAATTTATAAGAATGTATTTTGGATTCATTATTTATGAGAAAAATTTCAATTTTTCTGAATATATGGCTATTGTTTTTTACAGTCAATAATTGCAAGGACTTGTCACAAACTCTTAAAATTCACCATACATCAATAGTAATAACCTTTTTTTAAGTAATATATGTTTTTTTGTAACTTTTTTAATAGGTATATCATCAATAGTACTGTTTATGCCAACATTAGCAAAGCAATTAGGATTTTCAGCAGTATTAGTCGGTTCAATATGTTCAATTTTACCATTAATTGGCATGGCATCAAAAGTCTTAATGGGTGCACTCGGTGATAAATTCCAATGCCATAAGATGTTAATAATTATATATATTCTTATAACATCAGCAAGTTTTTTCTCACTAGATTTTCTTTCACCAATAAATAAAAAAATAGAAGCTGAAATGTTATGCAAAAGTAACTCTACAATACAATTATGTTCAGAAAAACATGGAGAAAAATGTATGACTACAAAAATAAAGGCTGAATTTAAAGAAAACACAAAAATAAACTGTCAGGTATGTCAGATGAAGCTCAATTTAATAACTTTTAAAATATCATACATTATAATTGATTAAAATTTTAATTTAAAATAAAATCTAATTTTTCATTTGTAAATAAACTAACTTTAGTATTACAATACGAGTGCAACATTCAAACAACCATTTTATAATTTTTAAATATGTATTACACTTAATTCACGATCATTAAGAATATCTCATTATGATACTTGTAAAATAAGTAAGACTTTTTTAAGCAGCTGCCCTTACTTTATTATAGAAGGGGTAATACCAATAGTAAATAAGCTTTAAAAATATACTAGATTTATTAGAATAATCTCATACTTCTCCAAGGACCTTTGTATAGTGATGGATAAAACAAAACACATTATAAATATAGCTGCAATATTCAACTTTAATAATCCCTCATTCATACATTTACATTAATATATGTTTTGGTTTCCCAAACAACAAACAATTTCTACAGATACAAATATATTATGTGTTAAAACAGTCTGTATCCCATACCATGAAATGAAGATTCACTATGAGAAATCCCAAAACAGTGTTTTCAAAAATATCAATTTAATCATATTCTGAAAACATTAGAGAAATAATAGATCCACGGGAATAACCCGGAAGTGCTTAGCTATTTTAAGATTGAAAGATTTGTTTATCATTCAGAATTTCTGAACGAATCACACCACAATACAAATGTTCCTGTCTTGCATTTGCCTTGAAGCTTGAGCCCTTGTAATAACAATAAGCAATTTTTTTTTTTTTTTGTTGATGGAATTATTAACAAGTTGGACAGAATTTATTTTTTTCCAAAGTCATATTCCTGAAGTATTCCATGAATCGTCCTCCTCTTTGATACTACACTGATAACTACATAATTTTTTCATTATGAACTTTCATTACTACTATTCAAGCAACTAAGAAATTCTCTCATACTGTTCAGGTATTTTACTGGTAATTATTTAGATGGTTGTTTAAAGAGTGTGCCCAGATCCTATCATTTTGGTAGTTTGATTCCAAACTGTGAACACAAAATTCATCACATACAGTCATCCCAGCCTCCACAAAGAAACCTGCTATCTTAACAGGGGAGTGGTATAACTTAATCTAAGGATCTGAAGAAATATACATAACCATGTATACCTTAATATATGCATTTCACTTAACTGGTGAAGCATAAAAGCTGGGTTATTTTTAACATTAAAAATAGAAATAAATGAAACTAAAGTAAACTAGATCGGCAATGGGGTAAACTACAATTCTAAACTTTATTTTAAGTGAAACTGAACAAATGTTAAAGATTAACATGTATATATATATATCTAAGCAGACAGGAATTGCTTTTTTGTGCTATATATTAATAACAATTTAAACATTTCTTTATTTACGTAACTAATACCTTTAATTACTACTAACATACTTTTTTCTATAACCAATAATAATCATCATTACTTTTAGATGGAATGTATAGTAGATGACATATTCATTAATGATGTCTGTAACATCTGGAATAGTTCTGAATTCTGTGATATATCTTTGAAGGAATCATTTAAAGTGGATAAACAGACTACTATTTTTCCCAGTAGTTTGTTAAGAGATGTTACCAAAAATGATTCATCAGTAATAATATTTCCAACATCAATGACTTCTCATCTATTAGTATTTCATGCTGAACTTCTAGCTCATCACATAGAACAGGTACAAAAGAAAAACAATTGTAACACTCTAATAAATCTAATTTGTAAATTATTGTTTTTTTTTTTTTTTAAATTACTACAATTAACTGAATTTGTTTAAATATATTTCTTAATTGTTTTATTTAGAGTATACTAATACAAGTGTTCACAATTACATGTGAAGTATTTTGTCATTATAATTCATTTATTACTTAACCAACAAAAAATATAGTTATTTGTTTAAATATATATAACTGTTATATATGAGGGCAAGTCAAAAAGTATTTACACTTTTACCATAACACACCTTCAAGATTGTCATACTACCTTTTACAAATGCTTGTTTAGAGTTGGTACAACTGTTGTCACATGTACAATATTTAATCCCGATCGCGTTATTTGCCTCCAGCTATTACAGTGTTCACATGTCTGCTCCACTAACAGTTTGCTCAAAGGAGGAACAACGAGCAATGATCTGATTTCTCTGGATGGAGGGTGTGAAATGGGCTGAAATTCATTGTAGACTTTTATCACAATACGGGGACAGTGCTTTATCTCTTAAAAGTGTTTTTTCATGGATAAAGAAGTTTAAAAGTGGCCAGTTGAGTGTCACATGAAGAAAAAGGAGGCCCATCAACCTTCATTATGGACAAGGATTCAGCAAACTCAAAAGATGATTCTAGTGAATAGGTGAGTTACCATTAATGAGGTAGTGTTTTCTTTGATCATCAGTCATGGTTCTAGCCATCAAATCATCCAAACTGATCTCAGCTTCCATAAAGTATGTGTGCAATGGGTATCAAGACAGCTTGCTGCAGAACACGAGCTCAAAAATGTTGACATCTACCAAAACTTACTCAATCACTTCAACAAGGACGGAGACACATTTTTGAGCAGAATAGTAAAGGCAGTTACTTTTATACAGATTTGAATCCTAGATCATGGACACCAGTGTGTTTTGGTGGTTCGGTTTCAATTAATCACATATCTCAGGAATGGTCGACCTGAGACTGTTTAAGACTACACTTCATTTACAGTCATACATATCATCCTCATTTATCCTCTGAAGTAATACCTTACAGTGGTTCCAGAGGCTAAACAGAAGAAGAGTAGTCAGTCACCAATGACAAAACATGGGTTCATCACTGTGAGCAGAATTGTAAAACCAGAGTATAGAGTGAAAACACCTGGGACCTCCAACAAAGAAAAAATTCAATACTGAGCCATCAATGGTAAAGGTTATGCTAACCATTTTTTAGAATATTAAAGGGCCTGTTACTGGAAGACTTAATGGAAAAGGGGACTACAATCAACAGTGCGAGTTGCAGTGAAATGTTGCAAAATAAGCTGAAATTTGCAACAAACACTGAGGTCTTTGAAAAAAAGTTGGAGAAAGTATTGAAGTTGAATGACAACGCCCGCCCAAATACAACTTCCTATACTATTCAAACTATGAACAAGGTGAATTGTGAGGTACTGGAATACCCTCCTTACAGCATAGATCTCTAGCTCCCTCTGACTTTCATCTGTTTAGATCACTCAAGGATGCTTTGTGAGGTCTTTAATTTTCCAAAAACTTAGACGTGCAGGAAGCGGTGCAAAAGTGGCTTTGTGATCGACTGAAAACCTTCTTCTTGGAAGGAATATTGAGCTTGTGGACCACTGGACCAAGTGCATTGACAAGGGACGTGACTATGTAGAAAAATTATATACATGTTGAACCTCTACCTTTGTGTAAATAAATTGTAGAGCAAATAGTGTAGATAATTTTTTTATTCGCACTTGTAGAATAACTATGAAAACAATCAAACTTTTTGGTTGACTTCATATATATTTTTTCAACTGATGGAGAAGAGAAAATGTGATTTAACAGATTCTACAAAAAAGTACTAATTAATTAAATTCGGTTGATTTATTTTCTATGTAAAAATTTATTTTGCTTATCAACATAACAGCAGAACATAAAACTTGCATTCAACAAATTTCCATAAATACAGACAAAATTCCAGTTATTTTCATTATATGTGTGATGTGTTTACATACATACATACATACATATATATATATAAATACTTCACCGAATGTTGGCAAGTTTAAGGTTCAGATAGCTATGGTTTCTGGCATTTTAGGATTACAATAACTATAAAAACGCAAAATATTTGTTATACTTAACTTAATAAATTGTATGTTATGTATGTTAATTAAAAAACAATCAAAAATGCAAAAATTATAAAATATAAAATGTATTTTAACAAAATTACAGTAAGTTGAAGGCTAATATTGGATAATTTATATGTTTTTATATCTGGACTAAAAGAACTAATTTTAATTTAGTCTTTTAGTTCAATTTGCAAATACCATCAGTAATAAAAAATCCCCTGATTCTAATTTTGCATAATTTTTGTGAGGTCAGCCCTCGCACTTACTGTAACTGCTTTTCTGCAAAGATAAATCAGTTGGTTTCTTTTTTTCTTCAGTTGAAAAATGTTAGTAATTAGAAAACTCTATGACCTTTATTACATTTTTTGATTTTTATTCATATTTCTTATCTTTAATTTTAAAATAGCAAAGGTAGACAGAGATGGTAATCGAAATTGATGCAACAATATCATAACACAGTTGGTTTCAATAAAAATTATTTTTTCTAAATAACACATGTTGATTATTAAGTTTTTTTACTTAATTCTTTGTAAAACTCCTTTTTTTCTTGCTACTCAGTGAGCATTCATACAAGAGTTCCGTAAATGGTGTTAGTATTATAGTTTTTCCTGCAGCAATGCTTTTTATTATGTCATGTGTATTTTGGTAGTGAAAATCAGACACTCCTTCTCTTATACTAATTTCATAATTCTGTATACATCTAATGCTAGATTCATATATGATCTTCATACCATCATTTTTCGCTTCTTCTACCTACTGCATCCTGAAAAGAAGAATGAAAAGAGAATCCAATGTAAATTTCAATCAAGACTAATATGACAACACCTGCTAGTATGTTGTCCAGTACCACCAGAGACCGTCATGCAGAGGAACCATAACCTACGATGGCTGAATAAATAATACAAGGCATATGAGACCTAACACAATAAAAGAGAGTTATTTGTTGTTTATAACAAAAAATAATAAGTTGAGTTAGTAAAACACCTTCATCAAACAGGAAAGAGACAAACATTACTAAGGTTGGAGGCAAGCAAGACAATAATTAGAAAAAGCAATATTACTCAATGATTTGCCAGAAAATGAGAAGAGAGAAAAAACGAGTAAGAGTTTCTTATAAGTATTCTATAACAGTTAGGTATTTTTCAATGTTTCTTTCTTCCATCAAAAACAAAAAATGAAATCCGGCTTTTACTAGCTGAAATTTCCCTACACAAGTGTCACTTAAACAGGCATTATACACATAGTTTTTTCTTTTAACATGAGAGTATATTCAATATACTTCTTTTATAATATTTAGTTATGATGGAGCCCTGAACGGGTGAACAGTGTGCATTTGCAATTAAAGCAATCTACAAAAATTGCAGTAGTTTTACAGTTGACAAAGATCGATGCTCCTTCTATATCCAACAGAATGATGCAGTGTTGTCAACCCATGATGGTTAAAGTTCAATATTGAAGAAAATGATTTAAAGAACCTAAGGTTCATACATGTTTGTACCTATTTTTCTATGTCGATGGTGGTTAACAAATGTGTAAGTCGAGTTCAGTTCCTTTGTTCTTAGAAAGTCATTCACTCTTGTTTGAGATTTGGCTAGATCTGTTTGTTTGGAGTTTATGTTAGTAGTACACCGATGGGAATTTTGCTTGTGGCACCTCATCAGCGGCATCCTGGCTGAGGCTTAACTGAAAGATGTCATTGCGTACTGAAGATAACCTCCAGTAGAGCCCATAAGGGCTAGGTACAGAGGGGGAGGCATGGTGTCACATGGAGGGTGTCTTTACCTATGGGATCAGGATGGTTAACAAATGTTTACACACATATATTTATTTTAGTTTTATAAATTATTAATTAGTTATATATCTATATTTATGTGCACCAGGAATAAAGTGGATGATGTATAATATAGGAAAGACGGTGCTTATCAATTCCAATTGGAGGAATAAAGGAATCTGAAGAAAGTAAACATAATTTGTTCATACCTTACTGTGAAACTGATAAGAATTTTTCGTGTCAAATGCTATGCGACAATCCGATACTAACTGATATTGGAAAGGTTGTTGACGAGGAAAGTACTATAAGCCATTATCAGTTTTGGTTATTTTTATCTTTATTAACAACAGGATGGATTGGAATGGCTGCAATTACTTCTCTTGGAGAAACTGTTTGCTTTGGATTACTAGGTACTTATACATTTTACTCATTGTTTTATTTAAATTTTTGCTGATTTATCTGCCTAAAACTAATGTTATTGATCAGAAAAACAAAATGTGATAATTTTTAACATTTTAGATTAGTCTATATCAAAATAATGAAACTATGCCTCCAGAAGATCTTTTCAGAGCTAAATATACAACTACTGTAACAAAATTAATTACAGCACTGTTGTTAATAGCACTCATCTTAAAGCAGTTGAAACCTCTTTAGTATAATAAAAACATACTTTTAGATTGTTAAACATTAAATGACTGACTTTCAAAATAATGTAACTTTCTCTTCCAAAGACCTTTTGGAGATAATTATCAGCTCCTACCTAAATGGAGTATCCAGGAACACTGTTTTCATTGGCTCCCCAGTCTTTAAAAAGTCAAGAAATCTTTTGAGAATATAATCAAATAATGTATGCTACCTATGTTGTATCTATTAAACTTCATGTGTTTAGAAATTTTGTATGCTTCAAACTCATTGAAATGTTGACAGCATTTTCAGGAAAGAAAATCACCAAATCGCATTCGAACAACAAAGGGCTCATGTAGCAAATCAACAAAATATACTGATGAACTCAGGAATATTCAAATTAAATTGCACTAATACTACACTAGACGGACTGAAGGCATACTAACTAAAAGATACAAGGAACACATCAGACATTACACACAACAAAATCAGATTTGCAAATCACATCATAGTAAAAGTCTCACACATACAAAGACATTAACCACCATGTGAAAATTTTACACAGCACTTCAAACCAAGTTTTAAATAAATTTAAATCATGTCAAATTTACAAACACATAAAAATAACATATTAAAATAACAAAGAAGACAAAATGTGAGCATATTTATCTGATTACATATTTTAGAAGTTCTCTAACCATTTTAAGATGAGTGTCATTAACAAAAGTGCTACAGTTGTTTTCTCTACATTTTTAAACTGAATTTGTTTTCTGTTTTATACACAAGTTATTTTGATATGCTGTTTTCATATTCTGAAAAAAAATTATAACTGGAAAATATTTATGAGAAATATACAGCATCTTCTATATTTCTTAGGGATGGTACTATGATGTCTTCGACATAGTAATGTTGCATGATCTAAAACAACTTAATACTCAAAATCTTCAGATAATCATTGTAATATAGAAATGGCTCAGAAAAATTAATCTATAACATTAAACAAGTAGAAATTTGTCATTTTTAGGCATGTTATAAAATACATCTTTGCTTTATTATCTGGAGAAGGCTAAGAATGATAAAGCTTTCTGCATGAGCCATTAAACATATATTACACAATTTATATTTGTTTATTTATGATATATACACTTAGTTCCAATTGAAAGTACTGTTTAAACTAAAACAGTTATGATATACTAATGTATGGTTTCTAACATAGTAAACAGAACTATCTTGACAAATAACTTCACAAAAACATGAAATGCTTAAAAAATATTAACCACATTATAAAACTTTTGGGCATAAATTTAATATTGCTTGAAAAATATGAAATTTATACACTATAAATTTGATAAGAATATATTAAATGAAAAACTCAATACATGTCAAATATATTATTTAACTGATGCTATAAGGTTTCCCAACCATTTCAAGACAATGCCATTAACAATAGTGTTATTGCTATTTCAACCGATAAAAAAGCTGAATTAATAATTTCTTATAGATCTAATGTTTACACATTAGCGTTTTGATACTGTCACTTAAATACTTAAAAAGGAAGCAATATTTTTGTTAAGTTTGTATTCAAGTATGATGATCTGAACATACATTTGTCTGAAATTGTAATTAGTGTACCAATGTCAATGAGGAAGTAATCTCCTTATGTCTAACCTGAAATTATCATTCTGAGTATACTAACAGATTTCAAAATTAAAATTTAATAATTTTGAAGCTCCTTCAGCCATTTCCAGTAAACAAAATCCCATAATCATAAATTTTTTATTTCCTTCTTCCTCTTCTCTCATATTTTTCTTTTTCCAAATTCTTTCTTTTTGTCTGAAGTACTGCAATTTGCATGTCTGGATAAAATATTACTTTTAAATAAAACAATGTCAAATTCCTTATTGTTCAGTTTCTACTCCAAATGTGAAAAATAATTGTTAATAACAAGGCTCTCTTCTTCCTGCGATCATCAGAATTTCAACTGCAGCTTTGAGAATATACCCAAAATAACATGTTTTTTTTGGGCTCTAGTTAACCCAATTTATTGTTTACATATAAGACAATAATCTAATGTAAATGTCAAATTTAAAATAAATGTGTGAATACAACACAACACAACATGCAAAAAAGATTTTTCTTGCCATTTCATATGTGCACTCTTGATCCAAATAAAATTATTATATAAGACCCTGTATAAAGAACATAATTAATTGTATGCAAGGTCATCAGTCAAAATATTTGAAACATTAGCTCTTCACAGGCTAAGAATATCCTTAGGGAGGAAATTAATTAACTCCCCTTGAAAGGATTTACTAACAAAAAATAAAATATAATTGATGCATTAGCCATATGAAAATCTATTCAATTGTTCATAAAAGGTAACATTATTTTAATTCTTAATAATACATTTTATTATATTACAGATACACATTTTAAAAAAAAAATGAAAAGTACATAAAATTTTGTTTCATTAATAACTTCTGATATTTTTTCTTTTTTATTGTTATTGAATTATTATTATTGTAATTTTTTTTTCAATCAGGGGTTAATAATTATTAATAAATCATATATTTAAATTAAAAAAAAGTTAAAAAAAAGGAGATGAAGTACTATTCGAACTGATGTGCCTTCCCCTTCTAAGATCTAAATATTTCATTAATTAAAATTTTATTTGGCTATAACTCTGGAACCAATGAAAGTAAGTACCACTTATGATATATAGTTGAAAAGGTCTCAATGAGAGCTTATTAATTAAGTTAAAAAAAAGAAAATCCAGATTTTTTTTGGATTTTGGACACTTTTGGTTCAGTCAATTACAATCAAAAGGTGAGGTGCACACTATATGTTACAACAGTCCTAAATCCAAAATTTCAACATCCTACGGCTAATCGTTTTTGAGTTATTCGAGATACATACATACAAACATACAGATGTCACACCAAAACTAATCAAAATGGATTCAGGGATGGTCAAAATGGATATTTCTACTGAAATTTGAAAACCAAAATTCTTCGCAATCACAATACTTCCTTTACTTCATACAAGGAAGTAAAAAACATATAGTCAAAATTAATTCTATGTATAAATCTTTTTCTTTTTCTATATAATTTTTTTTCTTTTTTTAAGGTGATCGTCCCAGTGAATTTGGAAAACAAAGATTATTTGGTTCTTTAGGATGGGGTCTGATGACTCTGATAGGAGGATTTTTTGTAGATTTATTTAGCAAAGATCGAACAAAAAAAAATTACTCACCAATTTTTTATTCAGCTGCAATATTTCTTTCTATAGATTTATTTACAGCCTTTCGTCTAAAGGTAATATAAAGAACTGCATTATTAACTAGTTTACAATTATAAAAGTAGTTAAAAATATGGAAAAAAAATTTAAATAAACTGAACAGATTTTATAAATGAAATGTTTTAATTATTTCAAAACAATTTTGAGATGACCTTCATCATTAACTGTTGCTCTTGTTCTACATTATGAGAAGTAAAATAGTTTGAAGTAGGTTATTAAAATATTTCATTTAAAAAATTTGGTTTGTTTTTGATCACTAATTGTCATGAGCAATAGAATTTAAAAAAAATTAAATTATACTATATCAGCTAAAAATATTCACAGTCAAAGAATTAATTTATGCACCCATTCAATTAAATATTGACTATTTCACTTGTTTATAATAGTTATCATCAAGAATAAAGAAATTAAACTTTATTTAGCATCAATATAAATACAACTTTTTTTTAAGATAAATTATTATCCTACCAATGAAATAAAAACTAAAACTATTATAATGCTATACATACTAACAAAGCAAACAAGTGTTTTATACAATTTTATTTTGATGTAGTATGATGTCATAATGTAAACTTTTTTGCATTTTCTTACATTTTCCCTTATTAATAACTAATAAAGATAAAGAAAAATCAACAATTTAATTTAAATAAATAATAAAAAATTAATAATATACAACCATTTATAATTTAACACACCAACAGTATATAAATTTAAAATTTTGTAACTCTTCAAACACAGGAAAACTGTCATCAGTAAGAAAACAAATTGAATAATGTATCTAACATACATTAAGAAATAATTTTTCTAAATTCGACTTTTTTAAGAATCATATTCCTCTGTACTAGTATATAGATTTAAAGAACTTGATCAACCTAAATAAAGTAGGATAACGCTTGCCTTATTTTATCATATATACAAAAACATTTTCATTTTTAATTATCAATTATTAATTTTTAATGTTAAAAGATATTTAATTTTAATTTCAGTTTTTAACTTTAAATTATTGATTTTTATTATTTATATTTAAAAAAAATTTAATAAAGTTTTTATTGTATTTTATAAAAAAGGGAAAAAAATTTATTATTCTTCATAATGTTTATGAGTAATATGCAATTTGATGTAAGCAATTTAAAAAAAATGGATTACAACTGAGGATGCAAGAAATTCGCGAAAACATTTTTGTATATATTATAAAATAAGGTAAGTGTCATTCTACTTTATTTATTGTTCTGTACTTAGGTTGATCAAGTTCTTTAAATTTAAGAAACAATTATATTTACAGATAAATATATATGTAAGTATTAATTACAAATACAAATAACAAATATTAATTTTTTTAGAGATAAAAATGAAATTCCATACTGTAATAAAATAGTAAGGATAGTTTAACAAAGAAGTTATCTTCAGGTTTATTTATGCTCAAAATATTTACTCTTTTACGCTGTTTAAATAAAAGGTTTTGAAAGCCTCCTGCTCATTTACACATTGCCTACTGCATTTTGTTTTGGAGAAATAATGATTCAATCCGAGAAAAAACAAATAATTCATCTTTACTGCCAAAATGATAATTTCAGATAACCAACAGTTTAAATTGTAAACTTACTTTAGCCTTATTTTAGGAAAAAATATTATCACAATCATATATATATATATATATATATATATATATATATATATATATATATAAAGTTTATTTACTACAGAAACAACAGGCAGACACAGTTACAGCGCCTTGATGCTAAATGAGTTTTGTAGGTATGATAATGCCAATCCTGACTGTGATTCATCCCTAGAATCTTTCAGATAAAAGGCAGAGGGACTATCAAGAAGAATATATTTTCTTTTGAAGTTAAAAATGATCACTGCAGCTTTAATTGGTTATGACATGAAATAAAGTAGTTAAATCAAACAATTTTCAAGAAAACTGCAAAACAAATACTTTAATCAGGATATAGGGAAAATATCAATGATAAGCAATATGTTTTTGTCCTGACAATGCCAGTTAAAATTACTTAACACTGTAAATATATTAAGTGGCAAACCAAAATAAATTTTAAACAAAACTTACTTTTTAAAAATCACTTCATAATATTTTTGTTTGTTCTTGCAACCACCTTCAGTAACTGGTAAAGCTATTCTTACCCTGGTGTTAGCTGATTTTATTGTTGACAATTTTATTTTCCATTAGGCAGACACATATTTATATGTTCTTATAAAAATCAGCTGAATTTGAAATGTGTTAATTCATTTTGTAAATTGTTTTGTTCTTGTGTGTTTGTATATTTCATAATGTTTTGAATGTGATGGTCTTTTTTTGTGTACATATAGAATATATAAGCACAACTTAAGTCACATCTAGCCAGTCAAGGAGTGCACAAAGATCAAGCTGTGCTCCACCCACTTTACATGTGTTTTTGTTTAGTAGTATTCAATAATTATTGTATTCGTTTCTTGCAAAATGATTATTTGTTTTAAATGTGGATCACTTATTTCTCACAAAGCTAATAGCATACTGTGAATAGTGTATGGTATTATTTCATAGTAATATTAATTGTGCTACAATAACTGATGAAGAATATATTTTCTGTAGTCTGAATCTAATCTACTGACATAGTAGTGTACTGAGCATATTAAACATCTAAGACAAAGCTTAAATCTATCTGTTGCACAAACATTGACATTGAAAATAAATGCAACTTCTGTTTCTGAGGAGACAGAAAAGACAACATATGATTATAAGATATTCTTACGAAATTTATAAATGAGAAGATCCAAGAGCAGGCCAAAATTATTTCAGAATATTAAAAAATTTATTGGTTTTGTAAGTTAAAAATTTGATATCTTAAAACCACTTGAAGTTATGAATAAGGAAACAATTACTACCACTACCAACACCAATTAAAAGAGCTTCAGGAACTCTGTGATCAGAAAGATGACCAGATTCTAATTTTGAACCAAAGAAGTACATTCAGTAACATAGAACTTAAATTATTTCCAAATTAATAGTACCAATATTGGTGATATATTCTACGTTAAATCGCTAATGTTTTAAATATTGACTTTATTAAAGAAGTTGAAAGAGCTTACAGAGTACCTAGTTTCACGTAAACAGCAATTCTCCGTATGTAGAAGTTCATTTCCTATCTTTCATGACCGAGGTTAAATGGAAATATTAATGTTAATTTATCGTTATGTTTATAGTATATGAATGTGCAATCTTGGGCAAAAAAATAATCACTTACTCTTAAAAAAATAATAATATACATCCCTTTCAAACCAGACGAAGAAAACTATTTTCGAAAACTCAACACAATAATTCGGCTTGCGAGAATTGGGCTTACGTTACCAGTTTTAATAAATTCTTTTGAAAATTTTCCCACCGATTCACTTCAAATATAACTAAAATATTTGCTTTTAAGAAAACAACAATTCTGTTGATGAATTTTTAATAATACAACTTAAATAAATACCTTACTTTTTCTGCAAATGTGTAGATTAATATGTGCTCAATTTAATTTTCAATAGCGCCTTCTGGATTGTAAATTATTTTGTAAAAATCTTTTATATTTAATGTATTTACCTGCGATATGAAAATCGATTTGTTGTTTAACTTGCAAAATTTAAGACAGAAGTGATTAAAAAATCTGAAAGTAGGTCGTGCTGCGATCTACTACAGTTCGTCTGTCAGTCGATCACGCAGTTCAAAATCTGTTTCCATTATGAACGCCTGCATCTATGTATATTGCTCAATTAACCTGCATAGCATTCTTCCTTTAGAAGGCTATTTCACCTCTGTGTGTAGCAGTAACTAAATGAGGTCACTGGCAATTTCAGAACACTCTTTCAAATACAAACTAGGGTTTAAAGCCAGAAATGAAATAAAATGGATCTGTTGGAGAACATGTTTAAATTGTTTAGGCATCCGTTTTACACCTAAACCTTCTCTTTAGATGCTACAATGAGTGAGGCTACAATTTTCTGTAACCTATTTACTTTGGCGACACCTCCATATTTTCCTGTCATAGTACCATCAGAAAATAAGCCAATGCTCTGCTTCCAAGTCCAGTTAATTTTCTGCAAAGAAGTTAACTAACTTTTTGAATATTTCAGCAGTGGAATATTGATAGTTCATCACAAATTAAACTAATTTGCTTAATTGTACTTTGAAATACATGTAACTATACGTTGAGCATAATTCCTTAATTCTATACTCTCATTGAGTTTTATGGTGAAAATAAACCACTTTTTTATGCTCTGTTTAATGTTTAATGTCAATTTCATGGTATCATTTATCAGTGGTATTGTATCAAACTGTTTAGTTGACAACTCTCCCAACATACAAATCTTTGCAGTATGTAACAATAGCTCTTCATCAACTGTATAAACTTTTCCCATTACTATTCTTAAGCTCACTAGAAAGATATCTCACTGTTTAATAGTCACCACATGTGCATTGTGTCATGAAAGAACCTGTTGGCTTTCATGTTTGTTCTTACTAGCTAGCCAAATAATGGATATTCTCATTGTTGATATACACAAATAATTTCCTCAAATTAAGGGAAAAGGAAATGCATAAAACATTTTTCTATTATATTATATCAAAAAACCTTTGAAAACCGTTGATCCACTGTATCAGTAACAATAAAAATAATAATAATCTGTTGTACTAATAATTTTATATTATAATACAAAATTATATTTTTTGTATTGTTGAGTCTGTTTGCATACCACCTTTAGAAGCTCTATGTATGTGTACCACAGTTTGAAAACTGCTGTTTTAGATTTTAATATTTATTTAGATAACTATATTTTCTTACAGATTGTTAATAACTTTAATCAAAATGGTGGTCTTACCAGCTTCTTTTGTTCATAACTATATTCCCATAATTAATAAAACTGAAAATAAAATGATATTGTAATTGTGTTATAATTATAATAAAAACTTAGTAATTGTAACACTTTATAGGTTTCCAAATTCATATTAAAAATTTCTTAAATTTCATTAAAAAAGTATTTTAAATATATTTCGGGCTGTATTATTATCTGTGTGGAGTTCAGCAAGGAGTATTGGTGACCATACCATCCTCCAAATAATATTAGATTATAACATTATATCTTAGATATGAAAGTAAACTGCAACTAACACTAATTTAAGCTACAAAAAGATAATTACTACAGGTGTCAGCTTATTAAAGTAAGATAATTAAACATGGGTAAAACCTGGAAAATGATCAATGGGGCTTCAAATCATTCTCTAACAAAAAAAAAATTAACCAAGTAAAAGATACAAATGGTTGACTAATCAGTACAGATGGAAGTCCTATGCCATATATAGTGTGTTTAATAAGCATTTTGTTAATGTAGAAGAACAACTTCCTCAAAAGCATTCAGAATACAAATTTCAATCTAAAGGTCATTGACTTGTTTGATAAATAATTATATTTACAAATGTACTGGTAAGCAGATTTAAAATACAATATAACGTTAAGGGTGGATCAGAACCAGGGTCACATTGATTCGCTATGCCATTGTCAACTGGGGTTCAACACATCACTCTTATCTTCTACAAGTAACTAATCCCCAAAAATGTATAATTAAAGTAATCCTGAAGAAGCTTAGATAATTCTCCACTAACCAATTACTTCAGATTTTTAAAATCCATTCTTTTTCAAAATTACAAGACTTAATAGCCATTTTTAAGTGTTTCAAGATAACAACAAAGTCCATACTAATGTTACAATACAGCCAACAATCAGATAGGTTACGGATTTTAAATTAAGAATACTTACAGCTAATACTAGTTTTACTCAATTGAACTATACAATTACTTATAGGGGCGCTAAGTTAGTAATGAACCAGTTATTAAAGAACCATTACCATTTTAAAAAATTTAAATTATTGGGGGGGAAAAAGCATTTTATCTGTGAAATATTTATATTAAATTATCATCCAATCATCATTATGTTAAGAGAATAAAAATTATTAACAGAAGTTAACTTCATACATATTTTGTAAATTATAATTAATAAATAGTTTGTTAATGCTTTTAAACAGTAAAAGAAAATTTATGACTCCTACCCCATCTCACAAGAGAAATCTTTGAAGGGAAGAAACAAGAATAATAAATTTTTTAATATGTTTTTCTATAATTATTTTTTGTACATAACATTATAGTTTAGTAATTGATTTTTTGTAATTACATAATACATATTCATAAAAAGGGCTGTATATTATTACACTCAAGCATTATGAAACTGTAAAGAAATAAAAATAATCAACAACATAATACTAAATGAACAAATTGCAATACAAATCCTACACATTTTTTGATTATTTTCTAAATAAAAATCTGCCTACCTCATAACTTCATCAACTGAACATCAGCACATCACTGACAAAGGCCAAAAGTGATTAAAAATTATAGAGCTTTAAAATCTGAGAGTCTATTAAATTTGGTTTGTCATGTATAATATGTACAGTTTTAAATACAGTGATTTCTTTCAGCACTGTCCTTTAAAAATTGTCTCAATTAATATAGTGATAATAAAAAAAAGTGAATCAGTATTGCTGTCAAATTTTGGATTGAAAAAAAATTCAATCGTTTGTTTGACGTATAATTTTATATTTTGATTTGCAAATTTATTTGTTGTAAAATTATTTAATATAATGTTTCCTTTTATTGATATGTATAATGTATATAATATTTCTTTATATAATTTGTAATGATTAAAAAAAATATATATTTATATATTTAGTTAAACAATATCTTGTTTTCTTGAGCGATTATTCTTTGATAATCTAGTATTCTAGATACATCAAATCGCAATCATCTGTTACATTATAACTGTATGTTGATTTAAACATATTGAATTTCAATCGTTAAATTAATTTAGTGGTTTATAAGAAATAATATATATTGTTTCTATCATTCTACAAGTTTTAACAAACACGTTTTTAAATGAAAAACTGTTGCCGAATTAAAAAATAGCACACATTAACAAAAAGATAATAAACTGAGTCAATCATTAAACTGAAACATTAAATTTATTTGAAAATTTTAAATTAACTGACTAAAAACATACCAGGCCTCTGAAGAAGCTTAATGGAAGAGCAAAGATAGCTCGAACACATGCAGTTTTTTAAACTTTTGGCTTAAAATAAAATATACTGAGCTAGATTTTTGAAATAAGATATATTACAGACATCATAATTTTATTTATGTTTTAATGGATATAATGGATATGAATATATTAAATTCATTTTTACAGAACACAATACTTCCATTTCCTTTAGTATACATATCTGATAATATTAGTAAAGTCATTCATTATGTTTTAAGACCAAAATCTAAGATTTATTTTTTAAATAGAAGGTAATCAAAAAATAAAACAAATTAACATTTAAAAGATTTAATTTGTTAAATAAGTAGATAGACTGTTAAAAACTACTATAGACTGTTATTAACAATGCAATATTTCACTTATGATGATAATTTCTACTAAAAACCTTGATTTTTAAAATCATTTTTAAATTAAAATTCCAGGATACAAAAAGAGTGCAATCTTCAAGTATAATGTGTGATATTGGAAAGCTTTTATTGGATGTCAGAATTATAATTTATGTGATTTGGTGTATTTTAATGGGTATGTCAAATGGAATAGTTGGAAATTTCTTTTTCTGGTAAGTAAAATTCTAATTTACAAATAAAAAAAACCTTTAATTACTGAGAAACTTACAACTCATATACTTTTAAAAAACTTGATTGATAATAATTGTTTCTAGTATTTTATAAAAGTTAATTCAGATTAATGAGTGAAACTTCTGTCAGGAAGTGGTGCATTCAGTTTAAAAATGGCCGAACAAACGATCACGATAAAGAGAAGAGTGGACGTCCAAGCATTGTGACTGACGATCTGATCTCCAAAATTGACGAAAAGATTCGTGAAAACCGCTGTTTCACAATAACTGAGCTTTCTCTATGTTTCCCACAAGTTTCACGGACATTATTGTGAAATTGTTTCACAGAAGCTAGGCTACCACAAATTTTCTGCAAGATGGGTGCGTCACTGAGTGGTTGAGATCACAGGCGGCAGAATTCTATGACACAGGAATTTCAAAGCTTGTCCACCGCTATGATAAGTGACTGAATTTGTATGGTGATTATGTTGAAAAGTAGTATTTTAGTCCCTCTTTCACATGTATATAATAAAAAGTTTTTCTTGTACTTGGTTTTTTTAAAATTCCTAAACGTTCCTTACTTTCTGAATAGCCCTCGTACTTAAGGATAAAAGATGTTATTTAGTTTTTAATTTGGTGGTTATGCTTGGTATAACAGGTTAATACGTGACTACAAAATGATGTGTGGCTACTGTAGCAGAGATAAATACTATTTAACTGTTCATTACAGTAACAGTTCTCTTGATTATACATGTAGTATGAAAAATTAATAAAAAAATGTTTTATTCAGATCATAAAATAATTATATAATATATGGTAGATAATAAATATCAAGAATAGATAGCATATAGTTGATTGTGTCACAAATGAAATTAATTTGGTCACCTCATGAAAATTTATCATCGAAAAAGGCTGCAAAAGATTTTACCCCTTAGACAGCATTAATACTGCTACGATCATAAGTAACAATACATTTATTCTTTCTATGATCATAAGTAAGAATGATATATTTGTAAATAATATGATATATGAATCTTATCAGTAATGATGTGTCTGAAATTTATAAAATTTTAATATATTTTTACACTGAAGCATAAAATCTTGTTTATATTTTGCATCCTTAAATACTATTAAAAAGGTACAAAAATGAACTGACCAATACAAATTTTGCAGTACTAAAATGTTCCACCCCTTAATGATTATTACAGAAAATAAATCCTGTTTGCATATGTATGTACTTCATGGTGGAAAGGTGTAGTATTGCAAAATTTGTAGTATTCAATTTATTTGTGTACCTACAAAATAGTATTTAAGTATACAAAACAAAAACAAATTTTAATTTTCAAAAATAAATGTTTAACAAGAGATAAACATTAAAAATTGAAAAATACGACTGCCAAAAAAATTACTGAATGACATAATTATCCTCCTACTAGGTTAATGTGATGTTAATTTTGAATTAATTTCAATTTGTTTAAAGTCAGTAGAAAAAAAATTGAACAATGACAGTCCTTTAATGTTTATACATTAATAGTATATATTAATTAAAATTAAAAAAGTGATAAAGCCACCAATTAAAATAGACATTCTCTAGATCTTTCGGTTCTTAAACCATTGTCAGGAGAATAAAATATTATAAAACAGTATACTCACAAGTATACTGTCGACAAGTAGCACAGTCATGACTGTTAATTTATTTTAATATTTGACTTTGTTTTATAATATTTTATTCTCCTGACGATGGTTTAAGAACCGAAAGATCTAGAGAGTGTCTATTTTAATTGCTAGTAAAGTAGATTTATCACTTTTTAATTATTTTATTAACTCATATCAGTGGAAACTATGTTAAGAAATTTATGATAGTTGGTTTTTCATTTTTCTTTTTTTTACATTTAATACATGTATGCATCAGTATTCCTACCCCCACTAAGTTGCATTACTGCATCATTTTATAACAGAAGGGGTACATTAATTGATAGCTTTTCATTATTTGCTCCAATTATTCTAATGGGTGCCACTCATATTTAAGATATAAAAGGCAGCAACCGGAATTGCTGCCTTTATTGATTCTCACAGTGCAGTCATTACTTGAGATTAACAGTAAATATTGCACTATGAGTAATAGTCTATTTACAGAGCTGAAAGTGATAACTTTCAGTTCAGTAAACTTAGTTTACTGATATGCAACCATATATTTGACTTAATGAAGGAAATCACTTCACTCCTCACTTTCTTTGTTAAGATTTGTATTGGATGCTTGTTGGAAAAACTGCTATTATTTTTTAAAGTGACTTCTGACTTGAATCAAGTCATATATAACCATTACAGTTATGGTACTTAATACACATGAATTAGTAATTAATTTTTTTGCATAAATTAAAAATGGGAACATCGGTAAGAATCAAGGTTAAAGATAGTTTAAGAACTGAAAACTTTTTATCAATTGATGATCCATCAATTATATTATTAATATAAATATTGAAAACAATTCTAAATTTTTAAATAAATTTGTTACACTGTTTACATGTTATTTTTTTTACAAGGTATCTGGAAGAGCTATCAGATTGTGATGATTTGCCAAGAATTAAAACATTAGAAGGGTCCTATGTTATGCTTCAGTCTTTTTGTGGAGAGATACCGTTTTTCTTTTTAAATGGTAATTATATTTAAGAAACTAGACATAATAATTTAGATGTAATATGAATTGTTAAGAATCAAAATTACTATATATCTGTAATGTATTTATTTATTAACTAAATAACAAAAATTTCTTTGGATTGTGATATAACAAAATGACAATAATTCTTCTACTACATCAAAATTACTGCATCACCATTCCCACCCAACTAATATCCCAATACCATTGTGTCATACTGAGTCTACTATTTTATTCATTTTTTTATGCAAGTTTAAATATAATTAATTAAAATTAGCAACACTGTCCATCACAAAACATAATATTTCTTAAATATAGATTGACAGACTGTTAAAATTTGCAAGTTTTTAAAATATGTGCAACTCTTCAGATTTCAGATCCATCATAGATCTTACTGCTTTCTCTTATTACTTAAAAATAATTTAATAGACCCCTGGTACTTGATATTGTACTGTACAATTGATTCAATGGAATAAAATATATCTTAAGGACCACACTTGTGTAATTTGCTGGTCGATCTATTTGTCTTAAAGCAAAAATACCAGACTTAACTGTTTGATTATATTTTAATGAATAAATGTAACATTTAGAGTTACAATCAAAGATATTATTTGATATTACAATTAAGGAATTTCCTGATCTTTTTAAAACAGGAACCATTAGCAGCAGTACCAGATACTTTACTGAGAAAGGGGCCAACTCTTCCTCAGGAAGGACTGGCTCCTTCAAAAGAATCCTTTTTATCTTTCAGGTCCTTTTAAAGGATCTTCAAAAGGGCTTTGGAAGAAAAATTCTATTAATTTGAATAAAACCATTTAAGATTAAATAATTTTAAACTGTTTCTGTAATTTTTATCTGTTCAAATAAATTTACAATTTTAACTGATCAATGAGGGAGGAAAAAATTTTGGAAATATTTTATTTAGATTAATTTTCAGTTGAAAATATTTCTAAACTTGCTACATTGATGATTTTTTATTTTTTATTAATAGTGCATGTTAATATAAATTTAACTGAAAAAAAACTAATTTACATCATTCCTGTTTCAGCATGGGTTTTAAATAAAATTGGTCACATAAATGCAATGTCTTTAACATTATTCACATTTGGTACAATATTTATATTGTATTCTATACTTAAAAATCCAGTACATTTCCTACCAATATCATTCCTAAATGGCATAACATTTAGTACAATGTATGCAACAATGGCATCATATGCAAGTATAATAGCACCGCCAGGAACAGAAGCTACAATGCAGGGTCTTATTGGTTCTGTTTATGAAGGTTTAGGTAAGCTGACATTTATTACTTGTAATTATATCATAATAAATGGATTGTTTTTTTATAAAACTGATTTTACTTTTTTAATTTTTTTAGCTTTTAAGGACATGTTACAGCAATTATTAGAATTAATTTCTAAGTTAATGAATGCCATAATAATATATTTTCAGATGGTCAATTTTTTTCATAATTAATAATATAATACTTGAAGAAACTGTGAATTAAAAAAATATTAACAGTAAATATTCGTATTTTAATACAAGTTGTATGATTTTATTTCAGGTGTATCATTTGGAAGTTTTATAGCTGGTTTATTAATGCAATATTTGGAAGGTGATAAAGTATTCAGACTTTATGGAATAATTGCACTTACAATGTGTGTTCTACATATATTAATTCAGTTCATTTTGGGAAGATCACAGAAATTTTCTCCAGTTAATACTGGTAAATGTAAAAATGATAGTATACAAATGAATGTATGTGTGTGTGTTTGTGTGTGTGTGTGCCCCTGTTAGCACATACAATCAGGGTTAAAATAAAAACATATATATCATACTTATAATTTATACACAAAGAGCTGTTTTATATACTAAGACATTATGCACATTGAAACTT
The DNA here is from genome assembly GCF_047948215.1 of Lycorma delicatula. NCBI lineage: Eukaryota > Metazoa > Arthropoda > Insecta > Hemiptera > Fulgoridae > Lycorma > Lycorma delicatula. The sequence continues at coordinate 27,182,955 of NC_134462.1, forward strand.
TCTCAATTAAGTCTCTGGCCAGTGCATTGCACTTTTTTCAGTGCTAAGGAAATTCAAAAGAAAAACCTTCCAGTGTATGTTAGCCCATCTTTGTACAGTGTCAGTGACCTTCTTACACTAGTTAAATTTCTACTTTCTTAAAAACTGTTTAATTGAGACAAACAGATTATAGTCCGATGTACAGTCACATGGAGAGTTGTGTAGTAAACCTCACTTGAGTTCTTATAGCTTTTCCATTTTTAAAACAAAAGTGCACAACGAGCATTGCCCTGCGAGAACAAACAAAAGAATGGGCAACTCTTTTCTAGGAAAAAGATAAAATTACTCTTTTCATAGAAAATCATAGATTAGTAATGAGCAGTAATAGTTATTTGTGGTGTGAAAAAGTCAAAGAAGAGCATTCCCTACGAAGGTTGTCTTTAGTTTCTTAGATGAATGTGAACTTGAATAACATCACAGTATACTTACTCACTTCAACTCTGGGGTGAAATAGTACACTGATATTCCATGAGAGATTATTATAGAACCTACAAACTTATCTCGTGCGTTGTCTTCATTTCACTGTAGAAGTGAAATGATAGCGTCTGACTTACACTGAGTTATTTGTTTCCAAAAAATGGAAACCCTACCAAGAATTTACTTACCTAAATTTAATATGATCTCTTACTGTTGTTTCTATACCTACAACAATTATTTTAAGTCTTTTTTTGTAGACTTCCTTAATACGAATTCACTAATTTTCACTGCCTAATTCACTGATCAAATTAGAGTAACAATCTGAGTCTATTAGTCATCACTAAATTTCAAGCAAGAAACATCTGGTTCATTTTATTTTTTATTTTTTAACCACACAAGGCCAACCAGTAACTGCCTAGAAGACGTTCCCTTGGCTGACCTTAAGTGACACGGCGATGTCTAGCCACCACCCTTCAGCATTGTTCACCCATTGGACCTTCCCAATGGGTAATTCCCCTGGTTCATTGAAGCAATACGACCTCCACTTCTGGATGCCTTGATGCCTCTCCCCAGGAGGGCCACTCTCCCTGTCCTTATTTCTAGTTGGGGTTCGAGTATGCCCCATGCATATACCCTCTGACCCTCGCGCGCCCACCCCTCAAACCTCGAGAGTTCTTACTGCTTCATCAGAGCATCCCGACCCAGTCACTCTTGCCTGTGACCGGACCAAGACATCCTCAGCTAAAAGGCTACCTCCCTGACTCTGCACGATGCTGTGCTTCAACCCCACTGGCTACATTATTTTTTAGCCAGCTACCAGCTTTTTTTTATCACAAAAAAAAGCAGTAGCACCAGCCTCGCCTATGAGGCATACAGCAGCCCCTCCCTAAACACCTCTTACAAAAAGCACTTATAGGGTTGCACCTATAGATAACAAATATAAGAATCTTGAAGTGGTGCAGGTAAGCTTCAAATGCCCCATGTCCTGAGAGGAATTGCACAAGGTGATGTGTGACTTCACCATGCTTCTTCCGGATCCACAGGGCCAGGCGCGGAATAAGTCTTCTTGTCTGTGCATCCTTCTCGAAGGCATCCAACACTTCTTGCCACTTCTGCTCCATCAGTTGTCGTGCGACATTCTTCATTGTCCCATCCTGCATACGGATCAGCTCCATGGCTCTGATCTTAACCAGGGTAATGCCTATGATTACCCCAATTGTGTCTCCCAACAGAGTGCAATATGCAGTTGCAACCCGAATCGCTGCACAATGCTGAAGAGAGGCCAACCAATCTACATTCCTTTGTCGGTCCAGTACTGTGATCCATACCAGCACAGCGTACATTACTGAATAAATTGCCACCGTCATCGGTAACTTTCTCGTGCTGACCCTTTTGTGTCATCATCAGTCATCCAAGTGCCACAACGGTTTTTTCACTCTTCACCGCCTCCTCACAAAAATTGGTGGTGGAGAACCCAGAACAGTCTAACCAAACACCAAGGTACTTCACGCTGCGCTGCTCCAATACCCCTACTCCATCTATATCCATTGCAGTTTGTCACAATTTGCACCTCCCAACTATTGCTACTGCCGCTGTCTTTCAGGAAGACAGGGCAAGCCTCATGCCCTTCCCCCCGCAGCCATCCACTTACCCTTGAAACTGCAGCATTGGCAACATCTTCCACCTTTTGCTCAGTGCGACCGGCGACCAAGAGAGCCAGACCAGGTCATCGATATATCAAATATATCGATCTTATAGCAAATAAGATCCATTTTATTGATTTTTACTATCTGTACTCTCAGGAGTGAGATAAATACTAACCTCCAAACTGATCTTTAACACTTGTATAAATTTGAGATGAAATAACCCTCTTGCTTTCAAAACTTTAACAATTTACTGGTGTGTACCCCCTTCTCAGACATGTTACAAATAACAGATTGGAAAGATCAATGACAAGTTCAAACATGGAAATATTTGTCCAGTAAGGCATAAAAATTCCTGAACATGAAAATTCCTGTTTTTACTTAAAACTCCCTCACACACATATAAAGGTTAAGGTATTACCAATATTGTAAAAATAATTGTGTCAATGAATATTGTTATAGAAATTTAAAAAAAAACTGATGATGACTGACTGACAGAAATTACTGATGACCCGTATGACCGCAAGATGTAAAGAATTTTAGTGATGCAAATTTTATATAACCAAATTTGTAAACATTGGCAATATTTATAAATTGACTCTTATTGCACGCAATATTTTAGATAGCATCAATAATGAATGTCAGCTGCAGCAGAAACTACCAAAATTATACATCAGTAGAAGAATCTTTTCCTAGTCTAAAAATCTATTACAATTGTGTTGGTTGTAACGTATGATAATCATTCTACGAATATCATAAAATTACATACATTTCAAGAACTAACTTTTAATATCTGTTATAAATCTCTTAAAAATACTCACGAGATTCATGAAGTATTTATTTTGCAATAACTAAATCTTATGTATAAATGCAAAAGATTGTGGATCTTCTGTCTGTTTGCAACAGCATCATGTGATAACCAACTGGCTGCTTTCAAATTTTCAGGATAAATTCATGTTATCCCAGGGAAGGTTTTAAGCCATGAATTGAGACCCTAGCCCCTTGGGGGGTAATGTTGTTAATTAAAAGAAAAATTAATCCTTTTACTCCATTATATTTCAGTCACTACGGCAACAGAAATATAATAAGGTAAATGACTAAATTTTTTTCCTTTAACAACTTATTTGTAAAATATTTAATATTCTCACAACATGAGGATAATGAGCACATTAGAGATCCAAGGGGCAAAAAGCCCCCTGACTGGCTAGTATACATACATACATACATACATATATATATATATATATATATATATATATATATATATATATATAAAGCTTGTTGTTAACAAAAAATAAAATATAAATTCAAAATATGACTATTTATTTTTATTTTTTTCAGACACAAAGAAATCAGTTCAATATGCTAGCCCAGAAAATGCAATTAAAATAATGAATAGCCAATAAGAAATTTAAGAATATCAGAAGAAAAAATCAAACAATGATATTGAAGAAAAATATTACCAGAACCTCCTTGTTTATTCAATGAATAAAGAAATGATTATGAAAATATTCAGTAAAAGTGCAATTTATAAACTTAAATGGTGAATGAACAGATGTTATTTAAAGCATAAGACAGAGATTATCATAAAAAAGTACTAAGTCTAAATAAAATATTTTTATAAATTATTTTCTTATAAGTTTATCATGTAACAGTTTAGAATTTAATACTGATTTATGTACATTACAAATATACTCATGCACTTATAATAGCGATTATATAAACTATGATATTTTTAGCATAACATCTACCTGTTCTAAACAAATTACTTATTATGGTTAGAGCATGAACTTATCACAGTTAGGAAAACAGTCCTAACAAAAGAGAAACAGGGGTAGCTTTTCAAACAAATTACAAAGAAAAAAATAAAACCACTTCACTCTACACTGAATCCACTTTTGCAAATCATCTCATTGAAACAAATCTCAGACATCAATAACTTGAATCACACTGATTCATGCACAAGCATTAACAACATGAAAATCTAACACACAAATAACAAAATATGAAGATTAAAAAATCAGCCGCATTTGACTGCATCAAAATATATAATACAATAATGTTTTTTTATATATATAATTCCAAATAAATAAACACAATTTAAATCATTCTTGTTTCAAGTGTATCATGAACATAAAGATCCTATAAAATTTAATTGAAACATCAGAACCACATCTGTTGGCATACTTTAACCTCAGCACTCTCAAGGGCAATCTCAGAAACTAGAGAACAAGTTAGCTCAGATTCAGTAAAGTTTTTAAAACCACTATCTAAAAAAAAGAATACTGTCTAATACAATTTTTACGCTAAATTCATCAATTGTTGTTAAGAAGTATTATGAATTAACATCTTGTCTTGTATCAGTAATTTATCCAAGTATTTACATTTGAATTTAAAAAAAACAGGCTCTCTTAAGTAGTAAGTCAATAATATTAAGGTTTTATAGCATTGTACAATAATGAATTAGTTTTTAAAAAATAATTAGTTGTTATAGTGCTGAAATTAAATAAAAAATGGAAATAAAACTAATTAATAATAATAAAATTATATTTATAAAAATAAACTGTAATTTTATTAATCTCTTGATGTATTTTATAATTATGTAATAAATAGCTTTGTATATGAGTATAAAAAGTCACCAAACATAAATTTTCCAGTGAAGCTGGGAGAGTTTGACTACTACTTACAAGGAAAATTAAAGTATGTAAATGTACAACTAAAGAATTATATAAAAAAAGTTATTCCATTTGTTGAGTAAAATTTTGTGGATAAATCACCATGGGTCCTATGACCCATGGTGACCAAACCTAACCACCCTCCTAAAACCCCTTTCTCAATTGTAACTAAATTCAAATGGCATCAATTTCCTATATTCAGATGTCATCATATAAAATTTCATAAAAGTTGGTTAATGCAGTTTTAATACATTCAACAAAACAATAACTAAAAAAAAGTATAAAAAAAATTATCCCCGCCCCTAAATGAAACTGCTCAAATATTAAGTGACATACTAATACATTCTTCTGAAATTTTTTAATGCTAAAATTTGTTTTTTTTAGTTATACAAGTTGGGTCATGAAATGTGAAGATCTGTAAAAATTTTGACATGCAAAATTTCACCCTATTAGCATATTTTTCCTTGCATCGTGTACTGAATAACTGCAGTATACAGCATAACTATAAACCAGAGAAAATAAAAATTGAATTCCATCTGATGTGATACATCATTATTCCTGAACAACACTTATCTATTTTTAATGGTTTGTCCCCAAGTGTAATTAACATTGTATAGCATATAAAAAATATTGAAAAACAATTTTTTTCGTCAAAAAAAATTCTTTGTCATTTTATCATATTAAATTTTTTTTTTATTTTAGTGAAAAATTAATAAAAAAATATGCCAAAGAAAACACCAAAAACTAGTTTAATACAATTCTTAAATTACAAGAAGAAATGTGATCATACTTTCAAATTATTAAAAATTACAAACAAATTGAAATATTTCTGTCAAAGGCCTTTGATAGCTAATTTTCAGCATCTTCTTCAGTGTTTTAGCACTGTTGTTGATAGCAACAGTCTTTTACAAATAAGGTACGCAGACCCCCGTCCCCACAACTATATAATCATAAATTCTATTTATGTTATGTGATACAATATATCTCACCTACGTGAATGTAAATTTTGTTTTGTTCAATTGTATTGAGATCCTGGTTTTTATGAGCTACATTTATATATTGAGATCATTTATATATATTTCATTTCTATGGAGGGATCTGCAGAAGTTAATTCTGTTACCGTATTTGTTTCTCATATCTGTAGTTGAATGTGTATTTAGTCAGTATGATATAGTATTGGGTGAGCAACTTAAAACCAAATCGAGCGAATTGGAATTGAAATTATTTGAGTAACACCTTTAATACTGTTACTACTAATGCCACTATTGGTTGTGTATAGTATGAACGATTCTCATCTATTGTTGTCAGTTGCAAACTGCTCATGTTCAGTGAATATATTTTCATTCTTTGCAATTGTGTTTTTCTAAAATTTCAAATTCAATTGAGAAGAGGGTTGCTATAATGGAAGCATATTGCATTCTGGATACTTTCAAGAAACACATCAAATATTCGTGTAAGAATTTCCGAATTCCATTATCCCAGTAAAGAGTATCATACATTATTCTGTTAAAAAATGGCGTTCAATGGGGTCAGTTTCAAATGCAAAAAATTGATCTTCCATTATTACTCCAGAAGCTGCAGCCGATATTCATAGAATTTCTGCTGGCCCGAAAAAATGTATACATAAGTTATCATAAGAAAGCAGGTAAAATACATAATTTGTCCTAAAATTCTTTATGATTTAAATTTGAAAAGGTATCGTTAATAACTTAAGAGAACAGACAAACCGAAACTATTAATTATTGCGACTGGCTTCTTAAAATCAATGTTGACAGACAGATAGACCCGATGCTGTACAACAATCAGATGAGACATGGTTTCATCTATCTGGGTATGTTAATTCATACAACCCCAGGTTTCGGATAATTGACAATCTTTACCAGATGTTTGAGCACCCACTAAATGTAAACAGTGTATGGTGTGCTGTTTCTGGTAATCGTATAAGGAGCTAATATTTTTGATCAGACTCTCTGCTTTTCTTTCTTTTTCTGTTCAGCCTCTGGAATCACCGCAAGGTATTACTTCAAATGATGAATGAGGTTGATATGTATGAATGTAAATTAAGTGTAGTCTTGTACATTCTCAGGTAGACCATTTCTTAGATGTGTGGTTAATTGAAACCCAGCCACCAAAGAACACTGTTTTCCACAATCTAGTATAATAATCCGTATAAAAGTAACTGCCTTTACTAGGATTTGAACTTGGAACTTTCGACTTTGAAGTCAGCTGATTTACGAAGACGCGTTCACCATTAGATCAACCCGATGGATTAAAACAACGATGACTGTGTGTCGTCGCCTGTACAAGGTGTTAAGACACCTTGTACAGGCGAAGACTGTCTGTCGGCGTCTATTACGATCGGCAACAAAAAACTGAAAATGTAAACTTTTAAGTTATTTTAAATGCGAATTTATCCGTTACAACTTTGATATGACTAATTTCTATTTTTGTTTATGCAGGGTAATTTGTAACATAGCGTAGTACAATATATTGTATACACAATATGTATAATGCTGTACAGTATACGTATTCTATTTTATATCGTGGAAAAATTTAGTACTGTACTTTATGTATAGCATAAAATAGGTATACGTATTTGTTTGTATATTTACAGTACTTTACACGATTCTCAAAAAACGTTTCCGTTAATTCGTGAGATTTTTCCGTTTCCGCGTCAGCCAGGTTTCCGTTATTTTAGGGAAAATTAACATCATATCTTTGGTGAAATTCACGGGACCAGGGAAATTTTCCGTTGCAAACAGGATTCCGTTAACTCAGATTTCATTGAATTTTTAAATGTGTCAGAATTAATTGGACAATTATCGTTGTAGTTAGAATATAATTTACCAAAAATTTTATCAGCTTCTTCATTTCTATAACCAAAATTTTGTATGTATTCCTCACCCATTTTTATATCATCTATTAAATCTAAATAATAAACATACTTTTTACATTCTTGTACGAAGTAAAGGAAGTATTGTGATCGCGAAACATTTCGGTTTTCAGATTTTAACGGAAATATCCATTTTGACCATCCCTGAATCCATTTTGACTAGTTTCGGCGTGACTCTGTTGTAATCGACTGGGCCAAAGGTGTTCAAAAAATTCAAAAAAAGTTGGATTTTGGACTTTTTCTTAACTGCAGTAATAAGCCCTCATTGGGAGCTTTTCAACAATAAAATCATAAGTGGTACTTATTTTCATTGATTCCAGAGTTATACCAATTTATACCTCCTCTATGAATCATGAGACCTTGCCGTTGGTGAGGGGGCTTGAGTGCTCAGGGATACAGAGTAGCTGGACCGAAGGTGCAACCATATCGGAGAGGTATCTGTTGAGAGCCAGACTAAGGAATGATTCCTGAAAGAGGGCAGCAGCTCTTTCAGTAGTTGTTAGGGGCGTGAGTCAGGACGACTTAAACGGCCGTATCAACATCACTCAGTCCTCTGAGTACTGCGCAGCTGAAAGCAATGGAAAACTACAGCTGCTTTTTTTCCAAGAAAATGTGGCTCTCTGCATTTTCACATAGCAATAATGGAGGCGCCTTCCTTGGTAAAATATTCCGGAGGTAAAATAGTCCCCCCGTTCAGATCTCCGGGTGGGGACTACTAAGGAAGGGGTCACCAGAAAATTAAAAAATAACATTCTACGAGTCGGAGCGTGGAATGTTAGAAGCTTGAAAAAGGTTGGTAGGCTAGAAAATTTAAAAAGGGAAATGGGTAGGACAAATGTGGATATAGTAGGAATTAGTGAGGTTCGATGGGAAGAGGAAGGCGACTTTTGGTCAGGTGATTTTAGAGTAATTAACTCAGCGTCAAATAATGGGCAGGCAGGAGTAGGTTTCGTGATGAACAAGAAGATAGGGAGGAGAGTGGAGTATTTCAAAACGCATAGCGATAGAATCATTGTAATAAGGATAAAATCAAAACCTAAACCGACAACGATTGTTAACGTCTATATGCCTACAAGCGCCCATGATGATGATGAGGTAGAGTGTGTATACGAAGAGATTGATGAAGCAATTAAACACGTAAAAGGAGATGAAAATTTAATAATAGTTGGAGATTGGAATGCAAGCATTGGAAAAGGCAAGGAAGGAAATATAGTGGGTGAATACGGGCTGGGCAAAAGGAATGAAAGAGGGGACCGACTTATAGAATTTTGCACAAAGTATAATTTAGTAATTGCCAACACCCAATTTAAAAATCATAATAGAAGAATATACACTTGGAAAAAGCCAGGCGATACTGCAAGGTATCAGATAGATTATATCATGGTTAAGCAAAGATTTAGAAATCAACTCGTTGAATGCAAAACTTACCCTGGAGCAGACATTGATAGCGACCATAATTTGGTGATAATGAAATGTAGATTGGGGTTTAAAAACCTGAAGAAAAGGTGTCAGATGAATCGGTGGAATTTAGAGAAGCTTGAGGAAGAGGAGGTAAAGAAGATTTTTGAGGAGGACATCGCAAGAGGTCTGAGTAAAAAAGATAAGGTAGAAAATGTAGAAGAAGAATGGGAGAATGTTAAAAAGGAAATTCTTAAATCAGCAGAAGCAAACTTAGGCGGAATAAAGAGAACCGGTAGAAAACCTTGGGTTTCAGACGATATATTGCAGCTGATGGATGAACGTAGAAAATATAAGAATGCTAGTGATGAAGAAAGTAAAAGGAACTATCAGAAATTAAGAAATGCTATAAACAGGAAGTGCAAAATGGCGAAAGAAGAGTGGATTAAAGAAAAGTGTTCAGAAGTAGAAAGAGAAATGAACATTGGTAAAATAGACGGAGCATACAGGAAAGTTAAGGAAAATTTTGGGGTACATAAATTAAAATGTAATAATGTGTTAAACAAAGATGGTACACCAATATATAATACGAAAGGTAAAGTCGATAGATGGGTGGAATATATTGAAGAGTTATACGGAGGAAATGAATTAGAAAATGGTGTTATAGTGGAAGAAGAGGAAGTTGAGGAGGATAAAATGGGAGAAACAATACTGAGATCTGAATTTAAGAGAGCATTAAAAGATTTAAATGGCAGGAAGGCTCCTGGAATAGACGGAATACCTGTAGAATTACTGCGCAGTGCAGGTGAGGAAGCGATTGATAGATTATACAAACTGGTGTGTAATATTTATGAAAATGGGGAATTTCCATCAGACTTCAAAAAAAGTGTTATAGTTATGATACCAAAGAAAGCAGGGGCAGATAAATGTGAAGAATACAGAACAATTAGTTTAATTAGTCATGCATCAAAAATCTTAACTAGAATTTTATACAGAAGAATTGAGAGGAGAGTGGAAGAAGTGTTAGGAGAAGACCAATTTGGTTTCAGGAAAAGTATAGGGACAAGGGAAGCAATTTTAGGCCTCAGATTAATAGTAGATGGAAGATTAAAGAAAAACAAACCAACATACTTGGCGTTTATAGACCTAGAAAAGGCTTTCGATAACGTAGACTGGAATAAAATGTTCAGCATTTTAAAAAAATTAGGGTTCAAATACAGAGATAGAAGAACAATTGCTAACATGTACAGGAACCAAACAGCAACAATAACAATTGAAGAACATAAGAAAGAAGCCTTAATAAGAAAGGGAGTCCGACAAGGATGTTCCCTATCTCCGTTACTTTTTAATCTTTACATGGAACTAGCAGTTAATGATGTTAAAGAACAATTTAGATTTGGAGTAACAGTACAAGGTGAAAAGATAAAGATGCTACGATTTGCTGATGATATAGTAATTCTAGCCGACAGTAAAAAGGATTTAGAAGAAACAATGAACGGCATAGATGAAGTCCTACGCAAAAACTATCGCATGAAAATAAACAAGAACAAAACAAAAGTAATGAAATGTAGTAGAAATAACAAAGATGGACCGCTGAATGTGAAAATAGGAGGAGAAAAGATTATGGAGGTAGAAGAATTTTGTTATTTGGGAAGTAAAATTACTAAAGATGGACGAAGCAGGAGCGATATAAAATGCCGAATAGCACAAGCTAAACGAGCCTTCAGTAAGAAACATAATTTGTTTACATCAAAAATGAATTTAAATGTCAGGAAAAGATTTTTGAAAGTGTATGTTTGGAGTGTCGCTTTATATGGAAGTGAAACTTGGACAATCGGAGTATCTGAGAAGAAAAGATTAGAAGCTTTTGAAATGTGGTGCTATAGGAGAATGTTAAAAATCAGATGGGTGGATAAAGTGACAAATGAAGAGGTATTGCGGCAAATAGATGAAGAAAGAAGCATTTGTAAAAATATAGTTAAAAGAAGAGACAGACTTATAGGCCACATACTAAGGCATCCTGGAATAGTCGCTTTAATATTGGAAGGACAGGTAGAAGGGAAAAATTGTGTAGGCAGGCCACGTTTGGAGTATGTAAAACAAATTGTTGGGGATGTAGGATGTAGAGGGTATACTGAAATGAAACGACTAGCACTAGATAGGGAATCTTGGAGAGCTGCATCAAACCAGTCAAATGACTGAAGACAAAAAAAAAAAAAAAAAAAAAAAAATTTATATTTTAATTAATGAAATATTTGGATCCTACAAGGGGAAGACACATCGGTTCAAACCCGACTTCATCTCCCTTTTTTTAACTATTTTTTTTTTTTTTTATTATTATATTTAAATATATTGATTTATTAATAATTATTAACCTCCGATTGTAAAAAAACTTTTACGATAAATAATAATGCAATAAAAATAACAAAAAAAAAGAAAAAATATCAGAACTAAAATTTTGTGTACTTTTATTTATTTTTTTAAATGTGTATAAGTAATTCAATAGGCATACAAGGAAGTCACGTGGTGTCCACATTAGATTTCTTATATTTAGAAATGAACCTTGGACCCGATAACGTCAATATTTGCTTGAAGACATACAGGGTAATTTTTAAATTTATATATTTTTTGTAAACTAGATAAAGTATTAAAATTACATGTTGAAATTGAATTTCGACTATCTCCTGCAGACAACCTAATTCGTTTTTTAATATATATTTTATTGCTTCTAATTGTTAATGTATTTTTCACGTACATGGCTGGTAATAAATATTTGTTAAAAATAATTCGTTAATTTCAAATCTTCTTATTTATTTTATTTTATCAAATTATCTAATTTATTTTATATTTTACTTTATTGTATGAATTTTAATTATATTACAGCAATAATTTGATAGGCTGCAGTGGAAAAAAAAACTTTTAGTTGAGATATTAAACGGTATAAAATTTATTTTTAATTATTTTGGCACATATAAAAATATATTTATGTAAACAAAGATTAATGTTTATTAGCCTGATGACAAAAATTAAAACAGTTTGTTGGCCTATCTTATCTCGTAAAAAAAACTTCAAACAAGATACGTGAGATGATTCAACAATGCATTATTTTCTTATCATAAGTGATAATCTACTGTAGTATTTGGTAGCCTAATAAATTCTTTTAAAACTGCTTCTTAACACAAAACTTTTGTTTGGAACAAATTTAGAGATATATTTTTAAAATTTAAACTTTATTAATAAATTCTTTATATTCTAAAATTTCTTTAAAATGTATGTACTTACTATTGTTTGTAATTTCTCTTATGCTAAGAATCATAAGGTAAGTTTTTTCGACATTGATTTCTATACAGCAATTTAAAATTGAGATGAAAAAAAATAATTCTTTCATCATTATATTTTTCTAATGCTCCAAAAGTATTAGAAAAATAGAATTAGACTTTTTATCATTAAATTGTTTATTTACGACTATACAACTAGCAAATACGCTATTTGCAAATTAAAAAAAAACTTGCAGTTCAAACTACTAGTTTAGTTATTTTAAAAACAGTCAGGTTATAAAAAAGAAAAAATATATGCACGTATCTGGTTTGAATTTTTTTTTACTAGATAAGTTAGACCAACAGCAACTATTTTTACTTTTCTCATCGGAGTGATAAGCTTTAATAATTGTTGACATAATTACGCGTATTTTTGTGTGTGCCAAAATAATTAAAAATAAATTGTATACCGTTTAATATTTCAACTAACAGTTTTATTCTACTATAACCTATCAAATTATTGCTCTTATGTAATTTAAAATTCGTACAATAATTTATAATAAAAATAAATTAGATAATTTGATAAAATAAAATAAAGGAGTATAATAACTAGTTTTGAATAAACGAAATATTTTTAACAAATATTTATATCAGCCACGTGAAAAATAGATCAACAACAATTAAAATTAATAAAAAATACAGTAAAAAAACCGATTATGTTTGTCTGCAGGATATAATCAAAATACCAGTTCAATATGTAATTTTAATACTTTATCTACTTCATAAAATAAGATGTAAATTTAAAAACTGTCCGGCACATCTTCTACAAAATATTGAAATTTGTCGGGTCCAAGGTTCTACAGACACTACTAAATATAAAAAAGTACACGTTTATAATTTAGATTTAATAGATGATATAAAAATGGGTAAGGAATATACAAAAATCTGGTGGTAGAAATGAAGAAGCAATAAAAGCTTTGGTAAATTATACTCAACTAGAAACGATAATTATTCAATTAATTCTGACACATTAAAATCTATTAACCAACGTCTGTATTTAAGAAGTGAAAATAAATATGGTAAAATATTAAATAAATCTTTAATTAATAATTTAAAAACAGAATAGTATAATAAATTTTATAAGCTGAAGATGCAAATGTTTATGTAGAAAACTTGACGAATAATTTAAAGACTTGGCTAAAATGTTCTATGATCGTAATTCTTGTTGCTGGTGTCTTCCCTGTTCTAATTATAACGCTTATTTAACTTTAGATGAAGCTCATTTTTGTAATTCTCACATAATTTTTTATTTAAAACAAAATGGAGATATAAACATTAAAATTTTCAGTCTACGATTAATTGTCCACCAAAAGTATCTAAACCATCAATTAATTATTTTAAAGAAGTCTTTGATAATTATAAAGAAATAATTGTAACGATAATTATTATAACTTGTTTTCTTCTATTTCTTTGCTGTTAAAATCTTGGTCAACGGTTTGCAAGTTGTGATGAAAGAATAATATTTTTATTATTATTATTATTTATAAATGTTAATTATTTTATTAGAAATCACTACATTTATTTCTGTAAAATTTAATGCTTCATTTCTAAGTAATAACTATGATCTACATTGAGATCAAAATGATCCGATATTTATTTTACTGATGAAACTCAGAAAAGTATAAATACTCCAACAAAACAATTGTGTTTTCAGATCATAATACTTCTTTATTACAAGAAAAAGTATGAAAAAAAATATCCAGTTGCCTTAAACCTTCTAACTATATTTTTCTTGCCTTGAAATCGGATTATTGGAAAATTGTGTTTTTGTTTAGATTTAATGAAGTGAAAATAATGCTAGTGAATTTTTAATTTTTATTTCTGAAATAATTTTTCAGTGAGTAACAAATTTTCTTGTTAATATTAACATGAAAATACACAAAAAATTGTCTCTCCCTAACAAAACATAATTGATTTAGAGATGATACAATTCCTTCCTATTTATATTTGTAATCGCGCATTTTCTCAAAAAGGCAGTTATAATTTTAATTATGAATGAGCGTCATTAGCTCTCCTTCTGGAAAATATGTCAACTTAACATAAATTTGTCGACGCTACCTCTATAATGTTTAAAATAGGGGTTTTCGACACCTTCAAATTCATTTTATTACATAAATAATAATGATTTTAGATATATGAAGAGAGATTATCATATATCTGAAGATATATATGAGAGGAGGTCCTTGCTAATGTTATACGAAGAAGAAGAGTGAAATTGATAGGACATGTAATACGACACGACCAGTTCTTGACGAATATATTTGAGAGCAAGGTTTTGGGTAAAAACCCTAGAGGTAGACCGAGAGCAACCATCATCAATAATGTTAAAGAAGAGACGGGTCTTGGTTCATATAATGACTTGAGAGAAGCGGAGATGTGAATGATGTGGCTAAATCGACAAGGCATAGCCTTTAATGAATGATGATGATATATGAATTGTATTTAAGAATCTTGAATAAAAATGGAATTCTATGCGAAATACACTCTTTCAATTAGTATTCTTGTTTTTTTAATAAAGAGCATCAATGTCCTACACCAAAAGTAGTTGGTGGTTGGGTTTCAATTAACTACGCATCCTCAGGAATGGTCGACCTGAGACTATACAAGACTTCACTTAATTCACATTCTTACATATCAATCCCATTCTTCTTCTGAAGTAATACCTTACGGTGGTTTCGGAGGCTTCAGAAAAAGCAAAAAGTAACTACTCAAAAAATATTCAGACTTCAGAAGTAATCCAACTGAGATCAGCTGATCTTGATCGGTCAAGAACGACTAAGGAACTACTCGACTAATTTTCATCAAATTTTAACATACACATCTAAATTTCAATGAAACTGATGTACTAGTTGGAGATTATTGAGCCTCAAAACTTTATACGTAGGTATACATATATAAAACACATCCCGTCAAGTATTTTCATGATTTATTTAATATTTATATTGAACACTGTTCACGCATACAACCACTCTTTTTCAAAACAGAAATTTGTCTCTAAATTTATTTATAAATTGGTAATCAATTTATTTTTTTATAAAAAAGATTATTTAAAAGCAAATATTATTTTATCTACGTGGAACTCTATGCACAGTTCCATCTTCAACTCTATGTAAAAATGAAATCAAAACACATTCTGTCAAGCTTAAATTTCATTCCATCATTGTGAAAAATTATGGAATGAAAGTTTAAGCTTGATAGAATGTGTTTTCATTTAATTTTTTGCTTAGAGTAGAAGGTGGAATGGTCCATAGAGTTTCTTGTAGAATTAATAAAAATTTCTTATTTCTACTCTCAGCCATTCTTATAAAAATCTTTTATTTATTTACCGTGGTTTCCTAAAAATTATTATTTTCAACTACTTTTATAATTACATTGGGTTTTATTCATTTGTCCACAATTTTTTTCTCTGTAATTTACAAAAATATGGTAGCTGAAATCTCAGTTAAGTTTAAGGAATGAAGTTACTACGTATCTGAATATTCTATGAGGTATATTCGGACAGCGACAGTATATGACTTTTTTTTCTTCTTTTTTTTTTCTTAACATCCCTAAGGTAGCCAGTTCTCGCCGTTCGGCACAACAGTCACCTAGGGTGTCGAAGCAGCAGTCTGTGCCCTCCCTGACTTATCCCTTCAAGGGGCTTTCCCAATGGGGTCCCTCCAGTCTCATAGGAACATGCCGACTTCCTCTTCTGGACAGCCGACACGCCCCTGCGCTGGAGAGCTACCCTCCCCAGCCCTACTCTACAAACTCCAGACGTGCGTTGCACACGTCCTTTGCTGTCTGCGACCCTCTCACACCTCGAGAGTCTCTATACCATCATCGGGGAGCTCAGATTCCCCCCCCCCACTCTTGCATGTGGGCGGGCCAAAAATACCTTAGGCATAGAAGCTATCTCCCTAGTCCTACACGTCGCCACGCTTCGACCCTAGACTTCCTGAATTTTTTAAAGTCTTCCTCGTCTGTTTTTTTTTTAATTTTTTTTAACAGTATATAACTAAGACTTTATATTTGGAAAAAACAAATATTACACTTATAAATGATATCATACACATATCTTACAATTACAAAGATTACTTTATTTTTTATTCGAAAACTACTAATGAATGTATTTGTAGCCGCTTTCATTACAGCTAGTGCCAGACTCCGCTTATAAGATATGTTAAACGGACTTTGTGAAAATATAGTATACTACGATACAGATTCAGTTATGTATATTCGTAAAGGTGAAAATACAATAAAGGCCGGTTTTACATTGGCAAATGAAGCGATGATCTTGGGAAGGATGATTATATAACCGAATTTATCTCTCCTGATTGAAGAGTTATGCAAATGAGAAACTGAAAGGTAAAGTTAACTGTATGATTAAAGGATACATTGAACCATAAGAATGCTGATAATCTTAATGTGCAAACAATGAGACAAGTATTTTGAAAGGTTAAGGGAATAATTATAAATTACAATCAGATAGTTAAAGATGTTAAGACTAAGAAATTAGTTAATAAACTAGTAAAGATATTTGAATTCGAATATGATAAGCGAATGATACTGGAGAAGAAAGATGGAATTGTAGATATCTCATCTTCAGTATAGTAAAACTGAATATATATGGTTTAGTTACGGTGATGAGTAAAGGATTTTAATGGGCTATGGCTGTGATACATTGAAGTTTATGATTTAGAGGTTGTGTTTAAATTGAAAATAAGTTTGTTACAAATATTTTTTTAAAAATAAGATGACATGCTTAAATTGAAAATAAGAAATAAGGTGGTTGTTCCATATGCATCTGTGTACAATTTGTATATTGGCATATGTGTATCAGACTGTCTGAAGAAGAAAAAAACTTGAAATTCCACTCATTTTCTATAAATGGAGAGCATTGAATCTATTAAATTTATAACTTAATTAGAAATGGGATAGGGTATTTATTACCATTAACAATTTCTAATTTCTGTGGAGGTAACATAGGTATTTGAAATTCGGTATAGTGGTAGTACTATGCGAGTTATTTACAGAATTGGAATTTTACATCGATCAGATTTGGGATTCGGATTACACTTAATTTAATTGTTTTAGTATTTTTATTTTACACTTTCAAAATGAATATCTAAAAACTCACAAAACTTGGAAAAGTTATTCGTCTACAAAAGTCATAATTTAAGTGAAAGTTTGATCCCGATCCGACAACAGGGTCCTGCCGAACCCAAAAAAATTATTTTATACATTTTGTTTAATATTTCTAAACAGACCGCTAATCATTAATGTAAACAAAAATATTTGTTTGCGTGTTTAACATATATTGTTAAACATATTTTATAATATAGCGTTTAGCCGAGGCTACAATAAATTTAAATCAACCACAAAAAAAAAGTTCAAGGTCGTAGTTCACGATTACCCTAAAGAACAGTTTCAATCTTTTTTAATATGCCGATTGAAAAAAAAGCTCGCGTGTACTTAAGTACACGCGAGAAGTGTGTACATAAGTACACTTCTTACTTATGTACGTAAGAAGTTATACTTCTTTGGCGTGAATAAAAAAATAATTTTTTTATTCATTCAAACAAATTTGAACTGAGTTAAGCGATCGATAGACGTTGTAAACGATCGTTGTCATCGAATATATTTCGATTAGTTTAGTTCCATTAATTCTTCGGATGACGACTGAATAGGCACGAAGGTTATCAGCGGCTTATGATATGAAAAATATGATACAAATAGTTTTATTTTATAATAATGTATTTTTTTCAAAAATTTTGTTTTTGGTAAATTTAAAATTATTTATGCAAAATCAAGAATTTATTTGATTTGTGCTGTTTTCTGTGTCATTAAAAAATATAATTTTACTCATAAAAAATAATACCTACATAAATATAACCTCAAATCTTGATGCACAATTTTCACAAAAAAAAAAAAATAAATAAATATACGCTGCAATATAAATAAAGTTTTATCAATATGAACAACAATACTCACAGTTTGAAAAATCCGTCTTTAGTAATCCGTATATATAAATACATATTTATTACGACTCAATATCTATTATGTTTACAACACGTGCTGATCACTTAGTTGCATTGAACGACTGACTGAATTAGACACTACGCGCATGTGGTGTCTTCGAAAGTATGGACTCTTATGCTGGGTCCGTTTGGGGGCATAGGTTGGATAGAAATAGAGCACTTATTCAGAATTTAAGGAGTGCCAAGCGCAGAGCATTAATAGTATGCACTGATGTTTTTAAAAATATCTCCTGCGATGCTACTACCGTATTGGGAAAGGCTCTTCTAATCGATTTAGTGGTGAAATTTCGGGTGACCACGTGGCAGTTGCAACGAGGCAGGGAAGCCGAGGTATTTCGGATGCGGTTTCGAGCCGGGCCTGTACGGGAACGGAATGGTGATCACAATCCACCGGTTCTAAATTTCGTTTAGTTGCTCATCTCCCGCCTGAGGAGGAGGCTTTACAGCCTCGTGATGGGTGCTTGGCAGCAAGAATGGCTCACCACAACTAAGGGAAGGTCCTTATATACATTTATGCAGGACTTGAGGGAATGGTATGCTTCTCCTTCGTTTTTAAGAGCAACGGGTGCCCAGATGGTCTCCATCCACGTGAACTTGAACCAATATTTGTTTCGGTTCCGCCTGGCAATTGATGAGCTGTGCGTCTGCGGGGAGGTCCAGTCGAACAAACATCATATGTTTGTTCGACTGTATCTCTCTGCAACCTTTGGTGCAGAAGTATTCTTGCTGTTCGCGCACTTTGCCATTCAGATCACCCGAAAAATTATAGAGACTGTAGGGTCTACAAGGACATCCTGAAGAGAAAGTAAAAGCAGAAATTGCTACGCTTCACAAGCTCCACTCAACTGCCATTCAGCTCCATCGCAGAGTCCCGCGTGACATTAAGTTTTACTTGAAATCCATGAACACTTAGGATTACCGTATATTCAGAAAGAAGTCAATCGATTGGCAACCAAGTACAAAATAAAGCTTAATAACCACGTGAACAATCTAGCTGTTAACTTCTTGGATAATGGCGAAGATGATAAACGGTTATAGCGGCTACATGTATTAGATTTAAGAACCTAATAGTGATATTCAGGAAGAGACTTCTGTTCCTGAGTTGTGCATCACCAAAATATTTATGTTAATGTTTATGATTAACTTTTTCTTATGTTATTTTTCTTTTATCTGTGGTTTTGTTTGTATTACTGGACTTTTTATGAATTCTAGTACCTAGTTGTGCAGACTTTATCACTGCATATACTATCGTTGATCTACTATTACTATTTTTTTTAAATGTATTTAATTAAGGTGTTTCAAGGAAACTCTTTTTACTTTCTTATTGTGATGAAATTTATTTATAATTTCTACCTACGAAACTGATTTTAAATATAATTTGATACACAAAAAAAAGAATCTGAATTAAAAGAATTATTTTATTAATCCTAAGATATAATGTTTATATAAAATAGATATAAAATAAAATATATGTAGCCTACTGACTTTTTTTTTATATGAAAAAAATATTATTTTTATATTAAAAATTACTTTGGTCGACTATTTTCTAGCGCGGTATAATTAACTGAAACCAAATGATTAAAATTCATCAGCTAAGTGGGAAATTAAAATCAAATAAATTATTCAATTTAAATCTGTGTAAAAAACATTCGGAATTTTGATTTTCAAACAATGTTGTTAACGACTACCTAAAACACCTCCGTAAGTTAAAATATTTTATTATTCATTTTAAAATAAAATGAGTAATAAAATACTATTCATACTAATAAGCATAATAATATTATACATATATAAATAAGTATATATATATTATAATAAACTCAAAATTACTTTTCCCCTTAAATTTAAAACAAAGAAAACTTCAAAAAATAAAAAAATAAAAAACAATTTTTTCAGCTAATATGGCTTCTGTAACGTAAACGTCTACTTTTAAATATATTAAAACTTTTAGAGAAAAAAGTTATTTTATTTTCTATTGTGAAATAAAAATCGTCTAAAAACTAATTGATAAATTGTGAAATTGTCATGCCAATGAAATAAAAATCTTCCATCGAGATTAATAAATAAATTGTTGAAATTACCATAGTAATATATTAAGGTTAAGCAAAATGGGGAAAACATTATTCATTAATTAAAAATTTAGTAAAGTAACGTTTTAATTTCATATCAATATTAATCAGTTTTATTACATTATTATTTATTTAAGTAATCTCTTATGATAAAATCTACGTCTAGTTCTGAAAAGAAACCTGAAATTCCAGTAACATCACAACATGAATTTCGACAAGGCAAGTCAAGGTTGAATTTTTAAACTTATAATATTTTTTTACATAAACATTACTGCACTATATATGAACTGTTAACCAAAAAAAAAGAAATTATAATAAAGACAAATCATGAAGATAAGGTGAAAATTATCTTATCTTCTTACTTGCCTCAAGCCGCAGGTGTGGGGTAACCAGGCCCGACTCGTTGTTTCTATCCCCCACCCCAAAAGCCGGGACTCGGTCTTGACGCCTATGCCTCAAATGGAGATATCCCCGAAGGAGCATCCCCACCGGGAATCGGTCTTCTTTCACATGAGGATCGGGAATCCCCGTACCTCTATATTACAGTAAACATAATTATTTTCAACGAAATCATCTCTAACTGGTTCTTCTTACATTTTTGGTGTTTTATATGCGCTAAAGTCATAAGAACGACTGGAAAAGACGGTGTAAAGCAACAAATTAATTGTAACCCTTCCTGTAATGAAACAAAAGGTTATAAAAATCTTCAACTCAATAGCGGATAATGACTAGTTTGACATTCAATGAATTTTCACGATAATATTTAAGAAAATTTATAGAAAAATTTTAATAAACAAAGGTTAAGTTTTAAGTAAAAGAATAATACGTATTCCCGTATTTCAATGAGCCTTAACTAAGGTTCAGTAATAGTACTTGTGTATACATCGTCTTCTTCACCTACTTTTTAACAAAATTTAGGTTTCTAGCTTTTTTATTTCCTTGTACGAAGTAAAGGAAGTAACGAAGTATTGTGATCGCGAAAAATTTCGGTTTTCAAATTTCAACGGAAATATCCATTTTGACCATCCCTGAATCCATTTTGACTAGTTTCGGCGTGACGTCTGTATGTAAGTACGTATGTACCTCGCATAACTCAGACGATTAGCCATAGGATGTTGAAATGTTGGATTTAGGACTGTTATTACATCTAGTGCACCTCCCCTTTTGATTGTAATCGGCTGAACCAAAGGTATCCAGCCCTCATTCAGAGCTTTTCAACGATATAACATAAATGGTACTTATTTTCATTGGTTCCAAAGTTGTAGCCAAATAAAATTTTAATTAATGAAATATTTGGATAAAAATACCAATCGGGTTGGTCTAATAATAAAATCGCCTCGCGAATCCAGTTGTTTTCGAAATCGAAGTTTCTGAAGCTTCAAATCCTAGTAAAGGTAAGTTACTTTTATATGGATTTGAATACAATACAAAGGATACCGGTGTAATTTGCAGTTGAGATTCAATTTACGACACATATCAGAAGTTATCAGTCTGAATCCGCGCAAGATTTCACCTCATTTACATGTCATACAATCCCACCTCATTGGGGTATGGAGTTGCTTATTGTTCAAAAGTTAAACATGTTGAAACGTACACATTAAGAACAGAAAAAAAAAATATAACTTTTTTAAAGGCGGGTCGAAATTGAGAATTACTAATTTGTTGGTAGTGAGGAGATGTACAGTGATGCGGAGGCATCGTCGTCCTTAAGTGACAGGAGTGTTGGGATCAGTCGTCGAAGGACAGATAAACCCGTAGGTTGAATCCGGACCTCAGTAATGGCTACACCACAAGAGCAGGGAATTGAAGTATGAGTTTATCCAGTTCCTTACCGTCAAAGCATACCTATGCCCGCGCAAGTTGAGACAGATATATCATGGGGATTATGTTACAGACCGAACAGACTGGCACACAGTGTCCGCTTCGCTGTTGTGTTCATATTAAAATAGGTCGGGCTCCAAGGTGGAGGTAACGGAAAAAAAGGAAAAAGCGTTGTTGTTAGTTATTTTTCATCACGATTGAAGTGTATCAATTCAGCGCGGTTTTTTGAAATAAGTTTTAGTTTTATTTTTATTTTTTAAATTATTATTAATTGTAATCAAATAACTTGTTTACAAAAATAATCATTGTTTTTTTTTTGTTTTTTTTTTTGTTAACAGCCGAGTCAAATGAAAGATCTTCCAATAATACATCGAAAAATTTAAAAGAAGAAGTTTCTAGAGGTAATCGATTTATGTAAAATGACTACAAAATAATCTAGCGCAATAAAAATTATTTTAAAATCAATAATTATATATAACTACAATATACTAAGGCTAGCTAATAACAACTTTAATAATCACATGCTAAACATTTTATTGTTAAAATGTTTATACGCAAGACTAAAAATAAAAAAAAATTAATAAATTATTAATGATAAGATATAGTAGATGGTAAAATACACTTTTATTTAGGCGGTAAAATAGAAAATAATTTAGGATTTAGAGAAGATTAAAAGAAAATTAGCTAAATGAATAGAAAAGGTTAATTATCAAAAAAATCTAAAAAATTAGGAAGAAATTTTTTACGGAGCAAGCGTGTTTTGCAGTAAAAGATTTGGCAGCAAAGTCAGTCAGGATTAGGTAATTTTACCGTCTACATAATTTGGACATTTTTATTGGTAACTTACATCATCAAAATAAAAAAAAATATATGTTACGAAATCAGTACTGCAGGTGAATGTGCGTGCACCTTTCTACATAACTTTTGGATAATTTCCTGTGTCTTTTAATCGTTATGGCGGGCATCATCATACACAAGAATTACGCCTTTTAAGGAAAAAACAGGACGTATTCTCTTTATAACGGGTTTAACTTCTAGCGTTTTACAATAGTACTCGCTGTTGATTGAACGTTGTTCTATCAAATAATTACAATAAATTGGTGCATTATATAAAACGAATTGCAGGAAAAAATTATCAACACTTGTTTTGTTGGTACGAAAATAGTATTTTTGGTGTTTAAAGACTCGGTCAAGAAATAATCTGAGTGCATAGTTTAAATGAAGTTAGATATAGTGAAACCTAGGAGATTTTCTGTGAAACCTTAGAAGTTAGAGAAAGACGCGGAGATCTCGCTTCCGCGAATCGGTTAATTTGGTAGTTGAGGGTTGTTAAGTTACGGTAGATGTTCGTGGTTGGAAGAGGCCATACGATGGCGATAGTAGATTGTGTAAATACACTGATGGAAATCTCTGCCGAGGCATTTGCATCAGTGGCATCCTGAGGCCAAAATGTGCCGTGTTATTAAATTTAGAGGATCTAAAAGACAACCTGCAGTAAATCCCAACAGGGCTAGGAACGGAGGGGGTAGTGGGACAACCGGGATCGTCACAAGGCACGTGTCTTTCTCTACGGGGATGAGGATGCATTGTAGAAAACTAGCTTTACCATTTTACCGATTGACGCGTAGGTTTTGAATTTCTTCCTGGTGACTGAACTCGGATGTTTTCATTTGTAATGACGTTCGGATTCCGGTTCAAAATGATGAATTCAAGTGTCATGAAAATTTATTATGCGATCTAAAATGGCATTAACTCGTTGTAAATTCTAAATCTAAATGGCTAAAACTCGTTGTAAAATTCTGTACAAATGTGAATTCAAGTGACTTTGTAACTTTGAGCTGACTGTCTCGGAATCCACTTTAAACACGCTCGATGGTACTTCAACTTATTATGAATACTGGAATGGACAATGCCGATACGAACTAAAACGTTCAGCAAATTCCTTACTTTTTATCGGTTTACCCTTGCGAATAAGATAATTAATGCGATTTCGCAAAGCTTCATTTAAAACTCCAACCGGTATTTCAGCGACGAAAATCGGTGACACTTGTTCTTATCAATTTAAACAGTTCGATTCAATTATAAAAATTTGCACGTTTAATATACTTTTTACTATATTGTTTTAACAACTACGAGTGAAATTTGGCCTGTTTTACACCTTTAAAAAATAAAAATCTTATCACGGCAAAATCTTATTCTTTACTAGTACACGTTTCAAGTATTGCCGAAATTTTGAAATGAGGTTATAATAATGAAAATTCTTTTCGAACAGCTGCTATTTATCATATCAGGGATACCAATTTAAACTTAAACGGTTTCAGTTTATTGTATTAAATAGTTTCTCCATTGTTGTCATGTGTCTAATTATTGAACAACCCTCGTAGTACAGTAGAGAGGAAAGTATGCGGATATCGAAGTTCAGTACCGGCATACTCCGACAAAACGTAGTAAATAATTTTCATCTTTTTAAGTGACGTTTTAAATCATTCCCATTTTTTAAAGCTTTACGAACGATTCTAAATACTCATACAAAATTTGTTTATTTGTCTAAAAATTGTATTCCTAAAAGATCTATTTTTTAATACATTATTGTAAATCAATAATCTACTTAAGTTTTATTCTTACAAAAAATTGTATTTAAATCAATACCTCTTGGATAAAGACAAAAATACGAAACGATGGAAACTAAGATTATCAGTGAAGATGTCACACAATTCCCTCGAAATCTTTTCTTTCCTTTCTTTTCCTGTTTAGCCTCCGGTAATTACCTTTCACATAATACTTCAGAGGATGAATGAGGATGATATGTATGAGTGTGTAAATGAAGTGGTCTTGTACAGTCTCAGTTTGACCATTCCTGAGAGTGTGGTAAATTGGTAGTGTGGCCACCAAAGAACACAGGTATCCACGATCTAGTATTCAAATCCGTGTAAAAATAGCTGACTTTACTAGGACTTGAACGCTGGATCTCTCGACTCCCAAATCACCTGATTTGGGAAGACGCGTTCACCACTAGACCAACCCCGTGGGTTTATTCCCCAGAAATCTAGATTCTTATTTATATACAGCGTGAACCGAGTTTTGTACACGCAGTATTTCAAGTTATGTTGCTTAAAGCTTATTAACTTATATTTTATCTCATATTTTTATTATTGGATTTATAATAAAGAAAAATAAATAAAGACTTGCCTAATCATAATATATGGGTTTTCTACTGATAGTGCCCCAATAATCAATAATTTACCTAAATTATATTCTACCAAAAAATTGTACTAAGATTATTCCTAAAGACGTCACACCATTCCCCAGAAATTTAGATACCTTTTGTTCTTTTTTTCTATCGGGTTTTTTCTGAATTCCAAAAGAATAAAGTTTTCTTTAAATAGTACACCTTAATACACCTTGTACAAAATGCTAACATGTGTTTTACGTTGTAACATAGTTTTTCTTTATCATTTAGCATAAAAATGATTCAACATTTACTAAAACTACAAATAATAGGTGTAAACAGGAAATTATTATGATTTTCCTTATTTAGAAAATTATGAAATATTAATTCAAACCCAGTCGATAACGCAAGTAAAATCAGAAGAGTGGAACACGGAACAGTAAAGCACGATCTTTCAACTTTGTACAACAAATAGACCATTAGTTCGTCAAAGAATATATATATATATATACACACAGAGAGAGAGAGAGAGAGAGAGAGAGAGAGAGAGAAAGTGAGAGAGACAGACAGAGACTCATTTATTTAATGTGTCCTGTTTCCCTCACATAACTGAAATTAAATAAGCATATCTTATTATAAAGATACTAAGTGTTCAGTAATACTAAACACGTATAAGTTAAGTCAAACCGATTGATGAGTATCTAGAGAATAATTCTAAAAACTCCAGACTCTGTATATCTACATTTTTCATTAATATAATGAATGTTAATGTTATTTTTTCTACAAAAATTTTAGAATTCTTTTGGTAATTAGAATTCTTTAAAATACGAAATTAAATAGAACTGAAATTATATCCAATTATGAAAAATTACAAATAATTGGTTATACTGCGAGATCCATTTAATATTTAAAAACACAAACTGAATAGATACAACGTATATACAAGATATTTTAATCTCAAAATTTTGTAGCACTTTTTTTTGTTAAAAGCGGTTTTTGTTAGATATAAACAATTTAATATTAAAATAATATGGTGTTGTTAAATTTCTTTTTGTAAAAAACATATTAATACATCAGCAACAACATAAAAAGGCATTTATTAACTTAAAACATGTGTAGAACTGAGGACAGAATGTTAAAAAAAGATTAGCCCTTCGATATTAAAAATATCGATTTATTAAACCGGTTAAAATACCGCATGAAACACTGTAATCAGTTTTAAATTATAATTTGATAAAAGAACTTAACGTTTTTATTTATTTAAAATAATCAAACTAATTCTTAGATACAAATATATTTTCCAGTTGAAAGCTGGTGCCGAATATGTCAAGAATCAACATCAGAAGTTTTAGTATCACCATGCAGATGTCGTGGTACACAAGGTCTTGTTCATTTATCGTGTTTAGAAAGATGGCTGACAATTTCTGGTACTTCAGCTTGTGAAGTCTGTTTCTATCAATACTGTGTTAAAAGTGTACCAAAGTATAGTCCGTTTACATCTATTTTTGTTTGGATGTATAAGGATGCTAATAAAAAGTAAATAGAAATATTAATTTAAATAAAAATAAAGTAAAATTATCATTTTTAGATTTAAATACCTCGTTAAGTTCCACAAACTATTTTTATATCTTCTCAAATCCGTTTTATTTATTTATTTTTTTAATCAAAACCTATAAAAACAAAACATAAAATGAGTACAAAGTAAATTTACAAATTAAATTTAATGAAAAACTAATTGAAAATAATAGCTTATATAATATAAAAAACTATGAATTTAAATCCAAATTTAGAAAAGGCACACTCATTTATGAGTGTGCCATTATTAAAATCTTTAATAAGAATTTTATTTTATTACTTTTTGAGTCCTTTGACATTTGAAAATGTTCATTATTATCTCTGAATAGATAATAATTCTGATTAAACTAGTCTGCTTTTGCTACTCCAAGGTAATGAAGAAAGGTTAAATCTGAATTAGATTTATTTATTTTTCAGTCAGATGGAATTAATTTATAAGGCTTTTCATTGTTATTTAAAAGAGGGGACTACAAATAATAAATATTGAAATAAAGTTTTTGAAAATGTACCTTACAAGGTCCTAACAAATTTAAACCCAATATCGAATTAAGTTTCCCATTGAAAAGCAGAAAAGAACTGTTGAAAGCTTGCATTATTTTTTTGGACAAATAATTACTTACTTGTACAAAGTAAAAGAAGTTTTGTGATCGCGAAAAATGTCGGTTTTCAGATTTCAACGGAAATATCCACTTTGACCATCCCTGAATCCATTTTGACTAGTTTCGACGTGACGTCTGTACGTACGTATCTCGCATTACTCAAAAACGATTAGCAGTAGGATGTTGAAATTTTGGATTTAGAACTGTTAACATCTAGTTTTACACCTCCCCTTTTGATGTAATCGACTGAACCAAAAGTGTCCAAAAAAGCCCAAAATAAAAAAAATGGATTTTGGACTTTTTCTTAACTGCTGTAATAAGCCCTCATTGAGAGCATTTCAGCTATAAATCATAAGTGGTATTTATTTTCATTGGTTCCAGAGTTACAGCCAAATGAAATTTTAATTAATGAAATATTTGAATCTTACAAGGGAAAGACACATCGGTTCGAATCAGACTTCATCTCTTTTTTTTAACTTCATTTTTTTAATTTAAATATATTGATTTATTAATTAACCTCTGATTATAGAAAAAAATTACGATAAGAAATAATTCAACAATAACAATAAAAAAAAAGAAAAAAATATCAGAAATTATTAATGAAATAAAATTCTACGTACTCTTCATTTAAAAACAAATTATATATGTAATTATATATGTTACCATATGTCCGGGATTAGCCCGGACTGTCCTGGTTTTTTAGTGCTGTCCGGGGTTTAAGAATTTTATGACTGGCAAGGATTTTTTTTAATTTTAGACCTATATGTTTGACATCGAGGTTTTAAACATTCCCTTACGGCCGTGTATCTCTCAGCCGATCTCGGAGCAAGTGCTGACGCCGATTTTGACGGAAGCGTGGCTACCGGTCTCGCCACAACGTTTTACTTAGTCATTTGGCAACACCACTGGGGCAATATGTTTATGTTGTTTTTGTGTTTAAAGTATTTCATCTACACGTTTTTGATCATTTCATCTTTATTCGTTTTTTGTCTTATCGTTTAGCAATGGGCAAAAGAAAACGTATTTTTAATGTTAACCTGCAACAGGAATACAAAGTTTTGAAATTGCGTAATGACAGTAACAATGAACGTGTTTATTGCACACTATGTACTGGAGAATTTTCTGTTGTACGTAAAGGAAAGGGTAATATTGAAGACCACATAAAAACAGCTAAACATAGGAGTGCTATAATGCTACTGCTTCAGCAAACATTAGAATTTTTTTTTAAAGCCAAAGATGGGAATAACAATAAGTGATCTGTTAAAGAAGCTATATTTTCAAACCACACTGCTAGACACAAACTCAGTTTCCAAACATCAGACTGCACATCTAAACTGGTTAAAAAGTTATGACCCAAAATTTTCATCTGCTAGAACCAAAACCGAGACAATTAACATTATTTCACCATTTATATTTGATAATGTGTTGTGTTCTTTGGTAAACATTAATTATGTAACAGTAATGATGGATAGCTCAAACAGAAGTGAAGTAAAACTTGTTCCGATTGTTGTAAGATATTTCAGTCAGAAGGAGGGAATTCAAGTTCATGTGAAACTGCTCAAATTTTGTCTCGGTATCTTTTGCAGTATGTGAAAAAATACAAACCTGAAGAAAAGGGTTTGTTACACTGCTGATAACACTAACAGTAATGTGAAGAGAAAAGTGAATGAAAATGTGTTCAGAAAAGTTTATAGTGATTTAGATAGACCTATTTTAGGAATTGGTTGTTCAGCCCACATTACACAATTCAGTACAAACCGCAAGTGGTTCTCTACCCCTGGACATAAAAGTTAATCGTTATAAAGATTTATAAATATTTTCACATATATACAGTGCCAGTAATGAAACTTAGAGTTCTGTGAATTTTTGGAAACAGATTACAAAAAAGTATTATCTCATAGTAGCACAGAGTTCCTTAGTTTGTTAACTGCAATAGAAAGAATTCTTTCCATTTTGATGGCCTAAAATCATACTTATCTTGTGACAAATACCAAAAATTAGTTGATTTTTGAAAATCTAGAAAGTGAACTGTTTTTGAAATTTTTACATGGTACCTACAGTTATTTAATAATGTAGTTCTGAAATTAGAAGCTAATTCTATCACAGCAACAGAAGCATTTTAGACATATTCTGAATTAATTTGTCAACTTCAGGAAAGAAAAACCCACAAATTTATACAATCTTCTGCCAAAGAATTGCTATGCACTCTAAAAGAAAATAATGATTTTCAGGAACAAAAATTCTTCTCAAGCATCAACAATTTTTATAATTCTAGTATCCAATACTTAGAGTAATGTAGAACCAGTTTTTATAAAGTTTCAGTGGATAAATTTACGAACTGAAATTGCCTGGTCTGATTTAGAAGAAAGTGCACAAGTTGTTAATAAATTATAAAAGATTCCATAAATATTGAAGGTAATTGAAAAACCAAAGGATAGGTTGTAGTTCAAGTTCTGAAAAAGTAACAGATACTAATGAAGAGAAGTGGAAAGCAATTTTTAAGGTGTTTCAAAAGACTGATATTTCATGTTGCAGTATTTCTAAAATGGTTTGCGATGCCTTTGCCTGAAACATCTGCTCCTGAAGCATCTGCTTGAGAGTTTTTTCAATTACGGGGAACATTTGGTCTGCAGAAAGTATATTGAAAACTTTCAGTATTTCTGTTAAATATCTGCTAAATATTAAAATTAATTCAAAACTTTGTTGACGTGAATTTTATGATGTAATTAAAAAAAAACAAAACTGTTTCTGAAAAAGTCATGTCTAGTGAAAAACACAACTGAATAAATAAAGTTTAAAGTTTCAGTAAACCGTTAAGACTTTTAAGTAATTTCAAAAATATGTACTGGGTTGAACCCAAAAAAATATGGTAAGCCTATGTATGTGTAATTTAATAGGCGTACAAGGAAGTCATGTGGTTTCCACACAAGATTTTTTTTTACAGCACAAAAAGAGATAGTTTATAAAGCCCATAAGAATAGATGGATCTTAACAGATCTGAAAATTTTCCTACCGTCTCTGACCCTTGGCGTCAAACTAATTCTGATCTTACATTATTAGTTGTCAAAATTTTAAAATTGTACAACTCAGTTGGACGACACGTAATAACTGAAATTATAATTTAGGTTTATTAAATAAGTATATATTTACAAATACACATATAATATGTATTTATTAATAATATTTTATTATTAAAAAATAAGTATATGTGCTTTGTTGCTAAATCAGGTATGGGTCCGAGTATAGTAATCTACAAAAATAATTTCATTAAAAAAGTATGTGTCGACTATATTGATAGCACAAACAAAATAAAATTGGTGGAAACTGTATAGTCGTTGAAATCCATGTGAGGCTGTTCTCAAGGTGAAACAATCATTCTGATCGTGAGAAATGGTTTTACAGTAGCATTTGTCGTGAAACTGGCAAGTGTTTCGTTGTGAAAGTTTGCTGCAGATGGATTCAAATCCTGCCAAATGCTATCAAAGACAACGTTAATGACGGTAGAATAAGATACGATTCCTGGCGTACTTAGCAAACCGATGCATTGGAATTGAAACGGTTTCTCCGTTAAACCGTAAATCATCGATACTATTTCCCTTGAACCTCATAGCGGTGCTCATATTCAAACCGTTAAACCCTTGTAGAGGTCGCTGAAATGGCGTGATAAAAAGCACAGTGAACTGTCAGGCACCGCGTGGAATCCTAATTAACCGAATCATGTGGCATCGCTTGATAGGGGACGAGAACCTGTTCCAGAAAATACTAGATGCAATAAGGGACACCTAGCCCTTAACGAGTGATACAACTCAGATACTTTTAATTGTTCGTTCCTAGTACGGGTACACATAGATGGTTCTTGGCACACAAAAAGTCATTGATAATGATACAAATTATCTAATAGAGGGATGTATGTATTCTTAAGATTTAAATAAGAATAACGTATGGTAAATAAAACTATGTATACACTCATTTATTTTTACCAATTACGTACCTACTTCAAAAAGAGAAATTCAGAAGGTCACTTTAACTTCTGAAAGTGAATAATACAGTTGAAATGCGCATGGTATGATAAAAATGAGGTTTACAATAAAAGAAAAAAGAATCAGCCCAAGATTCCACCACAAGACAAAAATCAAAATTCAAATGTCAAAAAATATAATAAATATTAATTCGACATTTATTCTTGTCCAAACTAAGGTCAGCTAGTCATGAAACAATTCCATTAATTTAACCCCAGTACCAAAACGAGAGTGTTATGTATTGGGAAGTGATATAAAAAAGGGTAGCTTCCATAAATAAAAAAAATTATTGTCTTTCATGCCTGTGTGTGTTATGCATTAAAAATAATCATAAAATTAGGTAATTAAATACATTAACCAATTCACCTCTGATTTTGAAGAAATTTGGAATATACCTTATTTAGGATCTTAGTTATTCGTTACAATTGAAATTATTTATAGAGTCAAATTATTATTCACCCGAGTTGTATCCCTGTAAAATTACGCAGCACCCGCACTCAAATTTCGTTACTTTATAATATGCACGTATAATATACATTATTTTCTGACTAAACACTAATTTGGTTTCAATTAAATTTAGTTAAGAATAAGGTTAGATATCGAATTGTGATTGAGATACATGACGTAAGTTTCTGTCAAATTTATAAATTACTTATAACCTAATCTTAACTAAACTCAAATTTCTCACTAGTTTATTTACGCTGACTTACTTAACGCGGATGAAAGATGTTCCCGACGAATAATTTCAGTTTAACAAATAACTTAGGTATATTTTAAATTTTATCTAAATTAGAGGCGAGTCTGATAAAAACGCCAATCTGCTGAATTGTTTTTAAAACAGCATTCAACAACAAAAGCTGGACGTCACTGTCACTAAACTTGCCGGAAAATTGTTTTTTTTTTTATCTAGAAACATTTCAATCCCTATACTCTATCTTTTGATTTGCTGTATTTAAAATTTTGGTTTCAGTAAATACATAATCAAAAAATACTATTCTAATGTTATCATAGGAAATATAGATTAAAATTTTATAAATACAGATTAATTTTTTAATATTCTATTCAATATTTGTCCGATTTTACAACACCAGTTCTTAGGGAATAATTACACAATTTTAACAGTAGATAGAAAAGCAAAACTAGTATAAATTAATGTTAATAATAAAAATGTTTACCCAGATTACAAATTATTATAAATCTCTTTTCATTCCTGCATTGGGAAAACAAACAATACGCAATTAAATAATATATATATATATATATATATATTATATTACAAGTATGTTTCGGAGCTTCACTGTAACAAATTGGCACAACGAAGTAAGATATACTACACATACGGTTTATTCAACTGACCAACTCAACACAACCGTCAATTGTTTTGCAGTACAACGAAACAGTCGACGCGTTTATCAAGATACATAAAGTGGTTAGCGCAGCCTAGCGGTTTTATAACATACTTTAATGCTCGTGGATAAGATGAGCGACTGTTCGAACCGATTGCCACTACTTAAAACGATGACTAATATTTCGGTTTATTTTGTTTTTATTTTCCCTTATTTTTTTATATAAATTTTAGCGTACATTGTTTTTAATTTAATTTAAAATCATTGGAAGCATACAAAATTTATTTTCAATTTCTGCATTTTCTTTCATTTTAATTCGAGGCGTTAAACGTGATTATAACGATAAATATGTTGCTTCTATTAAACGAGTCGATAAACATCTCGATCAAAACACCTTTATATATATATATATACAGATCTTTAACGAAAAGTTTTATACATAATAAAATAAGTCTACGCATACAGTACAGCGAATGGTGTATAAGGGTAATACTAATAATTACATCACCTGCATGAGCTTACTTGTATTAGCAAACTACCTGTACGATATTTGAATACAAGCCTAAATGTAAACGTTTAAACATGTTGAATTACTAAGTCTCAAAGTATAAAAATCTAATGTAGATTAACCTATTCCAAATATTTTCCCTTTTGAAATCCAAACTCCAAAATTTAATAGCAATTAATCTCTTACATGTAAGAATGTAAATCCGTGTATACCCATTCAGATCAAATTCAGCATATCTGGAAGAATGTGAAATTTTCGACTAAAATCGTTATTTCTGAATATGAGTCATCATTATTACCATCTGGTGTTCTGCCCGGTGACATGTTACCGCTTTCTCCATCCATTTCTACCCCAAGCCTTTTCCTTTGCTCCCTTGTAGTTCCCAATATGAGTTATTTGGAGAAAAAGAAATGAAAAAATCTTCTTTTTTAAAAGATTTCGAAATCGTACTAGAAAAAATTTCATTGCCAATCTTTCAAATCAAATCTGCCTACACTTAGAGATCACAACTCAAAATTTTAATTGCGTCTCTGTCATATGTAGAGGTCACTCAATTTATGAGTAGTAAGACCTGAGTTAACACTTAAAGTAGACGTCAATAATACACAGACGGGCAGGATTTATTCCCCCCTTCACCTGTATATCTCAACAATCTGAACAAAAACATTAAAAAAACTTGAAACGATAATCATACTTTGCCCGTAAAGCTAATATAATGTTGGAAATAAAAATTTAATGTAACTACGAGTAATTCAAAAAGTATTAATTTTAAGATTGCAAAATGATCTGTTCTAGTATTTGTAATCTTAATGATATATTTAACATAAATATATTAAGACTACCCTTGACTGAATACATTTCCCTTAAATGGGTGGTTTTAGAATTGGGAATAGAAATTTTTACCACAGGCTTACCACCTTCCGATCGATAATAATATTGAATTTTATAAAGAGATTTTTCTTCCCCTTTTCTTTACATTTTTCTGTCCTCTGTCAAACAATTTGGTTGTAATATTTTTTAAAGAGCAAAAATTATTTTACATTTTAGTATTACTGTTGTTTGTTTCCTAATTTAACTATACACTTGCTATTAGTATGAATATTATATTTTGGAAAACATAAATAAAAAAACACAAAGGTAAAATCCACTGATGATGATGCAAAACTGAAGTGAATTTGCAATTTGTATTTTTTTTTTAAATTGTAATTTTATTTTTTGGGTTCAATTAAGCATCTTTGGACCACGTTTCTTGTTCTTCCAAATTTTTGTCATAATCTTCCTGTGTTTTTCTTTCCTTTCTTCAGTCCTTCAGTTGTTCCAGTCCGATACTTTTTCTCCTGAATACCTGTAATGTAATTTATTCCTCAGAGGTAATCATTGTTTGATGTTGACATCAGTTATTGCGAGTTCATTTAAATCTTTCCTTGTTTCTTGAAACCATTTATTGTTGGTATTTTGTTACAGAAGTGTGTGAAAATTTTGTTAGCGAATCTGTTTGAATCCATTCTTTGTAGATGTTCATAGAATGCAATTCTTCGTTTTCTGATACGTGTCTCTAATCTTTTCAATGTGTGTATATAAAGTGACATCTTTGGTACTGTCCATTTTTTCTGATCGATTGCAATAATTATTTAATCTCATCATTTATTTTTTTATTTATTTATTTTTTTTTATAAAATGGTAGTTAACTTTGTATAACTTATAGCTGACATAATAGTGGTGGATGGGATTCACATGTTATCAACTAATTGAGGTTAAGCGGAGAAAAGGAAGTTGTATTAAAAAAATAACAATAATAATAACTTAAACTCCCTAAAGAAAGTAACTTTTTTTTAATATAAAAATTGATATATATATATATATATATATATATATCAAACTAATAAAATTAATCAATCAACATAAATAAGAAATTTAAGAAAAATAAGGGAAATGTGGGAATGAAAGTAATGGAAACTTTTTCAAAAGAAGCAAAGGAAGAACTAAAAGACGATTATGCAACAATTCCCCCATATCAGGTTCTTGTTTATTACAAGAAAATATTTATCCTTTAATGGTTTTCAAATTAACAAAATTAATATGTAAATAGAATTAATTTTAATTTTTTAAATCATAGTATA
Source organism: Lycorma delicatula (assembly GCF_047948215.1). Taxonomy (NCBI): domain Eukaryota; kingdom Metazoa; phylum Arthropoda; class Insecta; order Hemiptera; family Fulgoridae; genus Lycorma; species Lycorma delicatula. Next base: position 27,218,583 of record NC_134462.1, read on the forward strand.
TGTATTTGACTTTTACAGATTTATGGCATGTGATATAGCAATATTAGTCATGTTAACGACAACAATGCTTTGGATGTTAAAACTAGCGTGGTATTTAAAAATAAAAGATAATCCTCAATACATGTCAGCAGGAGCCGGAATTCTGATATTTATCTTCACAGTTATTTATATCTTTTTAGTGTACTTGATTATTAGATACTACTACAAGGTACAAATTAAAATAATTACAATAAAAAAAAGAGGGTAGACTGAAATGTAATGCACAGTCATTCATAAATTGTAAATGGAGATAATCAAACGGAAACAAATATTACTACATTTTATTTGCTACAAAAAAAAATTGTATTTAATTTTCTACGTAGCCACCATTTAAAGTTAAGTCAAATGAAATAAATACGACGTAAAAGTTTTATAAACGTAATATTGCCACCATTAACTGCTTTACATATCTCAAAATGGTGAACCAGTTTTCTCATTCCAATATCCTTAATATCCCACTTTAATTGAGGAAAAAAATTAAAATCGCAGGGCGCCAAATCTGTTAAGTATAGAGGGTATGGAATAAATTCAACTTTCAATTTATAATAGCCTTGGAGGTTGCACGCGATGTACACATTCATTGCATTAATACATATACACCGAGCATTATCTTGTTGCAGAATTGATTGTCGAATATGACACACAGATCTCCTACGTTATTTTAATATCTCTATGTAATGCACAGAATAAACAGTCCACCCGGCTTCTAGGTAGTCAGTTATGAACACGTGTTTAGCAAACACTATCAAGAAAACCTTTTAGAGAGAGTTGTGTTTTGAATATTTTTAACTTTGGCGAACCATAGTGCCGATATTCTATGCTTCTGTCGTTTTTCTTCTGGATCACAATCATGCATCCTAATTTCATCTCCGGTCAAAATATTTAAGGAAGGTTTTATCATTTCCCTGGCCATGCTAAAGTTTCAGAAACTGTTCACAATGTCTTTTTTTCTGCGAGTTTGTTCTTTCCTTTGAGTTTGCGTGTCATCCACCGCGATACGGTGGCCTACCTGTGCATTGTGTCCTACTTGTTCTTTCGAAATACTTATTAGTAAGATCCGCATGGCGATGCGCTGTTATGTAATGCAACGGTAATTTTGAATCGATTAATCCACTCCTTTTGGTGCTCTCAACCGTCCCAGAAACTGGTTGACCATTGCGAGATTCATCCTCATATTTGCGTACAGCTTCTGATGCGTGAATTATTATTGCCTATCTGCTCAGATTATTTTCAATCAATAATTTTTTCATTTTCTTAAAACTAACGTTCACTTTTTCTACTGTTAAAAATTCAATCACTGCATGTTGTTTTAGCGACTGACAGAAAATGAGTGGTTGGGGGTCAATGAGTTTTGAAATGTTAGTTGTAGGGGACTGCAACTACAACATAACAGAACCTTTTGCTTTGTGTAACATTTTATTTTCCCGGTACGTTTCCTGTGTGTATTACATTTCAGTTGCCCCTCGTAACAATAACTATTTAGAATATACTGTGATCTTTTTAAGTTTTCTCAAATAACAGCATATTATTTGCAATTAACAAATTGTTTAAATATATTATTATAAACAAATATAATTATGTATTATCTTTAATTAAAGATAATTAATGTAGAACAGAGTGATGGCTGTCTGAACTATTAGTAATAATTAACAAACACCACTTAAATTTATTTTGAGGCTAACAAAAAAATTTGTTAGATTTCTCAGATTGTGCTCTATAAAATGATTAACTGTGACTGGTGAATAGGAAACAGCATCAACTATACTGATGAGCGTGGCGAGACTAAACGCCTGAAATCCTTTCTTTGAGTGTAATAATATTTTTATATTTATTTGCTAAATACGTTTTATATCAATTTTTTTACAAAATCAGTTAAACTGTTAAACGAACGCTACGCCTCTAATACAGTTAAACTTCCACCTAAAATTAGATTAAAGGATAATTTAGTGTCATTAGGAAAATGTTTTTAGCAGTTTCAGGAGTCATAATGATTTTTTATTGGTTTTCATCTTAAAAGTAAATTTAAAATTAATATACACAACATTCTATAGAAATTATTGGTAGGGTATACATCCACAATTTGTTCAAAATTTTGACGACTTTTTCTGAATAAATTCTCATTATAAATATTTAACAGAATTCTAATATTTTTATCACCGTTTTCAAAAAATTACCAAATGCCATTTTTTCAGATATTTTATCTTCCTTTCAGTGTGTTCCTTGAAGAAACGGAGAAACTTTCAGTACATGTTCTACTGGTGAAAATAATGAAAAAGGTTCTGATTTCATAGGTCTGGAAACGCTTTTGTTTTCGAGTTAATGAAATATTTCGCCTGGATTTCAGCTCTTATAATAAAAGGACTTTTAAAAATTTTATGCTTTTCTTTTTAAACATTCTTCGATATATTAGCAAAGAATTACTTGAACCCCAAGTAAATCATCGTGTTAATGATGAACATCATATCAACATCATTCAACATAATCAGCCCAAGCACAGCTAGTACAAGGCGAATTTCATGTCGCACTGGTATATCCAAAAAAAACGTATGGCGCATTCTGCGGGCAAATTTTTATCCTTTCCACCTGCATTAGGTTCAAAATTTTCGGCTAAAAGATTAGCTCCAGCGGTTAAACTTGTCATTCGCTCCAAGACAACGCTAAGGTAAACTCAATTTTATTTACTTTTATGAGAAACGGAGTTTTCAGTTCTAAAAATTAGTAATTTATGGAGCGAAGACAATCCACATGGTACTGTGGAAACTAGTTTCCAGATAGATTTAACATTAATGTTTGGTGTGGATTTATTTATGACAATTCTGGGATCAGTTGTTTTCAATGATAATTTTACGGGAGATGCATACGTTCATTTCTTGAAAAATAATTTTCCGGCTTTTTTGGAAGATGTACCTATACAAACCAGATGGCAAATGATTTTCCAGCACGATGGTGAACGCCACATTTTTCTTTAAACTGCATTGGACGTGGTGGACCAATAACGATCGTGGTTATTGGCCATCACAATCACCTGATTTAACGTCACTATTGTAGATTACTCATTTGGGGCCATACGATAGTATACAGAAAAAAGAGTTACTCATTAAAATACAAATGCTCTTGAATTTAAATAAAACGATCCTGAGATGATACGGAAAGCCACCAGATATATTTTACATTGGGCAGAGTGCTGCATACATTGAGAAGGGGATTTCGAAAATTACTGCTGTAACTGAGGTCTATTATTCTATCATTTTTATCATTTCATGTATTTTATTGATATTTTTTAATAATATTTATTAGGTACAGAAAGAATAATACGATTTTCTGTCTATTTTTCGTTTGTTTTGCGTTAATAAAAAGCCGATTTTTAAGTTATTTATTTTTTATTGGCTGTACTTACATTAATTTTGCCAGAATTACATCTCTACAAGTTTTTTTACTAAATATTCCTCATTTATTAGTCATTTAACGAAGCTTTTGAACTACAAACCTAAAAAAAACTTGTCTTTCGACCCGAGTTTTGTGTTTTACGTCGGATATCTTAAGAAATACTGAAGTTACAATTCTGGAACCTCTTTTATGCTGTTTCCCAGCTCAAATTAGGAAAAAACCAATCAACTTTACTCTTTAATTTGAGTCCCAAAAATTACAGTACGGCTTTTTATTAGACGAGCTGAAATCCGGGAAAAATCTTTCGCTAGCTGTAACTCGAAAATAAAAGCGTTTCCAGACGTATGTTTATATGAACTTCTTTCATTATTTTCACCAGTAGAACATGTCCTAAAAGTTTCCCCGTTTCTTTGTGGGGCTTTTTTTTAAAAATAAACTAATAACTATAATTATAGATCTATGTATAAACCTAAGAGTGGGAAGAGAAATGAAATTAATTTTTTTACTTTAGGCGTCACACCGAACATCAACCGAAAATCAAAAAGTACCATATATTCTAAGGTTATACCTTATAAATATAAAACTGTTATAGCACAATTGAATTTTTTCCAAAAAAAATAAAACAAAAGCTTCAATATTTAATAATTTTTATAAACGAAAAATAACTATGACTAGTAGAAAAATTTTATTACTAGTTTTATTTTGTTAAAATTAACGATAGAAATGTTGCATTAACATTTCAATAACATCATAAAAATATATCATGTTACTACTTTATTATTTATACTTATGCAATTGGTTTTGTACTTGGAATAAATTTTCAGAAGAAACATTAGAGGTTGTTTTGTCGAGCATATTGGCAAATTTTACTATTTATGTTTAAATTTGTCTAAATCTTACTTGAGCGACAAAGTAACAATATTTGGAATCGAATTTGATCGGTAAAACGATGGAGAGAGTGAACCGGAATCGTTTTCTACAATGCAGACATTATTAGTTAAATATATTTAAGATTTAGAATTTTCAAACCAAATTTTGTTATCGTCCCCTTGTCTTCCAAATTGGATGTTTACAAAATGGTGAAACACTTGTCAAACTGTTTTTAAAGCAGAGTTTAGATACGAATTTTCATGAATGTAATACCTTCAGTATCTAAAATATAGAACTTTTATAAAAAAAAAAGTATCGCCACTTTTCCTTCCCTTATGGACGGAGGTTTTTAAAATCCTTCCGTATTGGGTACCAACGTTATAAGACTACCATCGAAAATTGTCATACCTAGGTTAAGCGGTTTGATCTGGGCGTTGAAGAGTTAATCAGGACACTGCTTTAGATCTTAATTAAATCTTCTTTAATAATAATTTACTAATTACTATTTTCCTGATTTATTTTTTCTTTCAGAAATGGTTGACGTGGCATAAGACAAATAGATTAGGATTGCGTTTAATTCTACCGCCGGAATGTTGCAGTATAATTAATGGTAAATGAATATCGCTCCGATAAATATCATCAATAGATATCAGTAGTAGGCGGAAGACGATTCAAGCAACAAATCCAATGGCAGATCCTCAGTCTTGCCAACCTTTTGAAATATTTGTTAAATAAATATGTAAAGATATAAGATTGGCAACACTGCGAGGCAAATGGTAGTTTCCCATAGGGAAAAGGGAAGTTTCCAAGATGATCAAATCGTGTATGCGGTAGTTGGTTAGAGCGCCGTTGAGGTTTTGTTGCCAAGACACTAGCGCTGCAGTGGGTTAGAACCGAACCAAATGAAGACATTAAGAGAGGTATACGGTACTGCTTCTTAGTGGTAACAAACTGATACACCTTCTATGGTGATGTCATCTGCCACTACAGCTGCAGAAGCTATCCCCATGGCGCTAGTAAACATTCCTATTCTGTGACGTTATTTGTCGTTTGTTATAGTTACAATGATGGCCTACAGATGAGTAGTTATCTACAAAATTGAAGACAGACTCCGTCCAAACCTTGTTTGCAAATTAAATATTACTTTTTAACGGCTGCTTGAGAGGTTGGCAAGCCAGGATCCGGCACCTTGAATTTGGCGCTTGACCCAACTACCGCCTACTACTTTCACCATCTTGAAATGTTACAAAAAAAAAAAAAAAAAAAAACCAAATTAGAAACAATAAAACTGAAACATACTTTGGAATAAATTTTTTTAAATATTTGTTTTTATTATTTATTATATACCTTTATTTCGTAAAATTATTATTGTAAATGCTAAAAAATATGTTAATTATAAAACCACAGTAAGCAATCAATTCTAAAAACAATTTAGTAGTTATTCTCATACTTTGAGAAATATTAAGATTATCATAAGTATCATCATGTTACGAGGGTTATTTTTTCAAGGTCCGATCGATCACGAAATTAAAACCACAGTGAAAATAAAAAAATGTTTACTTTTAACAAGTACATAGTTACGCTATTTCTCTACATAGTCGCCACTACGATTTAGACATTTGTCGTAGCGTGGTACCAACTTTCCAATACCCTCGTCATAGAATGGAACCGCCTGTTTTCAGCCATGTATCTACGCTGGTCTGCAGCTCGATTTCTGTGCCAAAATGTTGTCCTCCTAGCCAGCGTTTCATGTGAGCAAAGAGGTGAAAATCGGATGGAGCCAAGTCCGGGATGTATGGTGAGTGACACTTCCCAACGAAAACGCTGCAGGAGCTTCTTTGTTACAGCTGCAGTGTGCGGCCGAGCATTGTCATGGAGAAAGACAATGCCTGATGACAACATTCCTCTCCGCTTATTCTGAATTGCCCTTCGTAGACGTTGAAGAGTCACGCAGTATGAGGCTGCAGTGATGGTCGTGCCACGTTCCATGAATTCCACCAAGAGAACTCCATTCCGGGCCCAGAACACAATAGCCATACACTTTCTGTTGGAGCTTTGGTTAACTGGGAGAATGAGAATAAATCCACTGTTTGGATTGTTCTTTTGTTTCTTTAGTTCCGAAATGGACCCATGTCTCGTCCCCTGTGACAATCAAAAAATCTTCTCCTTCATTGCGGTAGCGCTGGAGGCGTCCATTCTCACTGTTTTGTGATGGTCGGGCAGCATCTTGGGAACCCATCTCGCACACAGTTTGCGGTACTGAAGTCTCTCTCACAATGGTGTAGAGAGCTGACCTTGAAATTTCAGGAAACGAATCACTCAATACAGAAATTGTGAACCGACGATTTTCTCGAATTGCCTCATCCACTCGCTCAACGAGATCATCGGTTGACACTCGCTTCCTTCCCTGACCGCCTGTATCATGAACATCTGCACGTCCTGCTTTAAAGTTCCTGCACCATTGTCGCACTTTGCTGTCACTCATTGAAGTGTAATCGTACATATTACTTATTCGTCGATGAATTTCAGCTGCATTACATCCCTCAGCCTGAAGAAATCGAATTACCGCACGCACTTCGCACTTGGCACTTGGCCGGAGATGCTATTGTTGTAGACATGTTTACGTGCTATCTGCGTGTTCAGAACTAACGAAGTGACGCGGCGTGATTGAAGGCTATACTAGAGACGCTGCGCAACACATATGCGGGCAAAGGTTCATCCGATTTTTACGCGGGTTTTTATTTCACGACCAATCGCACCTTGAAAAAAAAACCCTCGTATTTGCCCTTACGCAGGTCCCTTGTATTATGTTCATTTCTACTCTTCTAATTTTTAAATCATAATTTCAAGGTTAAGGCGATTATTAGCTACTGAAATGATTAAGTTGCTATAGATTTATTTTTTTATTTAACTTTAATTTTTATATATTCTAACATTATACGAAACAAACTGTTGTTAGGGTTGGACATATATAGCCTAAAAACATATACATGACACCCAATATTAATGAACTTGAATAATACTGAGTTTTTATTAAGATTTAAACGATAACAATATACAATAAACAGATTATACAATAAACAGATGATTTTAACATCTGACATAACAAATTTCCTTGATCAATAAATTTGAATAACTTTTAAGTTAAAACTCCTTAACACTGCACCTTCAATACGCCTCCTAACTGTAGAGCCAAGAAATGAAAGGTAAAATAACAAATATGCAATGTCTATTCATTATTGTCACTAATTGGAAGTGGGCACACTGTTTAATATTTGAGTAATAAATTAACGAATAAATAATACATGAATTAAATCCTTGAATGAATAATTCTTGTGAATAAATCTTGAATTAATGAATGAATAGTTGAAAATAAATAAATCTTTAAATGAATAAATCTTAAGTCTTTTCCAAGGAAAAGACCTTAAAGCTCATTTCATGCTCCAACAAAATCTGTTACTGATCTACATAATCCTTGTTAGACTTTGCTCCTTGTTGGTGAAACAACAGTATGCAAAAGGTACCACAGTCAATACCAATGTTCAAAAGCAGACGTGAAGGTTGAACATGCTGCCTTGGTAAACTACCTATGTTAGAATGTCAATGTAAAAAGCATTGTTTGACATGCTGCGTAGTCGAATGAATATAAATTATCTATTCCTAATTCTTTCAATGTCCTTGTTGCTAAGTATGGTGCAGATGTTGTACCATAAGTTAGTCAATAATTTGTATATATTAGAATTTTTGAATAGAATTTTCTCACCAAAATATCAATTGAAAATAAGTCTGATTAGTATTTAACAATATCTGCTGATCCATTTTTCAATATTGGCTGTCATTGTGTATTAATGCTTTCAAAATCGAGTACAATTGAAAATAAATCTTCTTCAACCACAGGTCCATTCATTAAACAATCATTCCAAGGCAAATTACTCTGTTTTAAATCACATGGAGTTCCATGTGATTTAATTGCTCATATTCTTGCATAAATTTACAATATTGTTTGTTTGTTTAATTTAAGGATTTTTTGATAGTCGTAATTGATTAAACCACATTCTAAAGCTATTTCTATAGATTGACCTAATTTTGAAACATTAGATCTAGTTGGAAGTGAAACCATAAATCATCCACTTGTAGTTATTTTGACCATTTCAGTAAAAAGTTTTCACAAATTGCCTCTTCTCCACTGATTGCTCATTCCTCATCAATTACTACTGTATTCCAAATATTCTCAACTAGTTTATCAGTTTTATCACCTGTGTAAAAGAATGTATAGGCTGTAGGGGAATTCTCATGTAACCTGCCTAAAATAATCCACCCTAAAACCGTTTTCTGAAGAACAGGACTCTTCAATTTGATTTGGTTTACACAAAGAAGTTCATAAAATAACTCAGCTCCAATTAGTATTTGAACATTAGATGATTTGTTAAATGATGGATCAGCCATGAATAATTTCCTTGGAATTACCCAATCAGAAATATCAATTTTAGAACTAGGCAAAATGTCAGTAATTGTAAAACAAAAAAAATCTAATTGATTTTGATAATTCAAATACCTAATTTTTAAGATGACAAAGTTTTTGATTTGTATTTAATAAAGTAAGGGCCGTTTGGTCATTAAAAAAATTAACTCGTGAGAAAAGGTTTTTTCTTACAATTGCAGTTTACTAAATATCTAATTCTCTTTTCTACATAATCACCATTCAGTTCTAAGCACTTTTCCTAATGCTGCACCACTTTCTTTAACCCCTCTGCATAGAAGTCACCACCTGAAAATTGAACCAGTTGATAACGGCAGTCTTGAGCTCCTTGTTGTTTTTAAACTGTTGTCCACCAAGTCACTTTTTCAAATGCAAGAAGAGGAAGTAATTGTTAGGTGCAAGGTCGGGACTACATGGAGGATGGCCAAAAGGTACCCAACAAAAATCTTGAATCTTCTTCTTGGTTAAGGCAACGGTGTGGTCATGAAGCAGGGTTACGCCGAACGACAGTTTGCCGCGTTGTCGATTTTGGATCGCACGTCTCAGTTTGGTGTGCGTTTTACAGTACACGTCAGCTGTAATTGTTCATCCAGGTTCCATGAAATCAACCAAAATGACGCCCTTTTTGTTCCAAAAGACGGTAGCCAACATTTTTCGATTCGAGTAAGTAGATGCTTAAACTTTTTCGGTTTTTGGGAACTTGAATGGCATCATTGACTATTGTTTCGATTCTGTGTTGGTGTAGGATACCCACGTCTCGTCGCTCGTAACAATGCGAGAGAACAAATCACCTCCATCTTGTCGATAGTGGTTCAAAAACGCTCGTCCACTGCACATTCTTTGCTCTTTGTGTAGGTCAGTGAGCATTTTCATTACCCACCTTGCACATAATTTGTGATATCCGAGCTTTTCTGTAACAATCTGTTGATAGAGGTGCGTCCAACATGCGGAAATTCATCAGCCAGAGCACTAATCGTCAATCGCCGATCACAACGCAGTTTTCGGTTCACTTGCTCAACGATTTCGTCGTACTGGGTCTGTCACTCCGCTCTTCGTAATGCACATTTGTGCGGCTAATTTTAAAGTCTCGACACCACTGTCTAACCTTTCCTTCACTCGGTACTGTAGGCCCATACACTAAGTACAACTTCTGATGAATTTCTGCAGCTGAAGATCCTTTTGCACACAAATCGAATCACAAAGCGGACTTCACAACTGGCGAGAGAAACGACTGTAGCGGACATTGCTATCTGCATTCACCGACAAGGAAACTATAACTAAATCAAAACAACTGCAGTGGCTTCGTAGATAGCCGGATAAATAGTCCTGCATGCGTGAAATTGTGCTCAAACCCACTAATATTTAAATATAAGCCAATGGCCCTTACTTTATGAATATGCCTCGTATTTACACGTTTGCAAGGTAACTTAAGTTGCTGGCATATTGATTTGGACATAATATTAATGGAAGAGCCTGGATCTAATAATGGTCTATGTCACAAAAGAGCCTGCTAAATCGACCACTTCTATAAGTAAGTTGACAAAAAGGACTTGAGGCAGCAACTGTGTTTAGTATTTGAGGTGTGGCTCGCCGCCATTGAATGTACATTATCTGTCTGTGAATTAGAATTAGTTGCTTGAATCGGAGTTTCTTTTACATATACTTGCTTAAAATCATTTTTATTATGTTTCTTACTACATATCTTACTATTACTGATTGCATGATAATTCTTGAGTGTCCTGCTCTTAAACAATTAAAACAAAGGTTTAACTTCTTGATCTTATTCAGTTTAGCAGTTTGATCAAGCTTACTGAATTCAGGGCAGCTGAATATCTTATGAGCATCTGAAAATAAAATACATAGTCCGAATCTTGAATAAAAGGTACTTATGTAGCATGATTTACAATATCAGAAACAACGTTAAAGTGTTTAGTTTTGCTACTGAATTCATTATCAGCCTTTCAATTCGATTGAAGTGATAGATTTGATTGATGCACATAAGAGATAGCTTCTAACGTCTGGCATCTTTTATTTATGAATTCGATTAACTATGACAAAGGTGCAATTCTCCTAGTTAGAGCATGTGATTGTACTTTTGTAACTAGCTTAAGTGTTAATAAATGAATTATAATTGTATCCCACAATCTGTAGGCTGATTAAGTGCTCTTATACTCTAAAATGAATATTAGTAGAATCTAACAATTTTCTTAATACAACTAAAGAATCCCTATCGATTCTGAAAAATGACGTCAAATGACACTCAATAATGAAAACGATTGAATTAGCTACAGCTCCGTCTTTAAGAGATTGTTTCAAAAAATAAAACTTATGAACAGCATCAAGCGAAGGGTTTTTGTCAACTATAGCATTGAATAATCTCGAAAACCCATCCAATCTTAATATTTTCCAAAGAATGTAGGAATTTTTATTTGGGGAAGTTTAACTTTAACTGAATTTTGTGATTCTAAAACTGTTGTCTCAGTTTTACTAACGGAAGATGTTTTATTAGCCAGGCTGAAATCGCCTAATTAATAATTGTTTCTGTTGTAACTTCAAAATAAGAATCGTCAAATTCTCACCGGGGCATTCAATCTAGTTCATCGGATTTAGCCTCTATTTCATCTTGAATCTTATTGAATTCATCCTAGCATTTCTTTAATTTTGTCTAAACGTAAGCTATAAGGGAGTGTGGTTGGAAATTTTCCCCTTAAACAAGATTTTGAAAGTTTTTGTGCAGTGGATTGTAAACATATGTAATTAAACATAATTTATTATAATATTTATTTATCGTTAGATCTTATGTGAAAAGAATCAATGGAAGTCATTTATGTAAATGCATATATCATAAATTATACCTAACATAAGAAAAAATTTTTTAATTGTAAAATAATGGTATTAATATGTAAAATAAAACAATGGTTGGCTTATTGTATCTTTAAAATGAAAGTATTCATTGTATTAAACAAGCCTGTAATCCAGCCTAATCTACCACCTTTAGATTTTAGCATCTGGGAACGAATGAAAAATATTGCTTACAAAACAAAATTACATTCTCATAAGGAATTAATTGTCCTGAGCAGCTTAAGGACAGCCCTGAAGAACTAAAAAGAGCAACAAAAGCATTAGTCTATCAAGAAATCTGTTGAAAATGACAGGCTCGTTTTTGAACATTTATTATAAAGTGATATGTATAATGAACTTTACTCTAGTGTACTGTTTCTAAATACAATTAAAATTTTTCCAACTTTTCTTTGTTTTATTCAACTTATTTTAAACTATTTTATTCAGAATTAAATTTTCTACAAGTTTTGTTTAAAAGTTTTATATGTTTATTATCCAAACGGGGATTTTACCCTGTAAATACAAATATGAATATTTTCCATTATTTTCACAAGTTAAATAGGTTTTGAAAGACCCAAGAGAACTTCATATTACTTTCTGTAAATGTTTTCCAACTTAGGCAATTTTGGCAAACTAATGTAGGGTTTACTAAGTAAAAGTAAAATAATTGTTGGGTTTAATGAATGATAGGATGATACAATTTAGGTAGAAAATTTATGTTAATTTGGAGATAGTGGACTGTATAGAATAATGCTAGGGCTAGAACAATCCCTTTTACTATGACTACAAGTCATAGTAAAAGCACACAAAGATACACTCCCTGACGGAGTGGAACAATGTCCAATACTCTTATCACCAGTGGTGGATTAACCAATAGACAAGACTATGCAACTGCCTAGGACCTCCCAAAATTCTGAAAAAAAAATAAAATAAAAAAATAATTCTTTTATTTTCTAGTTTAAATCCGGAAATTTGAAAAAATGAATAAAATTAAAATAAAAAATTAGTCTTATCTCCAAAATTTGTAAAAATTCAATTATGAATATTTTCAGATTTTAGGGCCCCAAAGAACTTATAAACTCAATTATTGTTCAATATGATCAAATTTAAATTTAAGCATTAAAAACCAACTTGTTTGTGTGAACAAAAATGAAAATTAAACCTGCTCAAAGAGCAACAATGAGAAAAGTGCGTTTAGATTTGTTGAGCCTTCTGTTTCAAATAGGTAGTTTGTGACAAATTTAATTTGATTTAACTGGAAAAGTTTAGCGAAGAGAAACATAGAACAAAGTTGTTCTAGATAAGTTATATTTAGTTGAAATTTTAGTTCTGTCAATTATAAACAAAATTAAAAATGTTTAAATATTTATATTTACCTGTTAACAACACCATCACTAGTCATAACGCACTAGTTTCAATCATCCTTTCAAAGAAAATATACAACATAAATAGACCATGTGCAGTGTAAAGGTTATTAAATGTAAATTTTCTTCATGCCTACCCTAAGTCATTAATTCCTCTGAATTCCAGCATGAATAGAAACCCAACAAAAACTGGTACATAAAGCTAAACTTTTTAATTTCTTGTACATGGTGCAGTTACATTTTTTTATTCATTGTAATTTAAAACTCTGTCATCTTTTCATTGCAGTTCATCAAGCTTCTCACATGATATCTGGTATCATAATCATTGTAATATTATCAATTTCTATATACAAGGATTTACAGTGTCCTTTAATAATAATAATAACATAATTTCTGTTTCTCAAAACATGAGCATTTTATTGTTTTGTTAATCTAACAAAGCATGAACATTCAGACAGGAGGATGAATTTAAAATGTGTAGGAAGATGCCAATATTTATTTTTTTCTTGTGTATATCTTATTTAGAAAAAAAATAGATAAAAGCATATAAAAGTATTAGTTGAGCATGTTAAATGTGTTATATATAAATAAATGAAATACAACCTTACCAACAATTTGTCCACAGTATCTTTTCTAGTACTTTCAGTCATTCAACCATCCTCAGGAAAAGTTATGCAAAAAGTAAATCAAACTGCGAAATTTAAAATATCGTAACTGTGACCTTACATAACAGACATGACTGACTTTATACTATGACAACCAGTTGTGATTTTAAATTTACTTTTTATATAATTTAATTTTAATTAAGTAAATTGAAGAATAACTTTTCCTGAGGATAGTAGAATGACGATAATTACTAGAAAAGAGACTGCAGAGTTATTGTTGGTAAGGTTGTATTTCACTTATTTATATATAAATATTATATACCAACTGTGCCATGTTTTTTTTTTTTTTTTAAACTCCCCAAGATGACCAGCCCACGCTAAAAAGCTTAACACAGTCGCCTCAGGGTTTCATGGCAGCGTAGTCTGCCCTCCCTAGCTCGTCCGAACTCGGACATCCCATCAGGATTTCTCGTGTCTCCTTGAAAACATACTAATCACCTCTTCCGGTGATCAGAATTTTTCTCCGCAGGAGAGCACCCTTCCAGTCCCTATTGTACCTGATCAAGACATACATTTCATTTGTCCTTCACAGTTACACGTCCCCCCATGCACACCTCGAGGGTCCCGCATGCCATCATCGGGGAGCTCCGACCCACCCACTCTTGCGCGTGAGTAGGCCCGAACACCCTAGGCATAGAGGCTGCCTCCCTGGCCCCTACACACATCAGATGGACTAGTATCTGTCCTCGATCACCCACGCATTCCCATGACCCCTCATTACTTGTTGCGCCATGCCTCCTTCACCGAACTGTGCCATGTTTAAAAAACCTTAATATGTTATGTTAAAATGTTAAATTATACCACATTTAATAAGACAAGTTACAGTTAAGAAAGTTCCAGTAGATAATCTAAGTTAAATAACAATGGATATAGTTTCTATTTACTTTATTAATTGTATACTTTCAATTTACTAATAACCTTTGAAGTTACTGTGTTAAAAAAGAAAATTAACAAAGGACTGGTTGGCTTGCGTCTGAACAAAATTATCACCAAACTTTAAACATACTAATAGATATTATTAAAGATATCTGTCCATGGTTGTAAATTCAGCAAACATTTTAAAGAGCAGTTTAAGTTAATACCTTAAATCAATTTTTTTTTAAATCTTCACTCATAATTTTTAAATTTCTGTTTTTTCCAACTGTCACAAAAATCATGAAATACAAAAAATATTTTTAGGGTTAATTCAACTTTTACATTCTTTTTTATTATTACATTATTATTTTTTAAAAGATTATTGAATAAAAGTTTTCTATTCCTTTAATACTTTAAGTAAAAATTTCCATTACTAGGAGGAGAAAAAGTCAATATTAAATGCATAATATTATTAATATTACTACTATTATTATTATTATTATTATGCACATATAAATGCATAATACTTTGTTAGACCTGTTAATACAAAGCAATATAAAATATAATACAACCAATTTTATTAAAATCTTTCACAAATCAGGATTCTGTTATTGATTTGAAAATAAAGTGGTGCAAAACTATTTGTCTATATCATTTTAATATATTAAGTCTCACAATATTTTATTTGATTAAGTTTTATTTTCAAAGTGTATAAATACAGAAATGTAGTGCGATCAGAAAAATAATCATGAAAATAAAACAAGATTATGTTTTATTTATTATAATATTTTATATTGGTAAATTTTTGGAATTTTACCTTACAAATATCAAATAAAAATTAAAAAGACTAGAGAAAATTTTTAAATCATGTACCTTGTAAGTAAAAATTATGCTTTTGAAGTCGTTAATCTAATTCTTTTAGAGATATTCGTATTTTACTCTTCAAAAACGTAATTAAACTCTTGTAAATAGGTGATTTTTATCTTCAAATTATCTCATTTTCTCTACAATAATAATAATTATTGTGCAATAAATTGATAATAAATAAAACAATATAATTTTACTTCCTTCCACTGCAGAAAAAAAAATCAAAACTTTATTTAGTATTAAATTAGGTACAAAATTTTACTGCCTCATATTTTATTGTAATACAACTCTTGAAAGAACCGGGGTATGAGTAAAAAAGCTCAGGACAGAACATACTATCCAAATGGCTCTTGATAGAATGCCTTGTGCTTCTTTTAAGGGATCACTCATCAGATGACGTAGAGCTAGTGTTAGATGAGCTCAATAATGACTTGTGGCACTAGGTGTGAAGGAAATCTGGAAAGAAGCTCAAAACAGGCACAAGTGGAAGTATATTGTGAGAGTGGCATATGATTTTCAAAAGAAAGTGGACCTGTTATCATCTTTAAGTCAGTAAGTTAATGATGATTCATTTCCAATTAGTAAACAAACAATAAAATCAGAATAAAATATTAACAGAATTGAGACATTTACATAGATATATTTGTATCATATTTGTCATACTGGAATCAGTGAAAGTAGAACTTATGTTTGTGCCTAATTATTACATTAAGGGAATTAGAATAGAATAGAATCATTTATTAATTGGATAATATGTTAGATATTTAGTCAGAATAATCAAATATTTAAAAAATAATGAATTTGAAATAGAATTTAAATAATTTTGAGGAATTTATAACACTCACCACATTTTAAATAACATTATACAGAGTGAACAACATAAAACCAAACCCATCACATAACATTCATTTTATGAATGATACGGATAAATGAAATAAGAAAAACATAAAACGTAATTTAAATGTAGCATTTATTTACATTATTGTTAGAAAAAATGTTCAAAATGACCACTCTGGGCATCGATACACTTTTGTGCTCGACTGATTGATTATACTGAGAATCGTCTGACGCAAAACATTGTTGTCAATTGCGTTGATTTCTCATTGAATTGAATGTTCACCTTCACTTCATCAATATTGTGGGGGTTAGATGTGTAAACTCTCTCCTTTAAGTAGCCCCAAAGCAAAAAAAATTGCAAGTAGGCAACTCTGGGGAATGTGGAGGCCACCGTTCTCTGGTGGCCTCCACATTCCGAGGTGAAGTATGCTATGCTTCACCTCGCATTAATGAATAATAAAGACTTCATTAACATGACTGAATATTTACCACCTGTTGGACTGAGCAATCATATTATCATCATGGTACATATGCAGACTTTTGTTACCTTAACGATATCTTCAGCCATGTTGCCATAAATAAGATGTTAACAGAGACTCCCTTCAATTTTCTAACTGACATAACAGATGATGAACTGGCCTAGTCTAAATTCAATGAAATTATTAATAACTGCATTGCTATCCACTTCCATGACAAAAAATATAGTATAATTTAAACAACCATGGATGAATGCTCAGTTGTTTGATATTGTCAAAAAGAAAAGAAATCTTTGAGCTAACCAAAGTAGTAGTACCAAACAACACCAAAGTAGTAGTGATCATGCCGATTACGCAGTGTTTATATCATTGTCTAATGTGTTAATGAGTTAATCAGCAGGTACATGAGTCGAGGCATAAATATGCTGTGGTGTTCTAACCAGAGCAAATCATTTTTTAAATTTATAAATACAAAACTCAATTGTAAGGAATGGGTGCTGTTTTTGAAATATTCTAGTGACATGGTCATTGACAGTTACGATGCTACCCTGCTGAAGAGTTTTCTAAGGTATTTTCTACCGAACCTTTCAAACCTCTTGCATCATTGCAATGGAACAATATATGTAGCAAAAGTAGTTATGAAGCCAAAAAAACTCCAAAAAACTGAGGCCTCTAAAAGAGAGGGCAAGCATTTTAATTGCCCCAAAAATTTCATTGGGAAGCGCATCAAATATGGAATTGGATACAATATTCCCAGTGTGGTCGATCTTGTAATAGAACACTAATGGATGTTTGTCAAATGTGAATGAGTTTGAGCTGCATTTACTGATTACAGAAATAAATCCCTTATGTGTTTGCTTACAAGACACATCTAAGAAATACTGATACTTTGAGATTGAAAGGATACAACATAGTTAGGCTTGGTCAAGCGCCTAATCAGAGATCAAGTACAGGAGCTGTCATCATTTCAGCAACTCATTTTGCCTTTGAAGAAATGTATTTATGCACTGGTTTTAAAGTGATAGCTATATGCATACAACGCCCAGTCAGCATAACCCCCTTTGAAGAGGTTATGAGGCCAGATTTTCAGTATTTTATCAAAAACTGGAGTTACAGCGTTGAATTTCAAAAGGGAAATTGAAATATATTAAGGTACACAGCTCATGTATTGAGCTTACCCAAGACGTATAAACTTTGTTTCCTTTTATAAACATGATTTTGCTGAACAGTATTATAAAATACCTACTTTTCCAGAACTGATGGGATAAGAAGACTGGAAATCTGTAGAAACCATGGTACTGATTAACCAGCTATCCTATCAGTTTCCAAAAGAGAAGCCCACCATGCCTAATGCAAAAATATCTACTTCCAAAATTTCAGTGCAAGGTTGTCCACACAAAAACCCTTGTCTTGGGAGACTTTATCTTCACAAGCAAAGTAAAGGAAAAGTGTTGAGTCTATGAATGTAAAAGGACAGATCGAACCAAGTTTTGACCAAAAAGCAGAACAAGATACAGAAATATTTGGTTATCAAAATAAAAGAAGAGGATTTTTGCAAAATTAGTCCATTTGTGATAGCTCGAGGCATCATGGAAGCTGCTGAGGAACTGGTCAAGGAGGTTAGAAAGACTGTTGTAGAACTGCTCATTAAAACCGCCAATTATTAACAATCCTCATGGTTGACAACATTGAAGTTACACAGCATAGTACTCTAAATACCTCAAAGGGGGTAGTTATTAGCAAGGATTTATTAAACTGCACAGAGGAGGAAATCAATAAAGAACTGAGTGAACAGGGAGTTGTAGCGTGTCAACATTTGAACATACAATGCAACAAAGAAATTGTATCCTCTGCGTCGCATGTTTTGCTGTTTAACAAACCGAAGTGTCCAGAAAAAATAAAAGCTGACTTCCCCAGATTAGACGTTGATCCATTCATCTCTACTCCATTGCTATGCTTTGGATGCCAAAGATTTGGACACACAACGAGACCATTGTACAAGGAAACAGATCTGTGCTTATGGTGACCCACTACATCCAGTTGATCCAGAGACTTGTATGTGGCCTGTATGTATAAATAGTCATGGTAATCAACTGGCAAGATTGCATTCAAGGCCAACTACTTCAAGGAAATGAAAATTGACCCAATTTTCCAAATTAGGTCACCCAAAGTAATGTCCTATGCACAGGTTGCTGCGGCTCCTGCAACTTCTTTCAGCCGAAAGATGTAATTTTAGAACTTGTACCAGCTCTAGCCAGTATGGTTGAATATATTATTAATGAGAAATTTAATAATCAACCAACCAGAGAAGACAGCTCAAAACCGGTAAAGAAAAAGTAGATGTGATCAAACAAAAGTTTCTTCGGCGAAAAATGAGTAATCAACCAGTTATACGGTGAAGGAAAGTGAAACCAAAATACAAGAAGATGAATGAATCAAATGCATAAGTCAAAATACAGATTGAAAAAATTTCCATTCAGATAATCGAATAGGATGACATAATTATATTAGAAAAAGAAGATGTTGGATGATCAACAATGAATCCCCGAAAGCCAAAAGGACTCTGAAAGAGAGGGCGAGAATTTAGCCACCCCACACATTTTAGCGGGTAGTGCATCAAGTCTCGCTCTATCTGAGTCGGTATCATTTGATGCCGGCCGCAAAAAATCTTCCCTGGCATCGGAGATGGATGAAGATTTCATCTCCGAGGACTCAGACACCAGATTGTCCTAAATATCGATCTTCTTGAATATATCGATCATTGTCTATGTCAGATTGACTTCTTCAGACTCATTATGTGTTTTACTAAACTTAATGTCATTGTCGAACCTCGAGAACTCTCTCAACGCGAGTAAAGAGAGGAATAAAGGATAAGTTAAGAATTGTGGGATCTTTACACCCTTTTTTTTTATAGATTCGACATTTCTTAGAAATGGATTGCATGTTTTTAAGTGGCCAGAGTTTTATACACCTTTGTCATTTTGTGTTTATTTTTGTATTTTTTTTATTATGACAAGTTCGTTTTTTGTATGATCTATTTGACAAGTCTAGTCTTCTAACTTGGTCACTATTTTTGGTATCATGGGAATGTATTAGTCTGACAAGGGCTAATTACCCAGTAGTCGATGCCCTCAATCCCCTGCCAAAAAGAAAAATAAATAAATAATTATCATCCTCAATAGACATCCATCTTCAACAGAAAATATGTTAAAATTATGTAAGAATTAACAATCTAGAATTGATTTACTTGTCTGGTCTCTATTAATGTGGTTAGAGCTTATGATTCAATCCTTTAACACGTTGACTGCGGAACAGTTACGTTTATCCTGTACGAGAATTTACAGTGCGGCGTTCTATTCTCCCCTCGATTTCACTTCTGTGCGTAACAAGTTCTATGTAGCTGGTAAAAAAGGGTGAAATTTACCGTCAATTTGGAGTGATAACGGATTTGCACGATTGGCATTGTTGGAATCTAAACATCGTTCAGTCTCTAATATAAATAATTCAATAAATCTCTGATAGCGTTAGAAGAGGGGAAAGCTTATATGAAATGGGTGTCCTGTAACCCAGCACTGGAAATAACAATACTGATCAGTGAGGCTAGTAACACACGAAAATTTACATGCATTTAAATTTTAATTTTGCAATAAACATTCCGGGAGTTATTTAGAGATTTGTAATATTGGTTCAGTATTCCTCAGAGTTATAGGGAACAAACGAAAAAGATGTTGTCTATGTAGTAGTGAAATTTTACTAGATCGTGGATACCGGTGTTCTTTGTTGGTTGGGTTTCAATTAACCACACACCTCAGGAGTAGTCGACCTGAGACCGTACAAGACTACTCATTACGTTCATACATATCATCCTCTGAAGTGATAATACCTTACGGTGGTTCCGGAGGCTAAACAGAAAAATAAAAAAGTAGTGAGATTTCAATTAAAAGTGCTTTTATACTGTGTTCAGCGTAAGAATCTTAGCTGTTTTTAGTAGTGAGAGTTTAGTGCAGCGTATACGATTGAGTACGTGCAATAATGTACCGGTGACTCAATTTGTTAGGCCTCACCGTATTTATAATACTTTATTGTTTATCATGTTTTTGAAAACAGTGAAAAAACTTTAAATATAGCTACAATGTAATTCGTAAATAACTCGATTCGATCAGCGCCAAATGAAAAAAATCAAATAATAAATGAATCATTCTTATGTTACTTACTCTTTTTAGAATATTAACACAAAATACAAGAAAGTGGTTAATCTTCATGCTTTATAAATAATCTTCAACTTCTTTAGTTTCCGTTCGTTCGTTAGCGTGTAAACATCTTAGTTCATCGGTTATTAGCTTTGTTTATTACAAGATTTTAAAACTGAGTACCTTATATCTTTTTTTATTTTCTAAGTTCAGTAAGCTATCTTCGGGTTGCTGTACATGTAAACTCTTTGTGTTTTATTTAACTGTTATATTTGAGGGTACGAATTAATTCCAGGGTATTCCACTCGTTGTTTTGTTTTCTGTATGTTGTTTTTGTCATATTTGAATCTGTTTAGGATTCAAATTAGGAGTAATTTGTTTTTACCCCTTAAAATGACTGATAGAGCTTCAACTCCACTGTAAAACATAAAAGTGAGACGCCTTTAAAGGTAGAGGAAAAGTCTATTATTTTTAATGTGTTTAATTCTCTGCAGAACGAAAATCCCTCTTCACCCATAAAAGATATCGAGGAAATGACATCCAAACTGATTGGCGTGTCGACGTTTAGTGTTCCCAGCATAAGGAATGTGATTAAAGAAACTGGTAAATTGCAAATACCAAACAAGAAAAGGAGCATAAGCAAACCCGTCTTATCACAGTGCTACAAATTTGTAAAAACAATTATTTGATTGAAAGAACACAGGTTTATTTTTCAGAAATAAAGAAGCGCCAACCCTAAAAATAGTTTTATCGCTTAGTGAATGAGGATACTGATTTACCTAAAATTTAAAAGAACCATTTTATAAAATTTTTAAATCAATCGGTTTTCGGTATATAAAAAGAGAACAAATGTACTATTACTAAAAGGAAAAATATCATATTATGGAGAAGGAAATTCTTAAGAAAAATTAAGGATTTTCGGAAAAACGGGGCAAAGATTTTTACCTACACAAAACGACTGACACGTAACGTCAAAAATTTGCCTATAAAAATATAACATTTGCTAGGTAAGCATTTCTGAAAGGGTTTAGTTGCGGTTTAAAAGGAAAACTATTAATAATTCAGCACGTCGGCAAAAGTGATCGTTTTCTACAAGACGGTTTGGTGGTTTTTGAGTCAAAAAAGAGTGGTGATTACCTTCAAGAAATGAATGGAAATATTTTCATGAATTAATTTTAAAAAACTGTGCAATTTTTACTGAGTAACAGTATAATAGTCATGGACAATGCCTCTTACCATAGTGTAAAAAGTGGACGTATTCCTAATATGTCGTGATTGAATGGCGATATAAATTCTTGGTAAAAGAACAAAAATATTGCTTTCCACGAATCGAATATAAAGATCGAATTAATCTAAATAGTCAAACAACAAAAATGCTGTTTCATTAAGATTTGTCGGGGATGAAATCGCCCGTGAAAAAAGTCACGTCGTTTTACGATTATCTCCATACCACTGTACATAAAAATCCGATATAAATGGTCTGGAACCAGATTAAAGGACATGTAGAACGTAATTACAAAACATGTAAAATAAAATACATGAAAAAAATTGCTAGAAGATAGTAGAGCCCGAATATCGGCCGACAACTGGAAAAAGCATGAAAAACAATTGAAAAAGAAAATAATTATTTTTTTGGAAAAATGTGTTATTGAGGCGGCAGTTGAAAATATGATCATAAATATGAATACCGATTCAACAGATTCGTCTTCAGAATCTTCTTACGAACCCGTTTTGGACTGAATTGCAGAACTGGGTTAAGAACTTCGCTATTATAGGTAATTAACTTAATATATTTGCTGATTTTATACGGAATACTAAAATTATTCGTAATTCATAGAAATTAAATTACTACATATTAATTAATTGAATTATTTTGTTACTATTGTACTAAAGTTTTAATAGTACAGGTTTAACTTAAGCTTGTCATTATTCAAAAAATGGAAAAGATAAAACTGAAACTGATAGTAAATTTAAAAAAATTCAGCAAATAAAAATAATAAAAGAGAAAAAAATAAAATTAAAGAATAAATATGCAAATAAAATATGCTAATTTTCTAGCTTTCTGAAGAATTTTCTTATTAGTTACTGTATAAGTAGTCAGTCACATATAAGGAAAGAGTTTTATAATTTATCGCGTAACTTTTAGGACAGTTTATTACAATGACACGCAGTTTGTACACAGCAGTTTACCTCAAAGTTAATCGAGTATAATGAGCCTTCAGTATTTTAAACATTTTTTGTTACTGCACTATAAAAAATATTTATGAAAATAATATTTTTTTAAAATTTTCATTAAATTTAATTATTAGCCTAATAAAATTGTCTTATTTTTTACAATACTTCTGTTCAGGTAAGAAAAACAGATATCCTTTTAGACGAACTGCATGCAAAAACTATATTGTACTCAAATGAAACCATTGAGAAAAAGGTATGTGAATCGTAACATTAATATCTTTACCAAATTAATTTTTTTTATAGTTAACTACTGTATATTATTTTATTAATTTTATTGGTTTTATTAGCTGGATCATGGGTTTTACATAAAACAGCAATTTGTTAATCAGTTCATAAGAACTAGAACATCTTTGGGAATAACACCCGGAAATTGAAGTTTGTAAAACTTACTTCACAAATCCTTAGATAAAATATAATAAACCATTAGATCCTGTAAATCACCAAACTGGTGCAATTTCATTACATGCAGTTGGTTTTTATTAATACCCAGTGATCAAAGCAATTGATATGAATCAAAATTGAATAACATAACAAAAATTAAGTACAGAAATGGATAATTTAATAAAGATTAAAAAATATAAAATAGGTGAGCCAGCAGGGCTAAATACAGAACTAACTACTACACTTAAAATAAGAGCAGAAATCAGTCGACCAGTAAAACTGAAATTGAGGTGCCATCACTTTAATAATATTGAGTGAAGTGATGATCCATTAGCAAATTCTTGAAGAAAACAATTCCAAAATTGGTGTGTAAACAAGCAAAAATTAAAACCAAACAAATACAAGAAGATATGATAGCAATTTAAGAATCTGAATAAAACTTGGAAACAAAGTAGTTAAAAAGCTGAATTCCAAAATACAAATAAACATAAAAATGTTTTATTAATAAATATATAAAATTGCACCCCTGAAGACCATTTTGAGCCTTGCAATTATATCATATTAGATATTATACAACTCTTAACAAGAATGAAACTTAATATATTAAAAATTACAGAGATTAGTTATTTTAAATACCACCCATACAATCATACAAATAATAGTAAACAGTATAAGGCAATGACCATTATATTAACTGTACAAAATATATGTTTATATAAATGTTTATAAGTTGAATGAAATCAGCTAAAAACACTTATTTTTAAGGAAACATTACAACCTCTCTCTCCCAGGGTTTAAGGATAAACGTATAGTTTAAAAGAATATGCACATAGAAAAGGTTTTATGAAACTTTGGAAAATAAACATGTAGATCAAATTAACAGGATTGAACAAATTCTGAGGGTAGAGACTTATCATTTTCTAAAATGTTATCGAAGCTGTACTGGAAACATTAAAACATAATAAAATTCCAAAAAATAATAAAATTAGTAACAAAATGGTAAGAATATTGTCACTGCAGTTAATCGATTACTTTACACTGCTACCTAATAAAATTCTGCATGTTGAAGAATTCCCACATATGATTGATATTATTTTGCTGTTTAAAATTATAATCTATTGATTAGAAACTATTACAGAGCTGGTTGTTTTTTTTCTTGTTTTGGAAGAGTTTTTTAAGAAAGCATTGCTAAACGGAATTCAGCCCATGTATAAGAGACAAAAATCAACTGAGCAGGTGGGTTTCTGGATTTTATTCACAGAAGAATTTGTATACAGAAAATCAAATAATTGAAAATTCCAGAAATTCCAAACTGATTTATTTATGCCCTTACAATAAGAAAACATTTGATTCATTCATTTTTGTAACCATAAAGAATAAAGGTATTCCAGTAGAAATTTTGGAGTCTATTTATGTTTATTTTGGATTACATTTATGGTAATTGATGTAGAAATAATTGTGTAGGACAAAAGTGGACCTTAGTTTGATTGCTAAGAATATTAAAATCTTAACTAAGGGAACCCTTGGTTTTAATATTCAATCAGCAGAAACAATTACAAAGTTAAAATGGCAGAAGCTGAACACTAATCTTTCACATTTAAGGTTTGCAAACAATATTGTTATATTTTGCAAAATTACTTGATAAACTAGATTACATGATAACACAATTGCTGACATCAACAAAAGGGCATGTATAAATTTATAACCCCAGAAAAAATACAGCTTCTAACTAAAATTGCTGTGAAAGAAAATAGTAAAAATATATAAAAGCAAGCCAAAATGGCGTGAAAGATGCAAGTTGGCAGGACTAAAAAATAAATAAAAAAGAAGGCAGAAGTATAACACAGAAGAAATATTAGCATATTTATTTCAACTACTTGTTTACGGTTGGTAAGAAATGACTTTAACCAATTGTAAGCAGCTCCTCTGTTACCACAATTACTTAGGTTTTTCATCTGAAAACAAAATGTAGAACAAAATCGAATGCTTTACTATGACAGTAAAAAACTGAAAATGGAATCTTTTAATTAACTACATAACTTAAAATATTTTCTAGAAATTGGGAAATGGTTGTGTATCTGTTGAAAAATTTTTTCTTAAACTATACTGAAAGTTTGTATATATGTTATGGTTTTCAATAAATGTTAAAACTTCATTTTTCATAATTTTTTCAAATACTTTAGAAATACGTAGAAATATTACATATACAATTAAAAACATCTGCTGTTCTCATCACAAAATGAGTAGAAGAATAACTGGAAGAAACAAACTGTGCTAATGAATTTGATTACTGGTATCCAATTAATAATAATAATAAGTAATCTTTGATTATTCTAAAATTTAAGAAAAATAAAAATAAAAACTTCAGAATAACTTAAACATTGTAACTTTTTTTTAAATAAACTGATTATTTTAAATTTTAATCATTTTTCAGGTACTTCTTATAAAACAAACAATTGCATCACATGAAACAGAATTCACAGCACAAGGATTTTTTTCAATTAATTTATTACTTTACTGTCAGGTAACCATTATAAATTTAACCTTTTTTTATTTTATGTACAATTTCCATTTCACATTGAGCTAAATAAAAACATCTAGATGATTTGATTCAGAATTAAAGAATCAATAAAATGAAAATGTAGGCTAAGAGTAGTACACTAAATCAATATACAGTATACTAAATTAATAGAAATTGGTTTGTCAATCTTTTTAATAAAATAAATTGTTACTTAAATAACAAACTTAATAAAATAAATTGTTATTTAGATCACAACATAATAAAGATCAAATATCATATCAACATAAAGATCATAATGGAACATGTATTATTCCATGGATAACAAAAAGGAAGTGATCCAGCAGGAAGGTTCAAAGGAAACAGTAGAAAAAACTTCCATAAAAGCAGGATTACAAAGAAAAAAATTAATAAAAAGAGGTTTTCATAATAATATATAAAAATAATAATGATTATATGAAATAATATTAATGCAACAATGTGAAGATATCAAATGAATAAACTCTATACTCTAAATAAATATAAATTTATTTTATAAAATAATTATTTTGAATGTATAATTAAGAAATATTTGAGTACATATTTTATTACACATTATATTATGAATACACAAGTTTATAAATATTTTTTTTTAATAAATTTATCAAATAAAAATTATTTAAAACTCATCAGCAAAGTAATAATTGTATTTCTTTAAAAATAAACTGTTTTATTTTAAGTTACGCTAAATCATTTTAAATTAGGTAGATTATTAAAAATAATCAAAGAAACTTAATATAGTTCTTCCTTGTGTGGTCAAATTTTAAGCTGTGCTAACACAGAAATAGCTCTATTGTCTAGTTTGACATAAAAGTAAATATTGTTAAACTAGTTTCCCAGAAGTCACAGTTACAAAATATACATTATACTATTATTGGTTATAATATAAATTTTATACTATAACAAGGGGAGAATATGGTAACCATGCCAAAAATCACCTTTCCAGTTGACTCAAGAGGATCATAACATGTTAAGAAATGGAAAAAGTAGGAGGAAGTAAATTTTATTCATTATACTGTATGTACGAGTAAGTGAGTGTTGATATCTGTTTGGCATAACTTGGATTGGCTGCTCCAAAGATTTTCACACTCAAAATTTATTTTAGTTCATTATTGTGATCACAATTACTGGGCATCAGTCTTTGGTTGCATTTTTATAGATAATTGAAATAAATAAAATTCTGTTTACGATTAATGATTTCATGCATGTTAAATTCATTGATTTTCATTAAACTTTGTCAATTCATCAAAATAAAAAGTAAGGTATTATAACTTAATGCATGATGTACAGTGTAAAAATAACTACACCGTAAAAGGAGAAAAATGAAGGAAAATACAGGTTTTTTTTTTTTTAATTATATAAATTTAGAGGTAAAGACAAGTTTTATAACCATCAGCTTTGCCAACATGAAAAGTATTAATCTGAGTATAAATATATTTTTTTTATTACTGTTGAACATTTCTTTTTGTAATTTATTCATAATAAATTATTTCTGTAACAGAATATAATATAATCAAATTATATAATCGCTTTGAAAGTACAGTCGATCATTGTGTAATCATCTAAATACAAATGCAGTACAAATTGCATATTAAGTAAACACTCATTATCTAAAAAGAGTTTATTTTTCATTATCGTAAAAGGAATAAATATTTAATAAAAGCTTCTCACACAAACTAATATATTAATTGATAGCACAGCAACTGTGTAACTCATGCTGCAAAAATTATAAGATAAAAATGGAAAAAAATTACATTCTTATGATATTCTATATAAATTTATGTGTTTTTACCAGTTACATAAAAATAGAATTTAAGAAATCCAGCAAAGCTTGAATCATTTGTCACGTGCATATTTATTAATTTTATTATATTTCATAAGAAAAAATTCAAACCACGATTTAGGACGTCTGGTAATAACACTGATCAACAATGATTTTGTTAAATGAGAATGAATAACTGATTCTAATAGTATTTTTCATGCAGATTTCAAATATGAAATCAGAATTCTTCTAGCAGGCTTAGTTGTTTTGTAACTACCATTCTTATTTTCAGGTAGTATCATGCATGAACTCCATAAGCATAGCATTTTGTGGATGTATTTTATTATATTATTTATCAACTAAATAACTTTTCTTTATTTATTACAAATTAATTGTTGTCACATTGATTTGTTAGAGATTAAGTCATCATGTTTATTATTTACACACTAATTAAAATGAACAAGAATGTGACTCATTCATCCTATTTTCATCTTACTATAAATACATCCACTCATTAGTTATTTCTGTCATTATTATATTTACTAGATTACATATTATATTTTATATATATATAAAATACTATACAATATATTTGCAGACTACAGAAATATTTTTAATGCTCATTCAAGTGCGAGTTCTCATGTGTGTAACATTCAGTTTTGTAGCTGGCTTTCATATTTGCAGATATATGTTGTTCAGTAACGTGAGTGTATTTTTATTAAATTAGGATGTTTATAAAGTATTTCTTTTTAAACAGAAGTAGTTTCTGTAATGTATTAACAATGCCTCGCAGCTGCATTAATCATCCAAACAATTTCTGCTACATCAGTGGTAGGTAACATTGATGTCTCAGAAAAGAAATATAACTTCCACCGATAAAAAAAGTTGTATGAAGTTGGATGTAAATTAGGTGTTCAGGACAAATCCTGGGCTCTTCATATTTGCTGTGCTTCTTGTGTAACATTGTTAACTGGTTGGCTAAATGGATTTCACCACATGATATTTGTAATTCCAATGGTTTGGAAAGAACTGAAGGATCACACCACAGACTGTTATTTTTGTGTAATAAAGATATGTGAGATAACAGATAAAACTAAACATACTGTTAAATAGCCTGATATTCCTTCTGTCATGCGGCCAATGCCACATAGCCAAGAGCTTCCAATTCCAGTACCATCAGACATATAGAACTCAGATGATGAAAATGTCGAATTTTGTGCTGACTTATTAGGCGATGTAACTTTTTAGAAAATAGATGTACTGAACCCCATTTAATTAATCAGTCAGAATTAAATGATTTGGTTCATAATCTAAATTTATCAAAGAATCGAGCAGAAATACTGGCATCAAGACTGAAAGGATGGCATCTTTTACAACCAAACACTAAAATAAGAGCTTTCTGTGACAGACAGTCAGAATTTGAACATTTCTTTTCTCAGGACAAAAACTTAGTATACTGTAGTGATGTGGGACTCTATATGGAAGCTTTGGGAGATATTCACCATCCTGATGAATGGCAACTTTTTATTGACCCGTCAAAGCTTAGTTTGAAAGCTGTTCTACTTCACATTGGAAATAAATACCATTAGAATATGCTGTTCACATGAAGGAGCCTTATATGAAACTTAATATTGAGCAGCTTTAACCTAATATGAAACTTACATTGAGCAGGTTTCAGTATGAGAAACATTTATAGCATATTTTTTGGAGATCTGAAAGTAATAGTGCTTTTACTTGGACTACAACTTGGATATACTACGTTGTTGTTTTTTGTGTGAGTGGGACAGCAGGGATAGGAAAAAGCATTACATAAAAGTGCAGAGGCTGAAGAGAGAGGTACCGACTGTAGAAGAGAAGAATTTGCTAGTTAGGCATTAGTAGAACCAGAAATAGTTTATCTTCCGCCACTACACATTAAGCTAGATTTATTCAAAACTTTTGTTAAACATATGGATTGTAATTGTGCAGGGTTTCAGTTTCTAAAAAACAAATTCCCTAATACAAGCAATGCTAAAATAAAGGAAGTTATATTTGTTGGACCACAAATAAGAAAACTAATAAGTGATCCGGCGTTTGAAGAATGTTTGAATGACTTGGAGGTGACTGCATGGAAATCATTTCAAAATATAGTAAACAACTTCCTTGAAAATCAAAATGCCAGAGAACTTGTGAGTGAACTCCTTCATAACTACAAAGATCTTGGGTGTAACATATCACTCAAAATCCATTTCTTACATTTTCATTTGAATTTTTTTCCTAACAATTTCAGTAATATCATTGATGAATATGGAGAACCTTTTACCAGTAGATATCTACAATTAATACCAGAGAAAATGGAACCCAAAAATGTTAGCCGACTACTATTGTTATCTAAAGAGATATCTATAAGAGATATAATCAGGTTTTAAAAGGGCATCTTCATTATCTTCCATATTGGGTGTAATTTTATTTGGATCTCCACTTGGTTCAATTGACAATGATACTCAGAACTCTTGCTTGGCAATAGACATAACAGGATCAGCAAAAGTTGTTTTGACTCCATATGTAGCTTTATCAACCCTTGAACTTTGTGAAGGAGTTCAGATTAGGAAGAAGTTTTCCCTGTACTAGGATAACTTTCAAAAAAACAATCTATTATAATTTTTTCTTATTATTTTATTCACTTTATTTTTCTTCTCGCCCACTAGTTTTCAGTATTTTCCATCACTAAGCTTTTTGTGTCCATCCACATTTTTTTTTTTTTAAATAACATAAACTTAACTTTAAACTAAAAGTATACAGAACAGTTGGAAAATCGTAATGATGCAACAACAGCTAATAATGACTAGGCACCAGACAACTGACAACAGACTTGAGCACTCATGACAGCCAGAAATAAGGATCCTGGTTGGTCGAGACAATCAGTTTGTCGAATGTAAGTCATAGGGCTCAAAGTGGTGGCTCATGCAGGCGCAAGCGCACACGAGTCAGTATCACCGTCTGTGTACAGTGCCACACTGCCCATACAGGAGGATGCTGCTGCCATCCTCTTCTCCAATACTGTACATACAATGGATGCAATGAAAGAAAAATCTTGCTTGCACAAGGCAGGCAGTCACTGTGTAGGTCGTATATTACTCTTTTTTCAAAATATTAGGCTTGTTCAGAAACTGAGTATTCAACAATACAGTGTTTTTTTAACTATTTTCATAAATAGAAAAAATTCTTTCAACAACTACAATCTATTATTTTGTTTAATTTCAGACAATAATTTCTTTAAAATATTTAGCATACTTACAAATATTTCTTACTGCATGCAGTACAAAAACAGTTTATACTCGTATTTGTATTAACAGATTATTATTATTATACTCCCTCTATCAAATGAGTCATAAAAGGAATGACCATTTTATACAAGTTATATTTTTATGAACTTGTTGTTATGGGTATTAGTATTGATGATGTTTATAGTAATAAATATTACAGTGGGTGGAGGGTTGGTGAATAGTGGGCAGAGGGTAGTGGATGGATATGTGTGAGGGTGGTGGATGGTGGACAGATTTTGGATGGAGGATGGGTGGAAGCCCTGAAGAAATTTAAGATAATATTTATTTTACGCGCTGTTTATGAAGAGATTAAAAAGTTTCATAGTCAGACTTGTAAAATAGTTAATGTATACAATCTTATGAAGAAAGAAGCTGTAAAGTTAGTAAAATAAGAAGATTATAAATATTTAATATGCATTCAGAAACTGTGAAGAAAGAACTTCTGCCACTGCAGCTTGTGGGATTACAAGATCACAAGTTCCAAAGCTCCGAAAAGAAAATCAAGATCTTCTTAAATCTAAATCTTAGTTGTACTCAATCAGCACACTAAAAAAGTATAGATAATACTCAAAATCAGTTAGTGTTGATCAAGGGGTAAGATAAATAGTTAATGAGTTTCACACAAAACATAATGAACTGCCTAAAATAAATAAATTACATGAAGAACTTCAAGAGTATTCAGTTTAAAGGTTCTAGAACTACACTAGCAGCTATCCTGAAGAAGTTAGGGTTTAAGTGGTATCTTCTTGTGAAAGAGATAAATATTTAACCCTTTCCAGCCCAATGATTCCAAATGGACTTCTGTTGAAGACATCATGTCATGTACCAATAATACAATCCTTTTTATGTTTTATCTGTACAGGTAAATCTTTTTTATTATCATCATGTTGTCCAGACTTAATCTTCCCATCAGAAAAATTACAAGGTTCTGGTTGTTGCTGTAAACATATGATACTTCAACTTAGGGATTGTGATTTTTGTCAACTTTATACAAGTTTTACACATAAATACATAGTTTTATTTAGATTAAGATTTATTAGATTAGATTATTCTTTTTAGTAGTCATATTTTCTATTCTCTCAGGGTTTGAGAAAATTTTTCTTAGCTGTAACCAAAGATGTCAATGATTCAAATAGGAAACATTGGGCAAAAACAATGGACTGTTATATTTTACTTAATATATTATTTTTTGTGTTCATGCATCTTTGAGGTTGTTGGAAAACCTCAGCATTCAATCCTTTATATTAAACTACATTTTTTTACTTTTAGTAAATTTAAAAACTGAGAAAAATTTTCTTTCTTCAAAAATTTTTCTAAACTTCCCTTAAACCAAAAGAATAATCTCTAAACTAGCACAAGGTCTAGCTAAAATGGTCAAAAGCAACATCAATAAAAAATTGAAAAGTCAATCAATTACTGACACCAGTCAAAAACTGGTACAGAAAGTAGTATATGTTATTAAACTAAAGAGTTTTTCTCCAGAGGAATAAGCCTTTAACTAGTTCTAGGATGAAGAGAAATTAAGCAAAAGCCTGAACCAAATGCATTGCAAGCCAAAGTACAGACTGAGAAATCCCCATTCAGGGAATGCAGAAAGATGTAATGATAGTAGAAAAAGAACTGTTTACCAAATAACAATAGAGCCCCCAAAAGCACAAGGATTCCAGAAGAGAAGGTGAGCAAGCTTTTTAGCCGCCCCACACATTTTAGTGGGGAGTGCATCAAGTCTTGACTCTGATGCAATCAATGTTCCCCGCTCCATCTGGTCAGATGTAAAACATCCTCCATGATATTGGAGGATTCCATCAATCAGAGGTGGAGGCCATCAGGAAGATGGAGGAAATAAGTAAAAAAGGATGGCCAAAGGAAAAACCTATAAAATAAAACAAATATTATACGAGGATTTTTTTTTCAAGGTCCGATCAGTCACAAAATAAAAACCCGCGCAAAAATCGGATCAACCTTTGCGCATATGTGTTGCACAGCGTCTCTAGTATGACGATCAATCATGCCGCATCACTTCGTTTAGTTCTGAGCATGCAGCTAGCACATAAACATGTCAACAACAATAGCATCTCCCACCAAGTGTGAAGTACGTGCAGTAATTCGATCTCTTCAGGCTGAGGGGTGTAATGCAGCTGAAATTCATCGATGAATAAGTAATGTGTACGGTGAAACTTCAACAATGAGTGACAGCAAAGTGCGACAATGGTGTAGGAACTTTAAAGGAGGACGTACAGATTTTCATGATGCAGGCGGTCAGGGAAGGAAACGAGTGTCAACCGAAGATCTCGTTGAGCGAGTGGATGAGGCAATTCACGAAAATCATTGGTTCACAATTTCTGTATTGAGTGATTCGTTTCCTGAAATTTCAAGGTCAGCTCTCTACACCATTTTGTGTGAGAGACTTCAGTACCGTAAACTGTGTGCGGGATGGGTTCCCAAGATGCTGTCTGACCATCACAAAACAATGAGAATGGACACCTCCCTAATGTTTCTCCAGGGCTACCACAATGAAGGAGAAGATTTTTTGAACAAAATTGTCACAGGGGACGAGACATAAATCCATTTTGAAACCGAGGAAACAAAAGAACAATCCAAACAGTGGATGCATTCTCATTCTCCCAGTAAACCAAAGAAGTTCAAGTGAACCTTCTCCAACAGAAAGTGTATGGCTACTGTGTTCTAGGACGGGTATAGAGTTCTCTTGGTGGAATTCATGGAACGTGGCACGACCATCACTGCAGCCTCATACTGCGTGACTCTTCAACGTCTATGAAGGGCAATTCAGAATAAGCGGATAGGAATGTTGTCATCAGACATTGTCTTTCTCCATGACAATGCTCGGCCGCACACTGCAGCTGTAAAAAAGAAGCTCCTGCAGCGTTTTCGTTGGGAAGTATTTGATCACCCACCATACAGCCCAGACTTGGCTCCACCCGATTTTCACCTCTTTGCTCACATGAAACACTGGCTAGGAGGACATCGAGCTGCAGACCAGCGTAGAAACATGGCTGAAAACACAGGCGGCTCCGTTCTATGACGAGGGTATTAGAAAGTTGGTACCGCACTACGACAAATGTCTAAATCAGAGTGGTGACTATATAGAGAAATAGCGTAACTATGTAAGTACTTGTTACAAATAAAAAATTTTTTATTTTCACTGTGGTTTTAATTTCATGACCGATCGGACCTTGAAAAAAAAATAAACCTTGTATATTTATTAGAGACAACAGTTTCTTATGCTTTTTTACGCTCTATAATTTGTTAAACATTAAAAAACCTATTTTCAGTATTTGTTTTAAATAACTGCAGGCCCTTGACCTGTTTAGATGCTTTGACAAAATTTCTTTAGAAATGGATGTTTAAGTGACAAGTGCCCTGTACACCCTTGCTATCTTGTGTTATTTGGGGTCTTTATGATCTACAAATCTGTTAACAATATGATTTGTTTGACAAGACTAGTCTTTGACTAAATTAATTGTTTCTTATAAGAAAAAATTTTTTTCTTTTTTGTTTGGAACAAAGGCAAATGACCACAGAGTTGATGCCCATAAACTCAAAAAAAAATTAATTAATAATAATGCCCTGGACTAAATCCAGC
The DNA here is from genome assembly GCF_047948215.1 of Lycorma delicatula. NCBI lineage: Eukaryota > Metazoa > Arthropoda > Insecta > Hemiptera > Fulgoridae > Lycorma > Lycorma delicatula. The sequence goes on from NC_134462.1 coordinate 27,253,298, forward strand.
CCTACACACTTGCAGTTACATCTACACAAACGCCTAGTACTTCAGTACTTTCACTTATGCTGTCCAATGAGGCAATGGTATTGCTCTGGAGCTCTCCCACGAAGTCCATGATTGGCAGTCCCAAGCTGACCAAGCTGGTTACCATTGTACGTCTTGGTTTTACTGTTCGCAGCAGAAAGCAAACCATGATATTGCCAGCACTGGGCAGGGTGCGAACAGGGAGTGCTTATACTTCCAATCCATTTTAGTGGAAAATGGATTGGGAAGCTGATGTGAATTTGCTCTAACAAAGTCTTACTCAGCATGGGTCAGTTACTGTGACCCTTGGCAGGGATTGCTCTATGGGTAAGGATATCAGAGCCCTTATTGCTATATGCAAACCTAGGAATGAAAAAAATGATTAACCACTCTAGCAGAGAAGAAATGCTGCTTTATAGCTGTATGAAATCTTTCCTTGAGCGAGTCCATCAAAATTTGTTAAAAAGAGTGGAACTGAAGTTGAACAGTGTCCATTTAAAAATCTTGAAACTAACAATGAGATCTCCACAACAATGTCAATATAACAATGTGGGAAAAACCAAAGAACAAAGGCGATCCTCATACAACATTTTACTCAAAGTGGAAATGCATTTACTTGCATGCCTTAGGACTTTTTTCAAATGGTCAATATTTCCCAAAAGCTTTATTCAAATAACATATGTATTATTAAAGAAAATCTATGTTTAATTTTAAACTGTTATGACAAAAAAGAGTGATTGATATTCTGCCTGAATCAAGCGATATTATTGGTAATAAAAAAATTGGTAGCTCAAATTCTACAAAAGAAATATGAACATTTTTGTGTTGAAAATTATAGTTTAAGAAATTCAAGTATAGAAATCCTTGCTGTATCATTTACTTTTACACATCAACTCAGGGTATACAAATAAATGTTAAAAAAATAACTTAAAAAAAAAAAAACAATATTCCAGTGAATTAATTAAAATCTACTTTAATTTATCTATAGTCATTAATCTATTTTAGGGGGATATTAAATAGAAGGTTTTTGATGTTAATAATTAACAGACAATAACTATTTTGATTGTCAACTATAACAAAATTTTTCACTTTTATTTCACTTCACCTTGTAAAGTTTTTTTTAGAATCTATAATTTACATTTTTGTATATCAAACAGAAAAATATTTTATTTGATTTAATCCTTTTAAAGTAAAATTAAGTAAAATATTTTATTTTTAAATATAACTAAATACCATAACTAAATAATTAAAAGTCTATATTTCCTACTATAAAGTACAGATAATTTAAATATTACAATAAAAATCAGTAAATTTGAGAAACAACATAAGTTAGGGAAAGTGAAAACACTTTCCCTTAATAAGAGAAATGAAAAAAAAATTATTTGTCATAATCAAAAGATAATCACAAAATTTATTGTTTTAACTTTTTTCATTCGATACATAACGTTTTTTCTAAAAATTGTCAGACAAGTTATGCAGTTTCTCAAATGGCCGATTCATTTGAAACAAATATTTTCATTTTTGAAGGGGGCAATTATAAGTATTGCATAATAATGTGTCTTATAATTTAAGACACTGTAATAAAATTAACTTAATTTTACTATATATACTTAAATTTACCGAATTTTCATATTCACTATTCTTTAAGAAATAAAATCTACTTGATGTAATGAACAAAATTATAATTATATAATAATTTATACAACATATAATAAATAGCATAAATTAGTAAAATTATATAGTTTTGGAGTAAATGTAATAGTTTATATATGAATGCAGCACACTCACACTACAAATAAATAAATATGTGGGTGTATGTATGTGTGTAAATTGTTAACTCAAAAATAACAGAAATAGAAATGCCTAATATACAAAATCATTACATTATATACCATTATAAATAATAAATAGAAGAGTATTATATTTTCTTTGGTAATATCAACTGAGTACATGGATAACATTATTACTAAGTCAATAATAATATTTGCCAATAAAATTAATTCATTGTGAATTAAAAAAAAAAAAAATCTATTATATTTTGAAAACTGGTACTTATTAACGTAAAAAATAGATGCCTCAGGGTATACAACTCTAATTATACACAGGTACATGTACTAGTTTTATCAAAGATTAACAGTACACTTTATACAATATAAATGATATTTATAAAAGATATCTGTTGATCATCTCACTAACAGTTATAAGAAAATGTATACAAATGATTTTAATAAATTTCTTTATGTATGAGTATGTAAATGAGTACAGAGAGTTAAGCATTCTATGAAAATAATGTAAAAGAACAGTTTGAAAATATGAAACCTTGGACTACCAGGCAATTTCTATTATAGCTAATATATTCCACCACACCTAAATTAGGAGAAATTTCATTCCAAACCAATAAAATTTGTTTATTACAATTTTTTAATTATGATCTAATTAATCTCATACCTATGTTCAATTTAGTCATTTTACTAAATGTTATTTATTTTAGGTTTCTTTTTACAGCCGATCTGTTTTTTCCTAATATCTTTTTTGAATACATCCTGTTTTCATTATTGCAATATGCACATCAAATATGGACAGAAATATTTTTAGGAACTGATGATATTTGTTCAATTTAGAAAAATCAAAAAATGATTACATTAAATTATCACAAAGGGAAAAAAATGTGTTAGATTATAACCCTAATTTTGAAAATATAGGTCAAGTATTTGTATGAAAATACAAAAATATATGTCAATGTTTGCCAGTAATACATTTTTCACTATACTCTTTGTATAGTTTTCTTAGGAAATAATTTTACCCAATTTTTACACAAAAAAACCAATCAGATATCAACATCGACAGATGGCCCAAACAACTCTTTTGCTTCCACCATTAGCTGATTACACAGTATATTACACAGAGATTTCCTGAAAGTAGATATAACAAGTTGCATAATCTCAACTTAGGGCCCATACTTGGAATATTTATAACTTGAATAAAGCAAATATTTTGGTAGTTTGTATATAATTTATTGTCACGTCATTCCAAAGACAATCTATGGGAATATTTTTTGAATTTTGTAATATTAATCATTTTTCCTTCACGGCAGCTAACAGCTGCTGTTTTCAAAATATTAGAAAACGAAGTAATAAAAGCAGCATTTTGTATATGTGTGTAAAATATATATGATTAATAAATAAAAAAATATCTATGCACTAACTACAACAAAACATCTAATACTCGAGCAACCAGCTGATTTCCAGCTGCTATAATGACTTGCAAAATTATAACACTAAGCACTTTTAGTGCTTAAAAGAATTAACAGTGTAGCAGTTTTCACCTGAGATATGTGGTTACTACATAGGTATAAGCCTCAGCATCATTTTTCATCTACCTCCTTTACTTTGTTATCACTTCCTCCTTAATTTCCTTTCAATCAACCAATCAGTTTAGCTTTTCTTCACATCACAGATTGAAGGCAAGATGAAAATTATAATTTCTGATTCCTTACTGTAATGATGTTTAACACAAAATTGAATTTTAACTTGACTGTTCATAAAAAATTCTATACACTAATATGTTTGCATTACATTCCATAATCAAAATAAAATGGTTAAAGCATACAAATGTTTCATGAAGTCAAGATTTTAACTATTTTTAAAAATTAGTCTGTGACAATTTACTTTATTATAATTTTAGATTTGTACAATTTTAGATTTTATTTTAAAATACAAAAATTTTATATACCAATTGATTTTTTAAAAAAATTAAAAAATATAAACAACTTATTCTTGGCTATACAGTATTATTTTGACAAAGAAATCCAAAACTCCTTTTCTAAACTGTTTTAATAACAATTTAAACTATTATGATGAAAGTTTTTTTTCAGCACCCTAATATTATGAAAATTAGAAAATTAATTTTCTCTTTCTGTGAGAAAAAATCTTTAATCAATATATACAAAAACAAAATTTTTAAACAATATGCTACTTATGCACATTTTGAAATAACTATCATAATATATTATATACCAGGTGGTCCATTTAAAATGAGACAATTTATATCTCAAAAATTACAAATTTTAGGAAAACATGTTTCCTATTAAAGATTTTCCATTTCAAGGGAGAAATATGTTCACAACCTATGTTGTCCTTGATAAGGTCAAATAAAGTTAATTTCAAGGTCAACTTAATTTTTTTAATTAGGAACCACTATATTTTTTATTGCAGAATTGAATTCTTTGAAAAAAAATTAAAATTTCATTTCAGACTTTTTTTCTAAAATTGATAGCTTTTTAGTTATTCATCTTCAATAATGTTGCAAGCCTACAAACTGGTGCTTTTAGTTTCATTAGGTCTGGTCCAGCTGTTGAGTTATATCCAGCTGATGTTAAATTTTAAATTTAGAAAATTAAATTTTAAATAAAAAACAATTAGAAATACACAATTTTCTAGAAAATCAGTTGCCTTTACTCCTTGATGAACTACCCATGGAGAAGAGAAGAACAATGTGGTTTCATCATGATGGCTCTCCTACACATTATTCAATTGTTTCATCGTAATGGCTCTCCTGCACATTATTCAGTTATCAACAGAGTAATTTTCGACCACAAATACAATGATCATTGGATTGGTCAAGCTGGTCTGGTTCAATGGCCTGCTCATTCCCCCAGTAACTTTTTTTATGGGGTTACCTTACAGAAAAGGTTTACATAGAAGTACCAACTACTGAAAACATGAAAGAGTGTATAACAAACATTTGTAGAGATAGCAGATGAAAAACTCTATTAAATGTTCACGAGACATATCGAAAAATGCATAGAAGTAGGACACCTACTTGAAGTAGTTCAAACATTTGTTTGAAATGTTAAAAAAACATGTGAAGCATTAAAAAAACATGTTGAAGTATCAGTAATTCATTAAACTTCTATCATTAACTTTCTAAGTTTAAAATTTAACATCAGCTGGATGTAACTCAACAGCTGGACCAGACCTAATGAAACTAAAAGCACGAGTTCATAGGCCTACAGCATTTTTGAAAATGAATAACTAAAAAACTATCAATTTTAGAAAAAAAAGTCTGAAATGAAATTTTAATTTTTTTCAAAGAATTCGATTCTGCAATAAAAAATGTATGTTCCTATTTTAAAAAATTAAGTTGAACTTGAGATGACTTTTATTTGACCTTATTGATAACATAGGTTGTGAATGTATTTCCCCCTTGAAATGGAAAAACTTTAATAGGAAACACGTTTTCCTAAATGTGTAGTTTTTGAAATATATATGTCTCAATTTAAATGGACCATCTGGTATGTATAAAATATCAATTGGTAGTGGTGATAGTCATAGTGACAGTGAAGATTACTGTAATGATAATAATACATTATGGTTATATTTAATAATGTTGGGATACAATAAAAGGAGCTTTAGTATGAATCCAAATATCTTTTGTTTGATTTTGGACTCGATAATCATCAGCATCTCTTGTTTGTGACCTTTGATCCAATGCTTTGATACAATACTGGATCTTGAATGATCCAAATTTGTCCATTGAGGCACAATGTGAATTACCAATTGAAATATTAATTACTATAACTACGTAACTGCTGTTTTTCATAACCAAAATTTTAGAAACAAAACTGACAAAAAATTAAGATAAAGTGCAAAAAAATAAGAAATAAAATAGCTCAGCAATTAACAATAAAAAAATAGTATTGCTACAAATGAAATGAAAAAATCAAACACCTTCTACAAGAAACTCCATAAAATGTGAAGTAAATTACTACAAAAAAAGTACAAAATGTCAGAATCAAAATGAATGGCAATGTGTAAAGATCAAATGATACTATTTTAATATGTTACTTTAATAATTTAAATTTAAACTACAACATATTCTGGAGCAGATGGAAAACAGCATGTTCAATTAATTATTATCTCCTAAGTAGTTAACAAAGGTTTAGCAAACTGTTGAATCTTTATATGAATTAGTAACAACTTAATTTTCCAAGGCTTAAATGGGAGGTTCCAGTATAATTTTTACTACATAAAAAATAACTTACTGCTAAGTCTTGAAAAATCACCCTCTCTCAACTTCCTTACTCATGTAAACCCTTGGCATCTTACAAAAATTGCCATAATTCTTACTTGCAGAATTAATGAAAAATCATGACAACAATTAAGTTGATTCCACATATATATAATTTTTTTTTTATATGTATCATGTTAGAAAACCTACATGATTTTTTCCCCTGTAAGAATTAAGAAAAAAATGTTCTTGACATAAAAAAGGCACTATCAAGATCCAGAATATAAATTATATGAAGTTGTATGCTTTGTTTTTAAATCTGGACTCAAATGAACTCTAGGTTTTCAAGCCAGTAACTGTGCATATTTTCTTTGCTATATGGGGGGAACTGCTCTACTCATCTATCATTTTGGTTTATTTTCAACATATTTTTAGATTTTTAAATTTTTTATAGATATCAAACTAATGTCAACATGAAGGTTATTCATAAAAATCTGTATATCACTTTTTAAAGATAGTTCAAACAAATCACCTCTTATGTCTTCTATTAAAACCTTTACATAAAAAAGTAAATTCTAAATACCTAATTTCAATTTCATTTTTTCATAATTCCACTAATAATATCACAATATTCATCTAAATTCCCTGAACAACTCTTTTCAAATTTTCATCAATTCAAATCACATCACATTTATTTATGAAAGGAAAAGTTAAAAACATTATTATTATTAAAGATAATAATATAATTTATAAACAAGGGTAAGATTATTCAAGAAAAAGGTGATTGGTGATTTGGTCAGACAGAGAGAATGCAAACATTTTTTGGTATAAAGATATCAGGCAAATGCTTTGGATTTAAAGACATTTTCATAATTGCCTATATAAAAAAAACATTCCTGTTTAAATACAAAAACTTTATTTTGAATATATTAGTGCACTTGAGCTGTTTCTCTAAAGATTTTAGGTAATCATTTAAATAGATTTATTACTATTTTATGTTATATTGTTGCTTAAAGTTAATCTGCATTTTTTTTCTTAATTGTAATTATTTGTGAAGAATAATTATTATAAGAAGAAAAGGTTCTTTAGGTTTTTGCTAAGGTAAGTTTGCTGTATGTTTTCTTTTATAAACTCTGAAGAAAAATTTACATTCATTTTTGTTAAGTTTTTGCAATTTTCCATACACCATACACCATATACAGACATGACTTTTCTGTAACTGCATATTTATGAAATATTATATCAATCAATAAATAAATTTTTGCACGTTTATTTTCTAACTTATAAAATAATATCGTATAAATTATTTTATTTTTTTCAAAATAAAAGTAACTGACACTTATAAGATTTCATTTTGTTTTAGTAGTAGTAATAGTGGCAGCAGCAGCAAAAACAGTACTTGGCATTTAATTACTCATGATCTATTCTTCCAAAAAGCTTAATAGTAAACTGTAAAGTTGAACATAGATTAAAAACATAAGGGATTTCCTTACAATTACCATTCTCATAGCAACTGTGGCAATTTGTTTTTAACTATTGGATTTTACTCCACTGAGTTGACAGACATATTACAATGCAATAAAAAATGCTATCATATTTCTATAAAATAAAAATCAGTTAACATTATAAAAATGTTTAATTTAATACATATACAATTAATAATGAATAAGATTCCCTGGTCCAGTTTCTAATACTGCATGTTCAAACTTCATGTTACTAATGCAATTATAAATAAATATAAAAATTGTTTCAATATATTACACAATAAAACAATAATTGAGTATAATATTATTTAATAAATCAACTGTTATCCATATGCATGTAACTAATGAAATACACATTACATATTTTGTTTGTTAAATAGTATGATTTATTCATATGACATATACCAAAATAACTTATAAAATGATTATGATATACCCACATGCACAAAAACAAACACACACACACACACACACAAAGTTTAAACCAACAATAACCATACAATACACAATACTACAAAGATTATGCAAATGCATGAATTCTAACAGTCTTTGTTTATTAATGTACTATATAATGAGTTGAAAAGCAGCCTTTAAGTTATTGAGAACACTTGTAGTAGAAGAGATAAGAGAATGGATACTGAGATCATCAGTTAATACTTAGCACAATTTTTTTTGTCAATGAACAGAAGATTACAAACAATTGACTATTAATTATTTTTTTTAATTTTTATTGTTAAATAAATTTGGCTACATAAGCTTAGAAATAATTACAACAATGGATAGACAATTTACAAAAAAAATTACATATATTAAACAATGCTTTTAAAAAAGCATTTTAATGCTTTTTTAAAGATATTTTTAGGTGATCCACTATGTAACATTATTGATCCAAATACTGATTACATCATTGTATTTTTTTAAATCTCTAGTAAATGTGAATAACCTCTAGGAAATATATACTTTCACTAGAAGGTTAAGTATTCTACTAATACACTGCAATTAAAAACTCTGGTATATATTCATCAGTGAGTTACACAACCCTTACTAAGATTTTTTTTCATATTTATAGTAAATGTTAATTCCATGCCTAATACTTCCCCTGGTTTTGAATACCGCTCATAAATATTTACAAAGAAATCTGCATTACTTATTTATTTATAATCAAAGTAAAAACAGCCTTATGCGCAATTGTAGTTACTTAATAAGATAAATTTTGTACATATTAAAAATACAAAGTCTAAAAGGGATTCAAACCCAGAACCTTCTGGATGAAACGCAGAGACACTACCACTCAACTACAGCAAGTACAACATATAAAATGTACTAATATGAATATCAGACTATTATAATAAATTTAAACAATACTAATTAAAATATTTAGAACTACTTTGAACTTTTTGCAAGTCCATCCTAATGTTCACATCCAATATGTTTCTAATAATTTTCATTAACACCTTACCTTACAGTTTGCGATTTACTTTGTAGTTATTTTTTTATAATTAGTAACTTCATTTTACCCTTAGTATTATTTAATGTGTTCATTAATACATTACATATTTTATATTAAATTATATATTTAAAATAATTAATATGAACTTATAATAATTAAAGTGCAAACATTTAGAGTATAATATATGAGTGTTACACTTTGGATATAATATATGAGTCGAAATCAATTGAAATGTGTTATTTGGCATGAAAAAGTGTATTCTGAAAGTAAAGAAAGAGAGCTGGATACAAAATACTGTTAAAATGTATGTCCATAATGCTTTAATCCATAATAAAGCTGTTTTAACACATCTGTAATTTGGTAGATAATTTTTTCCCATAATTATGTAATTACCTCAATATGATTTAATAAACAATCTTCATCTGTTTTTCAGTAATAATTATTGACTGCAAATAAATCATATAAGGAAGAAGATATCAAAAAAGAAAAAACAATTTTTAGGGAGTATCCTCAAGTATGAATTGACATAGCAAACAAGAATATTACAGGAAACCAACTGAAGAGCAGATATTATAAAACCATTGACAATTTAAATTCCAATATTTCAAATTTCAAATCCATTCTCTGACCTCATGTTCAATATAAATGTAACAATATAACAAAAATCCACATAATAATAATAATAATACAATATGTTATGCATATCAAAAGTATAGTCCCATTCAAACATATGTGCTATTATGTATGTACATTTAAGAAATTAAAAATATTAACAATTATCACCTCAATTTTAAACATTTTACATCATTATACAGAATTTTACAAAATATATATATAAACATAGTATTTTATTTTTAATAAAAATACAATTATTTTTTTTTTATTATGTAATGGTAATCGTGAAAATTTTTAATACCTTTTAAAACCATTACTATTTTTTGTCAGAAATGTAACTTAAAACAGATAAGTTTCAAACAGTAACTCGCTCTCTTTTAATAGTAATCACCTAAATAATGCAGACTTCAATAGGAGTATTTCATAAATCAAGATTATTGGAAATTAGGTGGGTAAATAAAATTGAAACAAACTGTTAAGAGGACTAGCTCAATAAATTGCACATTAAACATAAAATTTTGTAAAAGAACCATGTGGAGAAGGTAAAAAATACACAGAAAAACAAAGATTAAAATACACAAAACAATGTTAATGTAGGATACAATAACAATGTTAAATAAAAAAAAAAGAACCAAGTAGAAAGCAACTGAATACCATCAAACCAGTGACTAATTAATTTATAAAAAATAGAAAATACAACATTTTTTTACTGTAAACATTAATTTTTTTATGCAACTTATCAAAAAGTGATGCAAGGTTTGTTTTTTCATTCTAACATTCTTGCATTAAGGCTATTTCAATCATTATTGCAACAAACATTCTTGCTTTAAGGCTATTTCAATTTTATAAACTTTCAATCATTTCTTACAACAGATACACATTAATATTATATACCAGTGTACCACAAAGTTATCCAGGGAATTTCATAACCTATTCTACTCAAGAAAATAATGGAAAAAATCATATAAACATATGTCCAAAAAATTCTTCATTTGCGAGATACGGTAGTGAAACATTTCACTCAGATTTCAGCTACCCTGGTTAAATAACAATGTACTGAAATTTTTAGGACATTAATAACGAGGCAAAATTAGTAATTTTTGATGTACAATAACATTGTTACATGGATAATAAACACATAAAATTTTTAAACCAAACTTGTAGAGAATTTAATTCTGAACAAAATGGAATAAGATGTTGAGTAAAACAGAGAAAAGTTAAAAAAAAAATTAATTTTAATTAGAAACAGTACACATTAGAAACAGTACATTAGTCAGATTTATTATTAGTCATTAGTCGAGTACTTAATTAACGCAAGCAAAAACCAAATTCTTTTTTAGTAATGTGGAAACTTTGTAAAACATGATTTAGGGTTATAAATTGTCATTAAAAAATTAAAAAAAAAATAAAAATGTAAATTACACAACTAAAATAAATATAAATCACAAGTAGAATAGGTTATAAAAGTCCAGGGAGAACTTCATGATACACTTGTACGTATATTTATTTACACCCACACGCACTCACACACATTAATATATATGTCAACTTCAATTACTATTAATTATATATTGCCTAGTCACACAAGAACCACACAAAAATATAACTGTATTTTACAATGAAAGAAATAAAATATAACACTAAAATAAATATAAAAATTAAAATAAGATATTTAAGAAAGCTTCTACCTATTACAAACTTTAACCTTGTCACTTATAAATAAATACTTAACCAATTATGATACAGAATCTGAATTTTTTTGGTAGATTTACATAAAAACTTTTCTTGTATAAAATCTGTGATGTTAATGGATAAATTATATTATACTGATATACCTATATGGTATACACTATATGTATACACATATGTTTATATATATATATTACTTTAATATTAATTTTTTATAGTCCATATTTTCTCTGTACGTAAATTCTAGCTAATTATATAATACAAACTTATTCAGCCACTCCACAAAGTACAGAATTAAAGAATATTCTTACCTTACTTTTTTTTCATTAAAGCACTTTCGGGTATAAGCCCATCTTCAGTAATGTTTTTTTATACATTTTTTTTCTTTCTTACATTTACACATTAGAATACATATGATACGTGAGAATTGTAGAACAAATATTTGCTCAGTCAATAAAAAATTTTTTTTTTTTTTTTAATTTAAAACGTAATAATATTTAAAATTTCCTTTAACATGTTGTCAGTATGTTAACACAGTACTGAATTCTTTTAAATATTAAATAATCTCTTTTAAATATACATTTTAAATAAAGTTTTAAATTTTTTTAAAAAAATTTTTATTGACTGAGCAAATATTTGTTCTATAAATTTTAACGTATCATATGTATGTGTAAATGTAAAAAAGAAATAACTTTAAAAATCATTACTGAAGATGGGCTTATGCCCTAAAGCGCTTTAATGAAAAAAAGTAAGATAAGAATGTTCTTTAATTCACCCACTGAGTGGCTGAATAAGTTTATATTATATTTATATATATATAAATGCCTGCTGGATGGATTGGACTGATTTTTTTTTTTTTTTTATTCTGCTCAGAATGGCCTGCAGATGTTATCAAGCATCTATGTGGACCTTCAAAGTGATTTTTCTATTAATTATAGCCTCAGAAAGTTCTTCAATTAAGGAATAAATGAGGATTTCTCAGAGACTCAAGTTTGGGGCCTGATGACGCTTGATGATAACATATCTGCAAGTAGAATTTTAAAAAAAATTACCCAATCCGTCCAGTATTTTTTTTTTTTTTTTTTTTTTTTTTCCACACTGACTGGAAATAGGATTTCCAATTTTTTTTTAAATATAAGATTAGTGAATTTATCAAAATTTCACATAACTTATTACAAATTTTTTCAAACTCTGATGGCAAAAACAAAAAATAAATTCAGAATCTGAACAAAAATCTGATTGTATAAATTATTGTACATGATGTAAAAATTGATTTACTACATCACTCTGCATTAGAGAAAGCAATTCTAACCTCTCATACCTCAGATGTTTTGCATGCATTACAGTTAAAAACTGGGACAGATAGTATGAAGTAAATCACTTAAGTATCTCTTTCTTTTGTGAAGCTACATTATATTACACCACTTCAACTCTGTAGAAAATTACCTATTAAAAAGAAAAAAAAATTATTTGTTCCCAAATTTTATAAAAAATATTAAAAAAATTTTCTGGGGATTGGGTAAGGCAGCAGACTAATTGTTCTGTAATAGCTGGAATATCTAAGGAAGAATGATCCTGAAAATTGAAGGATGTGAAGTAATAATAGACTTGTTAGTAATTAAAATCATACATAAAAAAATGTTCTTGTTTGTTATTTAAATTAAACAATGCTGAGTGCAGTTTACCTGTTTGCTGTTAGTATTTATTAGTGGTTAATGACTAAAGTAGTTATTACTATTAAAAATTTATATAAATGTTTTTTATGTACATATTTTTTTCCATCTATTTAAAAAAAAAATTAAATGTGTAGAAAAAATGTAAATTTAATTAAGAAAAATAAATACGAAGCAGATAACTTAAAAAAAACTGGATGAAAAAATATAGTGATATTTACATTCTCTTAAAATAATTAGCCAGTTTTTAATTTATTGATAACCATTAATCTAATTCTTTTTTAAACACAACAATTTTTGTTTACTGTTTATTAAAACGCTACTTTTCTAAATTATGGACAGAATTATTTACCAATTTCATAATGCTCCAACTTAAGGTTGCCAAATATGTTTTTCCTATATAACATTTTTCTGTAACATTATATGCCTTTATTTGCCTCATTAAATGATTCCTTGTTTTTTTAATACATCAAATTAATGATGTCCTGGAGAATTTTAAAATTTTTTATAAGTTAATGCAAAAAAAATATATTTCAATTACAGAAACTGAATTCTAACACTGTCAAAAACACAACCCAATGGTGTAACTTAGAATTCAGAGAAAAATATAACTGATTGTAATATCTCCTACCTACAGCACCCCAATATTATGTTTAGAATAGTTTGGTTTTAGCATCTTAGCGTTCATTTGTCGACTCCATCTTGACCATATTGAGCATGATATACTGCTGTCTAAATATACTGATTCGGAAGAAGCTTCTTATCAGTGCTGTTACTTCCTGTATTGTATTAACACAGACAATATTGAGAACATGATTCTTTCTTATTTGTGGACTATTAGTAACACCTAACAGTTTATTGTACCCTTTAATTAAGCGTCTATTATACAAAATTATTTTTGTTGTTCTTGAATATACAAGTAAGCTAATGCGGCAGATGTTATTACTGCCAATTAATAATGCGCTACTGCAAAGATGAATTCAGATTCTCATCCAGATCCTAACCTAGTCTAACAAGGATGCTACCAAAAAAAAAGTTCTCCATTATCAACAAATTTAGTTGAAGAAATGGGAGGAAACTTTGCAAATGGGTAGCAACAGGACCCACAGAAAATTGTACCTACTGTAAATTATGCAGAAAAGATTTTAATATTAGTCATGGTGGACAGTTTGACCTGAAGTAGCATAGCAAATACAAAGGACCAAAAGCAAATGAAAAAGTAAATCCAGGTACCAGCAATTTATCTAATTTCTTTGTTAATCTAAAGAAGCCATCAGAATATTATGCTGTTACAGTGAGTGAATTATCATTGGTGTATCACTGTTTTAACACAACCTATTCTAGTTTAGACTTTACATCAATTCTTATAACAAAGGAAACAGAAAAAGTTTCCATGTTTATGTTAAAATATTTTTATCAATGCAAGGAAGTGGAAAACGAAATATTGAATTTTTTTAGAATGTGCTGTTGTGATTTCTGAAATGCTCGTGGACAATCTCAAAATTCAGCCTCTTGAAATCAATGAAAGCAAAAATGTGTCTGCCTATAGTGCAGATAATGCAAACGCCACTTTTGACATGCATCGTTAACTGTTTCAGATGCTGAAATCAAAAAATGGTAATATTGTGAAACCATATCCTACATAATGCAATGAAATTTGGAACTAACAGTTGCATTTTTCAGTACAACCAATTTTCAGTGTATACCAAGAGAAGAGAACATCTTTTTTTTTGATTTTATTGACTTACAGTTGAGTGAAGTGTTATGACATGTTCCTACAAGATGGTCTTCATTAACACCAGCAGTAATTAGAATGGTAAAGAACTGGTCTGCTATAAGTGGTTACATCAAAAGCACTGATGATTATTCCAACATTTATTTTTAGTTACAATCCTAACAAAGAAAGCGGTGTGTTGATATATTTGCATTTCTTTGATAATGTTGGAGAACAATCACTACAAAAATTCTGAAGAAAAACTATGTAAATAAATGTTTTTGAATCATGAATTTCCTCAGAAATAAAATTAAGCAAAGAATAAAAATATAACTATTTTGCTCCATAGTTAACCAAAATAAAAAACAGTAATTTTGATCCATAGTTAACCAAATCCTAAAATTTTTATTTCAACATTGTAAATTAGAATTTTCAATGATCTTAGGTGAATTTTACAGCAATCTTCCTTCAAAGTTACCTTGGAAAGAAATATAAATATACTGTATAAATATAAAAATAAATGAACAATTGCAGAACTTTTTGTTGTGACAGGAAATTGAATATAAGGATTAGAAAGTGAAGTGGAGTTATTTAGCTTAAGATTATGTGATTTGGATGACCTTAATGAAGAATTCTGTGAAAATATTTGAACGACTGTTCAACATGAAAGAAATGACCCAACAAAAACTTCACTGTATATTCTAAACGTTAATTGGATTTTTATTTAGCACTCCAGGTTCAAGTGCTTTTGTTGAGAGTATTTTCATTAATGAGCAAGATAAAGACAGATGTGAGGAATGTTCCTGTGAAATAATAAAAGCTGAACTCAAAGTGGTTGTGAATTTTGATATGCCCAGTAAGGAGTTTTTAGAACATATAAAAAAGGATGTGGGACTGTTAACAGATGCAAAATCTTCATTAAATTACAATTACAAGGCAATAAAGATCTGTGCAATATATTTTTTTTTGTTTTGTGTTGCAATTGTTCTTAAATGAAAATCCACAAGTTTTCAATTAAATTTGTTCGTTTGTTATATGTAAATTTTGAATATAAATTTTATAACACTAAAAATCTTTCTTTTTATCTTCGAAAAATCTGGCAACCCATTCCAACTGGTCAAAACATAAACAAAAAAATTTAGATACAGTTCTATTATAATTTAATTTTAAAACAATTTGTTAAATACAAGAAAAAAATATTGAAATTAATTTAACTATATTTAAAATCAAATAACTGCATAAATTATATTTTTCTATTTTTATAAATACTATAATAACAGAATAATGTTCTAAAGTTAAATAAAGAAAATTTTTTTAACAAAAAAATTATTTTTCTGTCGTTAAAATTATAAGATTCCTGGAAAAGGAAATCCTCATTACTCACACAGATTACTGACACTACCATACAAAACCGGTTCTTCACTATAAATAGCTTGGTAGCAATTACATATACAATCTCCTGTAACTTTCCACCCTACACCAACCACCATCAGTACTGCTCAAATGTAAGTAATTTGGTTTATTTAATCTCATCCAAACATTAAAAGCATGGAAAGCTAACAAGCAAACACTGAAGAAACAATAAACATTACATTTTACTATTTATTTTAAACAGTTTATATATTGTCCAAAAATCTTTTGCAGAGAATGAAAATGTTTCCTACTTTCATCAATCATACATGTTTTATGATTAAATCATACAAGAAATGTGATCTAAATTATCAACATACATTTTTAATTAGCACAGTAAACAACAGATAATATACAACAAAAATGTAACTACCACAATAAACCCAAGGCTGCATAAAAACTTAAAACTATACCAATCTGTCATAATTTGATTAACATACTTTACGAAATTATTTTTAGGGAAAACAATGCAACTAAATGAGTTTCAGGTAGTTAAGTCAAGATCATGGATACTGGTGTTCTTTGGTAGTTGGGTTTAAATTAACCACACATCTCAGGAATGGTCGACCTGAGACTGTACAGGACTACACTTCATTTACATTCATACATATCATCCTCATTCATCCTCTGAAGTAATATCTTGTGGTGGTACGAGAGGCTAAACAGAAAAAGAAAAGAAAAGGTAGTTAAGTCTGATGCAAGTCACATCACCTACTTTTGCACTGTTGCTAATGAGAAATGAGCTAGCTTTACTCAGTTTTAATAGATGCATATAAAGTACATCCTACCAATCGTTGTACTTTAATTCTGTAGTGATGTTTAACTTTTTTATGATACAAAGAAATAGATGCTTTACAGTTTTTGTTTTTTCTTGATCAAATCTTTAATAATCTGTTATTTCATACAATTTTAAATATACTTATATATTTAATATTAATATTTAATATATTTTATATTTTTTAAATATACAATTTTTATAATATACAACTAAAAATTAGCTTTTAAAAAACTCAGCATTATTATTTTATTATGGAAAGTATATTTTGATTTTTTTTTAACAAAAAAGGTTATTTAAGGTTTAATTGGTTTCTTTTTCCTATGCCAACCACAAATCAGGAGACAATTTTGATTTTTTTCTCAGCATTTTATCAGATTCCCTTATTGGTCATGGTAAAAATAAAAAAAAGGACTTAAGGGAGTATGCCCCATAGAGTATAATAAAATTTTAATTAATTTAGATAAACTTTCACATATTTCTTAGAAAGAATTACTTTAATTAACAATCAAAATAATTAACAAAATTCTATCCCAAAATACTCCACAATTAGATATTAAAAGTACAATATAACTACTTTCAAGTTTTAACAACAAAATAAATAAAAACTTTAAAAATGAATAAACTGTCAATTACAATCATACGTAACATATTCATCAGATGTAATAAGATAAAAAAATGAAATTAGCCTTTCTTAAACTACAAAAAGTAACCTATTTATTATTGGAATACATGATCATAAAAAACTAATAATAATACTGTACTATAGAAGTTGAAAATTTAATAACTCAGGTGGAAAAAGGAAGAGCACCAAATGACAGAAATATCTTCTTATATTTATATATATATATATATATTGTAAAACTCAATACTGTAAAAATCAGATAATATTAAATTTATGAAATAAAAGCAGAAATTAATAAAAATTAAGTTAAGTAATAATAAAATATTCAAATTTTGCTATCTACAATCATAAAAAAATTACATAATAATATTAAAATAACTACAGAACACTAATTAATTTAAAATAAAAGATATAAAAACTTTATTCGAGTCTGTGCTAACTTTTACTCTCAATTGTGCTTTCTTAAATACCTCAGAAGAAGCTAGATTTACAGAGATAGTTCAAATGCAAGTATTTATATTTACTTGAAAATAAAGTGTGATGTAGAAAATTTAAAAACTGTCCTGTAGTAATAATTAATTTTGATTTATTTCTAAATTCATATTATAGAAATTAAAATAATATCCTAAAGGAGACCATGTGCTTAACACTACTCTTAAATTTTCCACTGGTATTATATATTTTATTCTAATAAAATAAATAAATAAAAACAAAAACTTACATCTACTAGAATATAAAAATAAATACTTTAATACAAACTATAACAATTTTTTCTTTTCAAACATTAATTGTGATACTTAATTTTATTATATTGAAAAAGCCATTGTTTGTGATATTATGCCACTAATCAAATGCTTTTTGACACACACTATATATTATGCAGAAAGAATACAATGCATTTTTACAAAATATACCTCCAAAATTATAAACAAAATTAAGGTATTTACATTATTATTTTTTTTTCAGAAAATCTGATCACTTTTTGTAATAACAAAATACTCTTGTTAACAGTCTGTAGATTAAATGATCTTTCTACTGTTGTTATTGGCTTCTCCCTAATTCTTTTCCAATGAGCGATATATACAGTGCACAGAAAGCACCAGCAATTGATGAACACCTCCTTTCATTTTTATTTTTAGTTTGGGAATCCCTGTTAAAAACTTTGGAATCTACTGATTGATGTTTTCTTACGTTTTTGACTGGTGTTACCAGTGTAAAAACATGGATTTCAGAAATTTATATAAAGATAATCCACTAGTTAGAGGGCTGACAGAAACAAAAAAGAAGTCTTCTTTTGATTGGGAAAGAAGCAAGAGTCTTGAAATGTTTAACAGGAATAGAATAATAGCATCAATAAATATTGATGCTATTATGCACAAAATCAGTCGACATGAAGAAAATACTACAGAAAAAGAAATTAATGACAGAAAAGCACTTATATTACAATGGAAAGAGAAAAAAAATAAAATGAAAACTATGAAGAACAAGTAAAAGCCATTTGTTGTTGGTGTAATTCATCACAGTGTAGCTTCTCCAGTATTTCGTGATGTTTCAAATGTAAATAAAAATAAATCACTAATAAAACAGTTTCCTTAGAAATATTAATCTTATAGAGGATATATTTCATTATATAAAAATTTATTAAAATGTGAAATAATTTTTTTATCAAAGTTTGTTATCGGCAGACCTTAATTTTAGTTTTTATTCAAACAGAATCATCTGCTAGTAATGATGAATGTAGTTCTGCTTTGGCAAAAATTATTAGTGATCAGCATGGTATGAGTGCACTGTTCTACTTTACTTCTTAGCAGAATCAATAGGCTGGGTAACAGAGCATCTTTTATGTTTACCTCTACTTGTAACGAAGGGACTGATCACTAAATCAATAGGTAACTGAAGAAAGAAGATTAGTCTCTGACTGATTAACCTAATTCAATTTGGTTTGATCTGATTGTTTAATTTTACTTGTTTCCAAGTTAATTACACCAATTTTATTATTTTTTGATGCATCAGTATACTGATACTGATGCATCAAAAAGATAATATATAGAACACTGGTTCTGTATATTATCTTTAATTAGTCTTGCTTGACATCTCATTGGCCTTAAATTTTCCCTTTATATTTTCTTTTTGTTGAGGTTGAAGATGTGAAAGGAAACTGTTTTATTAGTGATTTATTTTTATTTACATTTGAAACATCAAATTACTAGCAGATGATTCTGTTTGAATAAAAACTAAAATTAAGGTCTGTCGATAACAAACTTTGATAAAAAAATTATTTCACATTTTAATAAATTTTTATATAATGAAATATATCCTCTATAAGATTAATATTTCTAAGGAAACTGTTTTATTAGTGATTTATTTTTATTTACATTTGAAACATCAAGAAATACTGGAGAAGCTACATTGTGATGAATTACACCAACAACAAAAGGCTTTTACTTGTTTTTCATAGTTTTCATTTTATTTTTTTTCTCTTTCTATAGTAATATAAGTGCTTTTCTGTCATTAATTTCTTTTTCTGTAGTATTTTCTTCATGTCGACTGATTTTGTGCATAATAGCATCAATATTTATTGATGCTATTATTCTATTCCTGTTAAACATTTCAAGACTCTTGCTTCTTTCCCAATCAAAAGAAGACTTCTTTTTTGTTTCTGTCAGCCCTCTAACTAGTGGATTATCTTTATATAAATTTCTGAAATCCATGATTTTACACTAGTAACACCAATCAAAACCATAAGAAAACATCAATCAGTAGATTCCAAAGTTTTTAAGAGGAATTCCCAAACTAAAAATAAAAATGAAAGGTGTTCATCAATTGCTGGTGCTTTCTGTGCACTGAATATATCGCTCATTGGAAAAGAATTAGGGAGAAGCCAATAACAGCAGTAGAAAGATCATTTAATCTACAGACTGTTAACAAGAGTATTTTGAAGAAACACTCAGTAGATAACAGAGAAAAAATTGAAAAGCAAGTCATATTTAAACATAGTTTTGAAATCCATTCTAATAATGAAGATGGTCTTACACAACTTTCTCCAATAAAGATGATAAACAATATTATAAGTTAGTGCTTTCTGATTCTCCTGTAAAGATTGCTGCAGTTGCATTTGGTGATGAGATTACACAAGCAATTGATCGGTGCAGTTCTCCAAATAAAGCAATACAGTGTCTGGTTATGATTTGGTTACCCCAAAATGTTCCCTTTGACGAACTCCAGAGCCTGGGTTCACACCACGCCGATCATAAAGAATTTTAGCCAAAGCAGAACTAAATCCATCATTACTAACAGATGATTCTGTATGAATGAAAACTAATTCCATACAAGTGCTTGTGTGTATAACTTGCTCAAAAAATTAAGGTATGTTGATAACAAACTTTGATAAAAAAATTATTTCACAATTTAATAAATTTTTATACAATGAAATATATTGTCTATAAGATTAATATTGCTATATTGACCACAGATGTTGCATTTCACATTCTATTTTTATATATTAAACACACATTTTAAGAACAACATAAAAAAAAATGTTACACCAAAACTAAGTTGCAAGATCAGTGCTTGGTGATGGTCAAGATATTTAGCCCCCAAAAGCTTAACACATTTATGAAAAATTACAATACTAACCAAATAAATAAAATATTCTATAATATAAATATGTAACACCTAATTAATAAAAAACAACAACAACAATTATAATAATAATAAAACAAATGCATTAAAAATTATAAGAATAATTACTCTTGGATTTCAACAATCATCAAAATGTAATTATTACCATTATTATTACATAAGAAAAAATATGATCATGTTAAACTGCATCAAATCTAACTAACCAATGTTTAAAACTGTCATTGAAAAAGTACAAAATTAAAAAATAATATGTAACAATAAGCCATGAGGGTTCAATTAGATGATGTCCCGATACCATAACTTGAGGAACTAAGACTCAACTGCCATTGAGATGTTATGCTTTCTCAGGAATTTGTAAGTTCGCACTGATCTGCTAACATGCTAATAGCATCATTTGGACTCGCATATCTTGCAGAATGGTCTATACCTAAAATAATACGTTTACATAATATTATAAACAATAATAACAAACATTAATAATACTGAAAAGGATGTCACATTTAAAACTTTTTAAAACTATGAAATAAAATATTATTTAAAGTGATTATAAATATTAGAATCACTATCACAACATATAAAAAAAAATCTGATGTGGACACCACATGACTTCCTTGGATGCCTATTAAATTACATATACACATTTTTTTTTTTTTTTTAAATGAAAAGTACATACAATTTTGTCATTAATAACTTGATTTTTTTTTTTTTTAATCATTGAATTATTATTTATTGTAAAAATCTTTTTATAATCAGAGGTTAATAATTATTAATAAATCAATATATTTAAATTAAAAGAAAAGTTAAAAAAAAGAAAGGATGAAGTCTGATTTGAACCGATGTACCTTACCCTGGTAAGACAAAATATTTCATTAACTAAAGTTTTATTTGGCTATAACTCTGGAACCAATGAAAATAAGTATCACTTATGACATATCGTTGGAAAGCTCTCAATGAGAATTATTACTGCAGTTAATAAAAAGTCCAAAATCTAAATGTTTTTGGATTTCTGACTTTTTAGAACACTTTCAGTGGTCCAGTTGA
The DNA here is from genome assembly GCF_047948215.1 of Lycorma delicatula. NCBI lineage: Eukaryota > Metazoa > Arthropoda > Insecta > Hemiptera > Fulgoridae > Lycorma > Lycorma delicatula. The sequence continues at coordinate 27,275,443 of NC_134462.1, forward strand.
ATGCAATCAAAGGGGAGGTGCACAACTAGATGTTACAACAGTCCTAAATCCAAAATTTCAACATCCTTCGGCTAACTGTATTTGAGTTATGCAAGATACATATGTACATAGATACGTACAGACATCACGCTGAAACTAGTCAAAATGGATATTTTCATTGAAATCTGAAACTAAAATTTTTCACGATCACACAATACTTCCTTTACATCATACAAGTAAAAAAAAAGTATTAAATGAAATGAATTACAGCCTACATATCATAAACTACAAAAGAAGACATAAGAATCCTGAGTAAGACAATAACTCAGGCTACACCCTAGTGCTTCCCCAATATCAGAAATGTCTCAAGAAGTAGTATACTAGAAAGTGAATGGTATGAGATCTGTTCAGAAAATAACTGATTTTATTTTTTTAATATTTATTATTAATTTTACAGATTATTGGTCCATATTCCCTTCAATATACTCTTCTCTCCTATTCACTCATTTTTCCCAGCGGTGTTTCCATTTCACAAAGCAGTCATGGATAGCTTCATTTGAAATGGCTTTCATCTCTGTGATGAATTTGCTTTAATGTCACCAATAGTCTCAAAACTGCGTCCTTTCATCATTGATTTTAATTTCATAAAAAAGAAAGAAACCATTATAATCCTTTGCATGATTGTTTCATTGTCATTGGCTTGTTTAAGAAGTTGCCAACAAACGTCCACTCGATGTTCTTTCTACTGGAACTCTAAGCACGTTCAATTTTTCAATCAAAATGTCACAGCATAATACAATTGAGATGCTTATCTCTTCTGCAAGTTTTCTAACAGTCAATTGGTAATTTGCATGCACTAGATCGTTGATTTTCTGAATGTGAGTGTCATCAGTTGAAGTTGAAGACCTTCCCAGTCGAGGGTCATCTTCAATTGACTGACGACCACTTTTAAAACATAAAAGCCATTCATAACATTGCATACAACCCAGAGCATCATCTCTGTAAGCTTGTTTCAAAATATGAAACATTTATTTGAAAATTTTCCCATTTCACGCAAAATTTTACATTGTATTGTTGCTCCTACAATCACACATTAAAAAAATTGCTACTAACATTTAAACATGTTGCACTCAAATAACAATAACACGAAAATTAAAAGAGATAACTAGAATCCAAGAGCATGTGATTATAGAGGAGGTTATGTGAGACACAATGCTGCCAACCGCATGTCACTAAATATCTCTGCTGATGTGTAGTTAAAAATGATCGGCTATTTTCTGAACAAACCTATTATATGCAGGTACGAAAAAATGTCAACTGCCAAAAATTTGAAGAATCTGTTCTCATAGGTCATTGAAGTAAGAATACTGAGTGTTTACTGAATTTTTATTGGATAATGGCTGTAGCAGCTGATAACACTTAAATAGAAAAACGTTTGTTTTTTTAGAGTGAAATATGACAGATATTTATACTAAATCACATAATTATGTTCAATTATGTACAATAAGGATAACGTGAGAATTTAAGCTTAATAAAATGAAATTTCTCAGTTAGCAGTTAACAGCATTAAACTGATAGCTGTTCTTCATAATTCAATAAAATTACATAATTATTTTATAAGTAGTTTTTTATTATCACATAACCAGAAAGGTTGTCAACCTTTCAGGAAAAAAACAGACTGAAAGAATCACAGATACAAATACACCAATTTGTGAATAATTTAAACCTAACTTTACCTGGATTCACCACCATAAATATGAAGATACGCAATAAATATGAAGATGTGCAGTTTATTGCACATGCAAATTCATTATTTTTTAAATTATTCTATCATTCATTCATTCAATAATCACATTTAATCAAATATATAAGTAGTGATGTTCCATCACATTACTGAATCATTTTAAAAAAACCTTCCCATCAATTTATTTAAAATAAAATTTAACTATTTATTTTTAGAGAAATATGCAATATGTATTACAGTGTGAATTTTTAAAATTAAACAACTAATAAAAACCTTGAATTTCCAGCATCTCTGTTAAATATGTACGTACATATGAGTTTAAATAACTTTCATTAACAATTCCTGAATTCAGATTTATTTTGTGGTTATTTTTTTTAGATTTATTATCTTCATATACTTTCTGTAATACTATTTCTTTTTTTTTATAATTTAAATAATTAGTATAAACTTTTAATAACATCAGTTTTTTATTTTATAATCAATTAAGTATTATGCGATGCCACTCTAATCACGGTTTTACCCAATTTTCCTTTTTCAACCAGGGCAACTCTGACAATCCCTTCTTTTCAATCTGGGGAGTAGAATATCTACCCATTCCTATCACAATACGTATAGTGTTCTACCATATAATGATCAGAATAAAATATTCATTTATATCATATGCAGGTGTGCTATTTACTTCTTTGCAACCTATTAATAAACTGCTCTAAGTAGCCTATCAAAGCAAGTTCACTACTGCTTACAACAAAGTTTTAATAACATATACAAATACACCATAATTTGTATTTCTTCTTCTTATGATTTGGCTGTTTTCATCTTTTGTTCTCAATATTGAACCATTAATCACTAATATTCCAGATGATTATTTCAGGATTAAGTACAGCAGCGAGGAAGAAATACTTGTATTTGTTAAATAACTATAAATCACTGCATGTACGGAAAAAAGCAGAGAATTTTATAGAATTTCTAGAATTATGAAATGTGTCAAGTACTCAAAGAATTTTTGGGTAAGTAAGAAGAGATTTAAACCTAAAAATTTCAAGTGTAATCAATAACTAATGGCATAAGATTAGGTAGTATATTTTCTCCTTAATTGGGTTTTTTACGGATTTGCATACACAATTCAGTGCTTCACATATTGTGAGTTAGATGGAAAAATTAGAATAGATGAGCCACAAAATATTTTGTAAATAACTAAACTCAACAAGGTCCCCCCCAACTTTTTGATTGATTGATTTTGATTTGACTGTGAAAAAGAACTAGCTTCTGTTACAATATCTAAACTATTCGTGGGTGTTTATTTAGACGACCAGTTCAAATGCTAATATTACAATACCGGGCAATGATAACATGAAAATGTTTTTCGCCCCCCAGAAAAATAAATTAAAAAAATAAAAACTGAGTAGGATTCTGATAGGGATGTACTAGAATTAAGTGCTATAAATTTACTTTTCCAAACTAAGAGAAATGAAGAATCATTTTTGTAGAACTCAAGGTTGCCTGTGACAACAAACAAGAAAGCACTTTTGTACAAGTAATATACAGAGTATATCACAAACTTCTCCTGGGACTTTCATAACCTATTTTACTTGTGAAAGTAATAGAAAAAGTTCATATAAACATATGTTCTAAAATGTTTCATTTGTGAGTCACAGCTAATGATCACTCAGATACTCTGGTAAAATGAGGTCGTACTGAAATTTTTCAATAAAATTAACAGCATTGTAATAACAAAAACATCATTTATAAAATAAAATATCTGAAGAATAAAACATGATATTTTAGAAATAACGGATGATACTACTAAAAATTAAAATAATTAAATTTAAGAACCCAGTAACCTCAGATCATAACAAATAATACCCTTCAATGTCATTGTTTCTTACTTTAAAGCCTACTAAATTTCAGAATCTAAGAATGTAATATGTCCTTTAATAGACTTCACTACTGCTTTCTCTTACTTTTTTTTTACAACACCAATAAGATATTAACAGCTAAAATTAATATAAATAATACTTATTATTTATAGTACTTATTTATAATACTTATATTTCTCATATAAGAAATGATTTTAATAGTATAGAATAGCTAAAATAGATCATAATAATTAATAAATGATTAGCTATGATAGCCCAAACAAGTATTCCTATGTGACCATACATTGGAATACAATACTAAGATTGCAAAAAATACATTTACAAAAAATGGTGAAAACATAAATTTTATTGACAGTGTAATCACTACAATACGCAATGCATGCGATCAAAATTATTTCCAATTTGATAATAAATTTTGTGAAAATATCAGGTTCTGAAAGTCCAATAAGATCCCCTGCTAACTCTAAACACATAACAATTATTATCATCCACAAAGATTATCAACACAAAAATTAATTCTTCTATGAATTAGCACAATTAATTCTAACACGACATAAAAAGTTGTTAATATAAATTCCAGAAGTAAAGAAATGTTAAGAAAAAATTTAATTTTATATAAAAAAATAGCCACACAAAATGGTTACTGCATTGATTTCATCAGTTACGTATTTAAAGGATATATACAAGGGCTGTTTTTTTTCAACCTTCGATCATGCATCTAAGTAAACAAGAGAAAGGCGGGAGCCAAGTCTGTGCATCGTGCAATTGCGCCACCCCCATTACAACCTCTGCCATTGCTGGCTCCATTGCATCAGTCTGAGCCGAGCAATGGGCAATTGAACATAGCCTCTATAACTGATGCTCCTGCTAAGTGTAAGTTGCGAAGTGTGATATGTTTTTTGCAAGCAAAAGGATGTAGTGCTGCTGAAATCCATTGCAGAATGAGCCTAGTGTGTGGTGAAAACTTTATAAGTGATGGTAGTGTACGGGAATTGTGTAGGAAATTTAAACAGTGAGCAGATGTTCATGATGAAGGTGGGCAAGGACATATGTCTGTCACTACTGTACACCTGGTTGAGCATGTTGATGATTTTGTCCGTAACAAACAAAGGTTTTTACAATAAGTGAACTTTCTGCAGAAATCTCAGAAATTTCAAGGTCGTCTCTGTACACAATTGTGACTAAAACCCTAGGATACCGGAAACTGTGTGCACGCTGGGTCCCAAAAATGTTGAGTAACAATCACAAAACGCAACAAATGGAGTCAGCCTTATGTTTCTTGGATGTTACGATAATGAGGGGGAAGAGTTTTTAAAGTCTATCGTTACTGGCAATGAGACTTGGATCCAGTATGACAGTCCAGAAACCAAAGAACAGTTTAAGCAGTGGATGCACACTTCTCCAAACTAGCCGAAAAAGTTCAAACAAACACTGAGCAACAGGAAAACAATGGCTACAGTTTTTTTGGGACCATAAAGGTGTCTTGTTGGTGGACTTTATGGAGCAGAGAACAACAATAACAAAGGAAGTTTATTGTGAATCTATGTTGCCTCTGCAGAGTAATCCAGAACAATTGAATAGATATGCTGTCATCCGGTGTGGTTTTTATCCATGATACTACATAACCACACTGTGCCAATTTAACACAAGACCTTTTCAAACAATTCAAGTGGAAAGTTTTCAACCATCCACCGTAACAAGGATAATGCTAGTGCTAGGTTCAGACCTAGCACCTAACGATTTTTCAACTCTTTTGAGAATTGAAGGCATGGTTGGGCGGACAACTCTTTGCCACCAACCACCAACGAAGAACTTCAGGTGGCTGTCAAGACTACCTTATCTTACTGGTGGCAAACTTCTTTGAAGAGGGTATCAGAAAGCTGGTGTCATGATATGACAATTGCCTCAATCATGTTGGCGATTGTGTAGAAAAATAAGTTAGATAACCTCAACTTTTAGTAATAAAATCATTTTGTTATATCAATGTGCCTTTTTTTTATACCCCATCGGAGGTTGAAAAAAAACAGCCCTCATAAATAAGAACTACGATTTGTGTAATAACTTCATCTACAATTTCATTAAAACATTCTTTCCACAACCTAATACTACAATAGAAAAGACCATTTTAAAATCTTAAAATAATATCTTGTCTTTGAACCCAAAAACCACATAAGAAAAATTTAATAATTACTACATTAAAAAACAAACCAAATGAATAATAATTTTATAAAAGTACTATCTACAGAATTTCCTGTGACTGATGTGAATTGCATTAGAAAAACCAGCTATAAGAATGCATGCATTTAAGAATGATAACTGTAAATTATCAAATGTAGTGAAACATTTAATTAAAAATAAACACAATCTTCGATACAGAAATTAAAAAATTTTAGAGATTAATAATAATTATGAATTAGAGTGAAAAATTATACATTTACAAATATAAATATAAAAAAGATTTATGAACCACCAAATTAATTATCAGAGTGATTCATTCTCAAATGCTTTAGTTACGTAAGCAACTTATCTAAGTCTATAACACTGATTGTAAAATTTTCATCATCTTACTGTTCTACTATGTATAAAAAAATATTTTAAGATAATATTTAGAAAATAAACCATTTATATTTTCTGTCCTATGAATGAATTCAAATATTTATGCCAGATTTCAATAACTTTCTCAATGCATTGTGCAAATTATAAAATCTATAGGGAAATGAACAGAAAGAAGATTTGTGCAGTCATAAACCAGAATTGAGGTCTATATAACAAAACTGTTAATACTGAGATCACCATATAATGTGTGGCAAAGTAAATCTGTATCAAGGCATTATTATCACAATATGACATTATGTTTAAACACATAATATATTAAACATACGTTTTTATCACACTATTATTTTGTTTTCGATTAATTATTGTAAAATTATACAATTTTACACTAAATACTTTTTTTATTTCTGTCAATGGGCAAGATATTAGTTCAAATAATATATATTCAAATAGTATTTCAAATTAAAAAAATCTGATGTGAATACCACATGACTTCCTTGTATGCCTATTATTTTGCTGTACTTCATTTAAACTTATTTTATTTGAAAGTGAGATACGACCCTCCAGTTCTTTAATAAAGTGGACAGTCACACAACTGCATTATGATGGACACCACATTGCATCACATTTTTTTGTGATACCCGTATCAGCATTTTATATTAGTTTATATAATTATTTTGTTTCACATTGCTCAAGTAGATATGTAGTGTAAGTGAGAATGTGAAGGATCCGTAACCTAGCAAATATCGGTTCGAATCCAACTTAATATATAAATATATTTTTTAACTTTTTTTTTAAATTTAAACATATTGATTTATTAATAATTATTAACCTCTGATTGTAATTTTTTTTTAATTAAAATAAGTAGTATATAAAATTTTATTTCACTAATAACTTCTGATTTTTTCTTATTGTTATTATTGAATTATTATTTATTGTTAAATTTTGTTTTACAATCGGAAGTTAATAATTATTAATAAATCAACATATTTAAATTAAAAAAAAAGTTTAAAAAAAATATATGTATATCAAGTCGGATTTGAATCAATATGCCTTCCCCTTGTAAGATCTAAATATTTCATTAATTAAAATTTTATTTAACTATAACTCTGAAACCAATGAAAGTAAGTACCACTTATGATATATTGTTGAAAAGCTCTCAACGAGGGCTTATTACTGCAGTTAAGAAAAAGTCCAAAAATCAATTTTTTTGGATTTTGAGCTTTTTTGACCCAGTTGATTGCAATTAAAAGGGGAGGTGCAACTAGATGTTACAATAGTCCTAAATACAAAATTTCAACATTCTACAGCTAACAGTTTTTGAGTTATGCGAGATACATATATACAGACATCATGCTGAAACTAGTCAACATGGATTCAGGGATGGTCAAAATGGATATTTTTGTTGAAATCTGAAAACCGAAATTTTTCATGATTACAATACTTCCTTTACTTCGTACAAGGAAGTAAAAAACTAGTTATTTTCTGTACACTTGGAAGTACAGTTTCACACCATTTTGGATCTATTGTGCAGCTTCAGTTTGAAAATGTTACAGGTAGTACCTGTTTTTAAGCATTTAGTAAACCATCTTTGTATTATAAAATAACTTATTTTAGAAGCATATTTCCAAGTATTTAGAGAAAGTTTTATAAATTTCTCTTTTTATGTCTTTCAAGCATTTCTTAATTTGTAGATTTAAACTTTTTAAAACTATTCACTGCATTTCAATAGACGAATTATCAATAGGTCACTGATAACCATTGTTAATAAATATTAGTAGTTGCAAGAAGAATAATTTTAATAAATCAATATTTGCAATCAACAGAGCAGAAGGGTTCTCTATTTGTCACAGATTAGAACAATAATTTTACATACTCATTACTAACAATATTTCAATAAACAAATCAATGCTAAAGTGTAACGGTTGGCACTACAATCGAAAAGTATCATTTCAATAATTGCAACACCAACAATTGTTTAAAATTTTTCAACAGAACAATAATTAAGGTGAAAAACCATAACCGATACATACCGCCAACACAATAAATACATTTTTAAGAGCTCTATAAATAAAAAATCTATTAATCAATTTTTACTTAATTCAAGTCCCCTACATGTAATGACATACAGTTTACATATTATCATTAAAAAATAGAACAAAAACTAAATATTAATAAATAAGTACAATAAATAAACACACACAGAACTAATATAAGTTAACAATTGGTAAGTGAATATAAAGGAAAAATGTTAGAAACACAGTCATGAGCTCTGCTGTCTCCCATCATGAGATGTACAGACATGCTTAAAATTGAGTTATTAGGAAAGAGGTTCTATCAACATACTTATGATTTTTTATATTAAATTTCATTAAATAATATTAAAACCAACAAACAATGAAAGCATCAGTAAATTAATTAATTCCTACAGATATCCTAAATACAGTATATTCACTAGCTGGTGGAGAAGAAATGGCATTCATACAGACAATACACATACTAAATAACACAATTTTTATTCTCTAGCTTCACAACCGGCTGTCCAGGAAATTCACTGATGTTAATATAATGGTTCTTCCATATGTTAATATAATGGTTCTTCCATATGTAAAAACTTACAGTAACAAAAGTTGGATCAAAAGTAAATTTTAAACATATAAAAATTAATGCAACCACCAAAACAAACATCTCTCAAACTACAATTATCTCCAAAGCAATTATTAGAAGCTTTTTTAAAGAGTAACACATCATTATTTGAGTAAAAAAATAATTTGTTTCTGACATAAAGTTTGGCTTTTATATAGCATTTAAACTGATGCTATAAAATATGGTTGTAACTGATACCATATTTTTCACTGTTCATCAAATGCTGAGCAGCTCGAAAACATCACAGAGTGTAATGACTATACTCTTTTTTATGACTTGTCCAAGCCTTTTTAACTACATTTAATATTAATCAACTCTTCTTTCTAAATTGCAGACTCAGGAAAAAGGAATGTTTAAGGTATATGGTTCAGGTCTCACTATTCTGAAAGTTATTAATATTAGATAGATGAAATAATGTGTTTTACTGACTGGGAAATAATAATAAAACATGTAATGTACAACAATCGGGTTCAAATTTATACTAACCATCAGGATAAATAGCTTAAATAATGAGTAACTTTTGTTACTTAAGGTGATAATTAGTTAGTAGATTAGATCTGGAAAACAACACCCTTACTTATGTTGATAACTTTGTTGATAGCTTGTGGTTTAGAATGAACAAAATTGTTTTAAACTGCAAGAAAAAATTAATAAAACTTCATATAACAATAGTAGAAACAACAAAAGTTGATGCAGTTGTAAAATCTGTTTTCAGTCAATTTCTTCAACATTGTCTACTATATTTTTAGGAACAATTATTAAGAGAGTTAAAATAGCAGTTTAAATTGGAAATCCTTTATTAATAGTTTAAATTAATGCTTGAGCATTAAATTAATTTAAATTGAGTTTAAATTTATGTTCTACTGTTTTCCTTATGATTTTTTAAGTTGTTGATGCAATTGATTATGACCATTAATTATACATATTTTTATCTTTAGATGTATCATAATTTTTAGAATTTCATCTTCTGAATCAGAATCGATTTTAATTAAAAAAAACCTTAAAAAATAAAAAAAAGCTAAAAATATATTATGAATTATATGAAAAATACATTAAAATACTTGAAAAATATAGGTTTAATAAGTAGCAAAATAAGTTGAGGCCCTGATACTATACTAGCTTTAGAACTTAATTAACTGGAAAACAAGATTCCCAAAAACATAAAAAATATTAAATGTAAACTTGTTTTCAAATTTATTAAAATAACTACTTAGAATAACTCTTAATGCGTACTTAGAACTACAGTGTAATAATTAAGCATAAATTAATCTAAATTCTTTGTTAACACTTCACACTTCAAATGTAATTATCAATATTAAACTGTTTTATGAAGTGGCATAAATAAAGAAAAATACAATAAACACAGAATTAACTAATAGAAGAATTATTTCTGCGAGGTAGGCAAATCAGTAATACAATATTGTAACAAGACAGGTATAGCGAGCCTAAGTAACGGATTCCTACCAATTATTATGAAAGTAATATAAAGTAAAATAATTGCAGGAATCCAGAAAGGGAGAAAAGAAGAACCCTTTTTGTAAAGTATAGGTCTGTTTAAAAATCATCCTTTGTTATACTGCACGCTAACACACAATGAATACCTGTTTTATGGTGAGAAGAGACCAGGTTTGGAATTCATAGGAACAAAAGCCTAAGTCAACTGTTCTCACACTTCAACTTGGGCCCGGTCCAATAGGTAAAGAAGCTAGCATTATAAATAGTCAGGATAAGACAGCTAAAAAGGGAGTTCTATTAGAACCAGTCTGTGAGGCGTTACAGCATCGGTCCCGCAAGGGCAGTTCTGCGAGGAGAGGCTGCAAGTTGTGTGGAATTAAGCGAGTTTGGCAGAGTTCTGCGAACCAGTCTAGCGAGATGTACAATGACAGTCCAACATGGATAGTCACGTGTGTGAGCCTACAAGACAAGTGTGCGAGATGTCAGTCCAGTGAGGAGAGCATCCAGTACGATATGATTAAGGTGATGCCACGAGTAATTCCAGTAACCAAGAAATACTGTTGATGAGTTACAGTAAAACTATATTTGTATAAGTGAAAGAAATAATGCAATAGGCTTCGTTCATAAACTTTTAGGGTAGACAACAAAAGGGATTCCTAAGTTAATTTTATAAGATTGTTTGTTAATATAAGACTAGTGGTTAAAAAGGGTTAAAACTAGCGGTTTCTTTTCTTAATGGATCTGAATACTAGTTTTCTGTTTGTATAACTGGAATAAATTCCGAACGATTATTTATTTTGAACTCTGTGTTATGTGTAATCTGTATTTATTATTTACTACTGACATTACTATCACTATTTGATGTGTAATATTTTGATTGTTATTCTTTGTTGATTACGTTATGTATTTTTCTCTGTTTTTATATCATGCTTACTGATTTGATTATGTTACATTTTGTCATGTAATTATTGTTTACTACTATTATCCTGACTATTATTGTGGTTTTAATTACTGTGCTAATATTTGTGTTCATTAACTGTTTTATTATTGTCACTTATTATTAATTATTATCATTAATTTGCCTGGTTGTAATTTGAACATTTTAAACCAATAAACTGTAATTATATAAACATTCTAAATTGTCAACAATCTCTCAATATCCTGATTGAGCCGCACAAAAAATGCAACAATATCATAATTATATAATTGATACTAATGCTATCTAGGTTTTTTATAACAACTGGATTTCTATACATGTGATGATCAATCTTGCCTTTGGGTTGGCAAGTTAAAACTGTTTTTAAAAACCAAAAATAAAAATCTGATTTATCTGTGGGGTGCAATTTGTTAACATCATATATTTTCACAAGATGATTATTTAAAGAGATTAAGATAATGAATTAAATAAAATTGTACTTGCAATTACACTGTGTTCCAGGAAGTTTCTGATTAACTTTATACTTGTATTTCTCTAATTAAAACAATAAAAAAAGTTCATATAAAAAATTGATCCAGAAACATATTGTTTTCAATTAACCGTTAGTGAAAAATCATGAGGAAAGAAAATTTATACAAGTAAACAGTATTAAAATCAATGAAAATGAATAAAAGTTTAAGAAACTGATTTTTATTTTAAACAAAACAGACCAAATGTTAGAAAAATGTTATAATTTAAACCAAATCAAAAAATTTTCTTATAGAAACAAAAGTAATGGTTCAAAAAGATTTATACCATAGAATTACAGCAATCTGAATGAAGGAAATGTAGGTTATACTGATGAGAGATATTTCTTTCACAGTCTTGACAAACACAGTTTGATAACTTTGCATTATATTTCTTTCTAATAATACAGAATTCTAAAATGAATAATAACAGTATATAAAATAAGCTATTTCTAGTTTTTAATCTGATTATACAATGCTGTCTTGGAAGAAAATAGCTTAGTGGAAATCTTTGGAAACAAATATAAAACAGATTGTAAATTAAACTGCCCCTGATAATAATTATTAAATACTATTCATATTGTGTTCTGCTGTTTGTTCTTTTGCTTTAGGTTACTTTGATTCAAAGGACATCATAAGAATATGGATAATATTTAGAAGAAATACTTTTTTCTACTTCATTTATAATTTCTTAAAGTATTTTACTGTTTGATTTATATAAGTTAATTAATCTTTTAATGTATTATCAAATACAAAAAAATAACGTGAAAAATTAATATTAAAGGATTACAATAAGTACACATTTCCTATTAAACAAATAGTTATAAAATATTATTGGAGTAATATAAAAGTATTCAATGCTAACACAAAATGAACTTCTAATTTTCAGTATAAAGAAAATTAAATGTGCCATTTGAGAGCAATTCATAAGAGAATGAGCAAAATAGTTTACTCAATTCAGGAGTAATTATTCAAACTCAAAACTATGCAGTGACAATGAACAGCTAAACAGGGTTCTTAAAAAATTTATATATCACATGGAATCGAGTGAGTTGATTTTTTACATTGTCACAATGTTAGTACAATAACAGGACAAACTGCACTCGTCAAAGAATATAATATGAGAACAATGGGAAATGGAATTATTTTTAGTTTACTGCCTTCAAAATTATTGGTTAAATGTAATAATAAACATACTGGTTAATTTAATAGTACATTTTCTGGACTTGTTGAAATTTATGCAATTCTTAAATTTAGTTGAATTTCTTTGAATAAACATATTTTAATGGGCAATTTCTATCAACAAACTAACTAAAATGAAAATTTATTTATTTTTTCAATCCCTCTATATAGTAGAAACCTGTCATAGAAGAACTACTTTTGATGTATAGGTGTTTCTGCTTTAAAATGGTTTTACTAAACATTAACAGATATGTGTGAAGTACATATGTTTGATCATTTTATGCGACTGATGGGAAAAATGGCAAAATAAATAAGATCTATTAATAACAGTTAGTTGTCGTTCTGTCAAACTCCAAAACACTGTAACTTATAAAATATTACTTATATGAAACATATATAGAATATTTCTAAAAATTATTGAGCACAGAGTTCATTTATCAAAATAATTTTTCAGTCTGTAATTATGAACTTTCTAGATTTATCAATATAAATTAAAGAAATCCCATCTAAATTCAAACTGCAAACAAATGAAAATGGCAAAAAAAAAATGGCAAAATGGGAAAAATGGCAAAATAAATAAGATCTATTAATAACAGTTAGTTGTCGTTCTGTCAAACTCCAAAACACTGTAACTTATAAAATATTACTTATATGAAACATATATAGAATATTTCTAAAAATTATTGAGCACAGAGTTCATTTATCAAAATAATTTTTCTGTCTGTAATTATGAACTTTCTAGATTTATCAATATAAATTAAAGAAATCCCATCTAAATTCAAACTGCAAAGAAATGACAAATATGATCCCGAGTAAGACCATAAAGTGAAAGAACATCAGATCCTATTTCACAAGGATGCTGTCAACATTTTTAGCATTTATTAATCCTACAGTCAGTTAGTAATTACAGATCCATCATGTGCCTTTTTTGAGCACGCAAAAGTAATCTAGGAAACTACATGAGCATACTAACGCCCACATGTAATCTGGGTATTCATGTAAAAAATCACAATTAATGAATACTGGGCTATGTATGAACAGAGTCTGTTGTAATTCAATGAACAGAACCAACTTTAATTTTTCCTGTACTGTAATGGAATTTGTTAGCTATAATGGAACAAAGAATGCTTCATTTTTCTGTGCACAGCATGGGCACAGTTATCATATATATGACATTTTATTTCTGTCTTTGTCATCAGTTGCTTTTAATTAAAAATACGTTTCCGTTGTAATCAGTGCTCTGTACTTTTACTTCTGAAGAATAATTTTTTTTTTTGCTAATTTTCACTATCTTGTAACAAAAAAACAATGTCAATATTAAATGATATTGAAATTTCTGACTTTTTGTTTTCTAAAAAACCCAAGATTGTTTTTAAACATTACAAAAATAATGGTAAAAACAATGTGAAAACTAATCAAACTAAAGAAATTCCCTTATATGGTATAAATAAGATAACTATATACATTAAATAAATTTTTGATTTACTTTAAAAAGTTTACTTTTTCAAGCCTAAAAGTATATTAACCACTGAGGAATTGGTACTGCTAAGAATATTTAATTAGAAAAGAACTATATATTACGGCTACAAAACTACGTATAAAAATGTAATAATAGAATAAGTAGCTCAATTGCTATCACACAGAAAATTGAGATAAAAAATAGATTTTATGCTTTGTTCCACAAATATGGATGATGGGTTACTGCATGTAATAAACAACATAACATTTCTAAAAGATTTAAATAATATAATGATACATACTGGATTGTTTATATGAACTAAACTGAAGAATGCAACAAAGATGAAAGATTGTTCAAACATAAGAAAACAAGAGAGGGGTTAGTTAATTCCAAATTAAATTGTGTTTTATTTAAACACTGTCTATAATTATGTAAATGTTTTCCCCAGTTACGTTTAATGTATATACATGATCACAGCACTATCAGCATTAAAAAAAGATACTATCTTATTGTCAAACAGTAATATATTAGTACACCATACCCTTAAGTAATAAAAAATATTCTTTCTATTACATTTCATCTATTTACACTTTTAAAGTTATTAACACAGGTAATACAAATCTCCATAAGGTTATCATTAATTTAAGACAAAAAGTGACAACAAATTCAAAAGTAGATAAACTGAATATAAATAAAATAATCTACTGAACTGATTCTACAAAACAAAAAAGAACTACAACTGTTCCATTAATACTGTTACACAGCAACACAATATTATACTAAACATGTAGACTACCACAAAAACATTACATGGCCCCAAGAAATAAATTTAACTATCGAGCTCCATACAAACCTTTAGCCCTAATACACCATAAATAGATCTCTCATCAGAATGACTGGCGGCCTTCAACTAAAAACAAAACATCACACATTCTCCTCTTCAGTTTAATTCAGTAATAAATGTTTAAAGATTTTTCAATGAATTACTAAATATATAAATAAAAAGTATATTTTAAAGAACTTCAGTAATAATTTCATTCGATTTGACAGTAATGCTTTTAGGTAAAAATAATAATTTTTAAAGTTAGCAAAAAATTACCACAGTTAAATACAACAAAACTGGATTGTAGCTTCTGATGACAAAGTAAAACAAAAAATATACAACCCTGATTAAGGATCAAATAGGAAAAATTGGCAAAAAAAAAATTAAAAGTACTATATCATTACTTACTTTTACTTGTTAACCCAAAGAAAACAAACTAAACACAGACCAAGATGCACTATTTTTAATTATCACCGGTGTTTGTTCTGCCCAGAGGACAGGTTGGTACGACTATTAGAAAGATGTTAGTGTATTTATCTAAGAACAGTGATGAACCAGTGGCGGTGGTGATTTCTAGATCAGCTGAGACATCCGGCCATTCAAGATCAAGGTCTGCCTCAGCTCAAAGGTCGACCCCGCCAGCTGAAAACAGAGTAGTCGTAGTAACAGCTTAGGGTAAGTCCTACATGGACTTACTAAAGACTATGAAAACATCCATAACCAACGATGAGGCTGGGAGGTCCTTTCCTTAAGGAAGGGATGCAATGAAGAGCTCAAAGTCAGGATGAAGGGTTTGCAGAATGCAAAAAAGTTTACTGCAGCTCTCTGAGATAAGATGGCAGAGCTGCAGGTGGTCATGTACACCAGAGGCGATAGGAGAGCAAATGTCCATGTCAGAGATGTGAAACTGGGCATATCAGAGCAGGAGATAAACGAGGCAGCTGTTGGTGTTGTAAGGAGTCATGAGGACTGCAGAATATCATCAATAGGGAGAGGGTATGGCGATATAAAGAACGTGACAGTCATTACAACACACAGGGCAAATAAACTCATAGAGAAAAGGATAGGCAGTTGGGTGGGTTCACTGCCGAGTTTATATTAGAGAAGAATCCAATCGCTGTTACAGGTGTTGGGGCTCCAGGCATAGGAGCGCTCAGTGTCGGGGTGCCAACAGAACGGAACTGTGCTACAACTGTAGTGGCAAAGGCCACCAGATTAGGGAATGCAAAGAAGGAAAAAGGTATTTGGACTGTAATAGTGTTATCACCGCACCAGAGGCGTGATGTGCGGCTCAACCAGAAATGATTAAGTTGGCCCTATCTAATGCCAATATGAGTATTCTCTCCCATGAGTTAGTGGGAGAACTGGTGAGGGGTCTCGGCATGGACATCCTCACAACAACCGAACCTAACCAATATACAGTTGCCAAAAGAAAATGGTGCACAAATACTACGGCTGACATTGCTATCCTGAATATTAGTGGATGGTGGAACTGGCAGCCATTCCACAGAGAAGGACTGATAGCAGTGGAATTACCTGATGTAGTGCTGATTGGAGCCTATGTCAACCACAACTGCGAATTTCATGAGTTTGAGGCATTTATAGGTAGAATCAATGATATCATTGCCAGATCACCCAGGAAGATCATCCTGATGGACAAGTTGAATTGTAAGGCTGTTGTTGCTGGTAGTCTTTACACAAACTGTCATGTCGAGGTTCTTTCAGACATTATGGCAGTGAATGGTCTTTACTGCTCAAATGACCACACACCTACCTATGTGGCAAGGGAAACACCTCAATTCTGGATTTAACCATAATGGACGGACGATGGGACCATTCCAGGTATAACTAGAGAGTCCTGCAGGACGAAACAGCAAGAGATCACTTGGCCACACTGTTAGAAATCAAAGACCCATCGTTTTGTTTGATAGCCAGTCAGAAACCTCTAAGACTGACATGAAGGCAAGTTGCAACTGTCGTTGAAAATGTTGCCAGACAGATCAAGAGATGGTAGAAATTTGTCGCCGTTGTCTCTCCAGGATTTGATAATCCACAAGATTTCAAAGATTCCTAAGAGTAGTAATAGTTTTCACCTGGTATATTGGTGGACCGTGGAAATAGCAAATATGCAACATGAACTTCAGAGTCTACAACGCCAAAAACAGCAGTTAAGGGTTGCAGGAGGGGATGCATATGAAGAGGCTGCGCAAAGACGTAGCTGCATGATGCTTACTAAATTATGAAATCAAGCAGTCTAAAAAAAATAACTGGAGAGAACTGTGCAGACAGCTCAATTCCATGCCATAAACTTTAGCATAGGGAAAGGCGGACAGCCCCATTCATGAGGGCCGGTATGCTTAGGTCTGCCGTTTCCGATGAGCGGATGGGAACTCCAGGGCTAGCGTAGGTCAGGGGTAAAATTAAGATATGTCACACTGTGCGTGAAATGACCACCATAAATCAGAAAAAAGAGAGTCTTAGGTGTGGATATATCGCTTACTGTATTTATTTGAGTACCCCCACACTTTTTTTCTTGGAATTGGAGAGAAAAAATAAGGGTGCGGGCTTACTTAAAACATAGCCTTTAGCCAGGATAATTTATGTAAAGTAAACATTTTCTTAGAATTACCTAAATTCAATCACATAAATATAGTTACATTAGGCTTTCGTTTATCAATACCGGATGCCGCTTATACAGAATACATCCTTATTTATTAACATCCTGTTCATATTATTGATAGGAACGAAGTTACAGTATTTTTATAAAACTGATTCATTCTGTATAGGTTGCATCCGGTTCTAATGAGACTACAGTTACAGTATCAGTTACCCATCATCATCTTGTCTATTCGCCAAAGTCATTGTACTGTTTGTATATGTGGATGGTTATGTGCATTTTATCTGTTTAGTTTATCTTGTAAAGTTTAATACGGTGATTTATTTTAATTACGGCATTAAAATGAGTACAAAAGGACAGCATCTACAATCTTTAACAGTAAACTGCGCGCTATAGAAGAGGCTGAAAAAATTGGAAATTGAGCGGCAAGAAGAAAATTTGACGTAGATGAAAGCTGCATTCGAGATTGGTGTAAGAAGAAACAACTTCTGTTGAAAGGCACTGGTAATAAAAGGGCTTCTCTTTGCTTAAAACCAAAATAGACAGACATAGAAAAAAAATTGTATGACTGCGTTATGGAAAAAAGGAAATGCGGTTATGCTGTCATGACAGAAATGTGTCAATAATATGCTCATGAAATCGATAAATCATTGAATAAAGTTGATTTTAAAGCAAGTCGTGAATGGATAACACGATTTTTTGCACAAAATGAAATGTCAATAAGACGAAAAACGACCATTTCTCAACAACTTCCAGACGCATATGAACATAAAATATTACATTTTCAGAAATACATAATAAATCTTAGAAAAGATAAAGACTATTTGCCTTCTCAAATAAGAAATGTTGATCAAATCCCTGCCGTATATTTTGAAATGCCATTTGACAAAACCGTAAACAAAAAAAGTGAGAAAAGTGTTACAATTCACACTGGTGGTAATGAAAAACAAAGGTGTAGTGTTATGCTTAGCATTACTTCTGATGGATCAAAATTACCTACATACATTGTTTTTAAAAGAAAAACTCTTCCTGGAAAAAAAAATGGAGTTATTATCAGAGCATAGGAATCAGGTTGGATGGACGAAACCTTAATTTTAGATTGAATCAGGTGAGTATGGTAAAAGTAATCAGGAGATTTACTTAATAACAAAAATACTGGTAGGCTAGTAATGGATAGTTATCGGGGGCATAAGACGGATAAAGTGAAAGACATTTTAAAAAAGGGTGTGACAGACCAAGTAATAATTCCAGGCAGATTGACATCTCTATTGCGACCACTAGACGTCTGCATTAATAAACCATTCAAATCTGCATTAAAACAACTGCACAGTAAATGGATTGGCTGATGAAAATTTCTTTCTCACGCCTACAGGAAAGAATCAAACACCCAGATTTTACCCAGATTTGTGTTTGGATAAAAGATGCTTGGGAAGGTATTTCCACAGAATTAGTAAGGAAATGTTTTAAAAAATGCAGAATATCTAATGAACTTGATGGTAACTCTTCTACAGACATTGACAGTGACAGTGATTAATTAAAAATAAAATCCCATATTAAAAAGTGTATTGAAATGATCCTTTTCAACATGATACTTTCTTTTCGTTTTACTGGCCTTTTTACTGACATACTGATTCTGAACTGAACTAGTACTTACAGTAATTCATTATTAATGTAATATTAATATTGTAATTTAAATGAACAAATTAAATGCTTTACTTTCTGAATATTTTCATATTTACGTATTTTTTTATCATATCTGTTGCACTTTAAATTACCGGTATATATTCAATTTTTTTTTAGATTTTCGGTCTGGGAAATTGAGGTGCGGGGCTTATTCAGTGGCGGGGGGTACTCGAATAAATATAGTACTTTAAAATTATAACAACAGAAATGACCTCCTGCATTTAGATTTATGTTAACTTTTCTTGTAGTTTTAGAATATCTACTTGCTTCCCAGTTTTACCTTATTTCAATTCAAATTTTATTTTAATAATCATTTAACATTGCTCTTTTTTATACTAAAATAAGATATTCATTTTCTATCAGTTAATTTTTTAGGGTGGTTGTCAATTTAAAATTGACGAATCTCTGAGAAAGATTACCTTCAAAAACATAATTCTCTATAATAATGATCTGTTTAAGTAAGACAATGCACTTTCAACATGATACAAATCAAAAACAAATCTTCTTGAAACTGAATTTCAAGAACAATTTTCATAAGAGAAATGGTTTCATATACAAACCATAGAATCCACGACAAAAAGTCATGAGTTATACAATTAGTTTATGATACCGTAAATTTTAATCAATTTTAGTAAAGAACACAACTCTACAAGAAATTAAACAAAAACAACTCATGATTCTTAATCATTTAGCATTGGCTTAAAAAAAAAAAAAATCTAATTAGCATACCCATTATTAATATTGTTATTATTAAAAAATGACTAATCAAGCAATCAGACTATAATGATAAATGTATAATATTAAATAAAGCATTACAATACTGTTTTATATATAATAAATGATATATTAAATTTTTTTATTTTCAGGAAAATAATAAATTTTAGTGTATTCAAAAAATTAATAAACGCAGTAAAATGTTAGATTTTACGTACCTTTACCTGAAGCAGTAAGATTCAAAACTGTATTACGAGCAAGAAAAAACTGCGCAATTATATGCAGTGAACATATAACAAGAACAACAAGACCATACAAACGGAATACTGTTGCACCTTCCATGTAATTGAACATAGAACCAGCTAATAGACTTCCTAAAGAAAGACCTGTAAATAATTTATCAACAATAAACAGAATTAAAAATATAAAATTTTTTGGAAGGCAAAACACAGAAATCAATTACACATTTAAATAGTATATTCTTAACAAAACATGTTCTATAATTTTTCTTAATCTGTATACCTCATTTTAAAAAAAAACCTATTTGCTAATTCTATCTAAACTGTGTTGTTCATCACAGAGAGATCCTAATTGTTTTTAAAGCAATCAATCCATTTGTACATCTTGCTTCCACTCAAATAACTTTATCAATATTGTTGCTATATTTTACAAATAACCTCTGGTGATATCGCCTATTCTGAATTCAAAAAATATATCATTGGACATATTTCTTCCTTGGTGCAATCAGACAAAGGAGTAATCATTTTAATTATGACCATATAGCTTCCGGGCCCAACAGCTCTTCTCAGGTCTTCCTTGCAACACACACAAACAGCCCTTTTCAGGGCCACCACTCCAAAAATCTCAAAAAGCCCTTTTCAGCACTACCAAAAGGTTCTAAGATGCCACATACTGTCAAAGCCATTTAGCGACATGATGTAATATAATCTATATATTTTTTAAAAGCAATCTTTTAATAACCATATACCTCTGTACCAGTACAAATTAATTTATATTTAATAAATCAACCCTAAGTACAGAGTAATTGAAGTAGGATGACTTACCTTATTTCATTACGCAAACAGAAGCACTTTCACGAACTTGATTCCCATCATCAGCTGCACACTTTTTACATATATATTACAAAAAACATCATAAACTTGTGCAACCCAAAATAACATACCACTTATTCACTTATAATTTTATGTTAAAAATATTTTTAAACAATTAAATTTTATTACAAATCTTTAAATTAAATTTAACTTATCATACTTTAAAAATATCATCCTTTTGAATAAAATATTTGAAATGGATGACCCAGAACATTTCTTTGTCGATTGACCAAATACTATGTTTATGAGTTTAGATGGTTTGTTACAGGATTACTTGAATTGTTTGATGAACATATGTTAATTGCTCTGGCTTTTCATGCTGTTCAATATATATGATATATATATAACTGATGTGATGATATCGATTGAGATAAATGACATTTGTCTTCTATATCTGAATGATTGATTGTTTGATTTTGATTACAGTAATAAGGGTCAATATGTCAATTGAGTATAATTTTACATTCCTTTAATAAGAAATGCATTATATGATAAGTCTGTAGCGAATAACACCACGCCTTTTTTAAGGAAGTATTAATTTAATTTTTTACTTTTACTTATTTTATATTAATTAATTATGTTACTGGTAACCTCATACAGACCGGCTTGCCTCAAGAAATGCCTAATTCACAATAATTTGGATTGTTGTCTCAACTGCATTATTAAGAAATCTAAATTAATTTTTGTTGTAAAATAGAAATTTTTTTAATTTTTTTTGTCTTCAGTCATTTTAATGGTTTGATGCAGCCCTCGAAGATTCCCTATCTAGTGCTAGTCGTTTTAATTCGGTATACCTCCTACATCCTACATCCATAATAATTTGTTTTACATATTCCAAACGTTGCCTGCCTGCACGATTTTTCCCTTCTACCTGTCCCTCCAATATTAAAGCAATTATTCCAGGATGTTTTTATATGTGCCTATAAGTCTGTCTCTCCTTTTTACTATATTTTTCCAAATGTTTTTTTCTTCATTTGTCACTTTATCCCTCCATCTGATTTTTAACATTCTCCTATAGCACCACATTTCAAAAGCTTCTAATCTTTTCTTCTCAGATACTCCGATCTTCCAAGTTTCACTTCCATATAAAGCTACGCTCCAAACATATACTTTCAAAAATCTTTTCCTGACGCTTAAATTTATTTTTGATGTAAACAAATTATATTCCTGACTGAAGGCTTGTTTCACATGTGCTATTCGGCATTTTACATCGCTCCTGCTTTGTCCATCTTTAGTAATTCTACTTCCCAAATAACATAATTCTTCTACCTCCATAATCTTTTCTCTTCCTATTTTTACATTCAGTGGTCCATCATTGCTATTTCTATTATATTTCATTACTTTTGTTTTGTTCTTGTTTATTTTCATGTGGTATTTCTTGCACAGGAATTCATCCATGATGTTCATTGTTTCTTCTAAATCCTTTTCACTCTCAGATAGAATTACTATATCAACAGCAAATTGTAGCATCTTTATCTTTTCACCTTGTACTGTTACTCCAGATCTAAATTGTTCTTTAACATCATTAACTGCTAATTCTATGTAAAGATTAAAAAGTAACAGGGATAGGGAACATCCTTGTCGAACTCCCTTTCTTATTACAGCTTCTTTCTTACATTCTTCAATTATTACTGTTGCAGTTTGGTTCCTGTAAATGTTAGCAATTCTTCTTCTATCTCTGTATTTGAACCCTCATTTTTTTAAGATGCTGAACATTTTATTCCAGTCTACGTTATTCAATACCTTTTCTAGGTCTACAAATGCCAAGTACATTGGTTTGTTTTTCTTTAATCTTCCTTCTACTATTTAATCTGAGGCCTAAAATTGTTTTCCTTGTCCCCATTCTTTTCCTGAAACTAAATTGATCTTCTCCTAATACTTCTTCCACCCTCCTCTCAATTCTTCTGTACAGAATTCTAATTAAGATTTTTGATTCATGGCTAGTTAAGCTAATTGTTCTGTATTCTTCACATTTATCTGCTCCTGCTTTCTTTGAATCATGACAACACTCTTTTTGAAGCCTGATGGAACTTCCCCTTTTTCGTATATATTACACACCAGTTTGTATAATCTACCAATCACTTCCTCACCTGTACTGCGCAGTAATTCTACAGGTATTCCGTCTATTCCAGGAGCCTTTCTTCCATTCAATTATTTTAATGCTCTCTTAAATTCAGATCTCAGTATTGTTTCTCCCCTTTCATTCTCTTCGACTTCCTCTTCTTCCTCTATAACACCATTTTCTAATTCATTTCCTCCGTAGAACTCTTCAATATATTCCACCCAACTATCGACTTTGCCTTTCATATTATAAATCGGAGTACCATCTTTGTTTAACACATTACTAGATTTTAATTTACATACGTCAAAAATTTTCCTTAACTTTCTTATATGCTCCGTCTATTTTACCAACGTTCATTTATCTTTCCACTTCTGAACACTTTTCTTTAATCCACTCTTCTTTCACTAGTTTGCACTTCCTATTTATAGTATTTCTTATTTGTCAGTACTTCCTTTTATTTTCTTCATCACTAGCATTCTTATATTTTCTATGTTCATCCATCAGCTGCAATATTTCTCTGAAATCCAAGGTTTTCTACCAGTTTTCTTTGTTCCGCCTAAGTTTGCTTCTGCTGATTTAAGAATTCCCTTTTTAACATTCTCCCATTCTTCTTCTACATTTTCTACCTTATATTTTTTAATCAGACCTCTTGCAATGTCCTCCTCAAAAATCATTACCTCCTTTCCCTCAAGCTTCTCTAAATTTCACCGATTCATCTGACACCTTTTCTTCATGTTTTTAAACCCCAATGTACATTTCATCACTAAATTATGGTCGCTATCAATGTCTGCTCCAGGGTAAGCCTTGCAGTCGACGAGTTGATTTCTAAATCTTTGCTTAACTATGATATAATCTATCTGATACCATGCAGTATCACCTGGCTTTTTCCATGTGTATATTCCTCTATTATGATTTTTAAAGTGGGTGTTGGCAATTACTAAATTATACTTCGAGAATAATAATTATTATTATTATTAATGCTAGTCTCTCTCTCTCTAATCAATATTTAATTTTTAGTTAAGCATGACCATCATCAGTTCTGTATGTAATGATGATAATCCATTGCTTGACATGGTATTTATAATTTATGATGAATCCATCAATGTGTAAAGCTTATTATATAAATAGATAAGTTCATATTAAACATGTTATTTTGCTGCATTACATGTATATATTGCAGAAATAAAAATAATTATGTAAATATTCTGACAAGTGTAAACACCTTTCAACATATATAACAGAATTCTTCTTTAAAATATAAAGGAATTTTGCTGTTATATAAATAATATCCACATAATACTTTTAATTACATAAGGTTTTAATATTAAATTAACTAATTGAATTTAATAATTTTCTTTGAAGTGTGAATGACTTCAACTAGTATTATATAAGCATTTTTACACACTACCTGATTTTTCACATTCAACTTTAACAAAACCAAATAAATCATTAACATTCATTAAAAAAAGTAGCGATAAATTAATAACTGTAAGACAAAATACATACCGATGCCTTCAAAAATAGCACCAACTAATCCTTGAATTGTTGCTTCAGTACCAGGTGGAGCAACGATACTCGCATACGATGTCATTGTAGCATAGAAAGTACCAAAAGTAAGGCCATTCAATAATTCAATAGGTAGACACCACCAAGGCTCAATTAGAACAGAATATAAAAGAAATCTTATACCAAATGCAAAAAGAACTAGAGACATTGAATTAATATGTCCTATTTTTTTAAAAAGCCATCCTGAAAATTAACAAAATCAAGCTGTTAAAAAAAAAAATAAATAACCTTTTCAACTGGTTCAAAAACAATACTTAAAAAACAGTATTTTTATAATTCTGTTACTTTTATAATAACTATTTTTCTATAACATAATCCTCTAGCTATATTCCAGGCTGATTTTAACATTAGATTTGTGCCTGTATTTCTCACTTCTATACTAAATATATTTTTTAAAAATTTTTCAATTTTTTTTTTTTTTTAATATTATTTTTCTGCTTTAATTTTCACTTTGTAAATGTATTAATTGAATGTACTTCATAATAAATGAACAATACAAGTAAAGATAAGAAAAAAATTCCAACCCTGAAAAAAAAAGTGTAGGAAATAATGGACAACCTCTTCTCAGCTAGATTTACTGTTGACGTATCTTGGTCTTCTATCTCATTTAGTTTTAAATGCAAGTTAGTAAAAACATCACTTTATGAGTAATGATCACTTTATCACTTTTTCTAACCTTTTTTTAATAGAACACCTGAATATATATTAAAAAAAAAAAACATAAGATTTGAGTAGCTGTTTAAGTTTTCAATAAAAGATGTCTAATACCTCTGGATATTCCAGCATTAATTTAAAATTACAAGACAAACTCTTGTAATTTCTAGCTAACAGTTCTTTTAAAAGAATAAAGTCTAGTGATATACTGTGGTGGTTGATGGTGGATACTACGGTGATACTATGATGGTTAAATGATGGTGGTTGCATAATTTAACTAACTAAGCTTAGATATCATTTCAACTTTGTTATCACAGAGCTATTTCCAAAACTTGATGTAGCAGCATTGTTGAATATGCACAGATGTTTAGCATACAATGAAACTAATAATGAAATAAAATTAAATAACAATATGATGCAACTTGTTAATATATTTAGCCACTAGGCAGAAGGGAACTGACTAACTTTATTAACAAGACTGAAAAAAATGAGACATTTGCAGCAGCATTAAATACAGCACTATTATTATATGCAGTATTATTTGGATAAATTGACAATAACTGAAATTCACAAATGTGTCATATACTTTTTGTACATACCTTATAAACAATAAAATCAGGAACTATATAAATAATTTTCCAATATTCAAGAGGAGGAGAAAATACATGAACTTACCAGAAATAAAAAAGAACGGCAGTTCTCCACCAAAGCATTGTATTAACATGATGAGCCCTTCAAGAGTTTTTATACGAGCCTGACCACCACATTTTGCTAAATTTTCAAGATGCCTAAAAATTACAAAACAAAGCAATAATAGTGATAAAATATTAAAAAAACCATCATTTCATTTCAATAACAAACATCCCTTGTTTTATAGTGTCAAGTTGTAGTCAGGGTTCACATTTTCCTTATTCTACAAAAGTACCGTATTCCCAAGTACCAATACATAAGACCACGCTGAACTCAAATTATAACATACCTAATTCACACAAACTGATATAGTACACAATCCTACACAAAATAATAAATTAAAATAAGCATAGACAAACCAAAAATACATCTTACTAATATATAAAAAAAAGGCACAAAAAAACAGCTCACAGATTTAAAAAAGTCTGGATATAATGTGGCCTTCAGAAAAGACAAAACAAAACAAATCATTGCACATAATGATTTATAATAAAATCACCAAATAACACACAATATCACTGGAATAAATAAAATTGCTCACTATATTCTATGTTTGTCAAACAAAAACAAAACTATAAAATGAAGCCCTCCACAGCAACACAGAGTTAATATTTGTCAGCCATCCGGTAAACATCAATCAAAAAAATCTACAAGGTTAATATTCTATGCTTACACAAAAAAGTACTATATCCAAACATACTGGGACATCATGTGCAATTTTTTTAGAATCGTACATCAATCTAATTAAGGCTGACATACTGATCATACTGCACAAACTGAAGAAAATTTTTTAGCAATGTCTTCATTTTTCAATCAATGATGTAAGTTTCTCTCTGTAAAAAGTTTTCCCAATCCCAGCATAAATTCTTTTATAAATAACTGTGTATTGGGATTGGTACATCTCACAGTGTAAACTTTTTACTGTGCATTACTTTACATTTTTTCAGGACAAAGAGGAGTGTTGATTGTTAATGGTACAGAATATGGGATCAATTAATTTGAAAGTATATAGTTAAGGCAATAAAAAGGTTAAATAAAGACCATTCAAAACCAACTTCATGCACATTAAAATTTCTTGAAAATTTAATTTTAAATTTTGAACTGAATTTTCTTGGGAAATGAAACTGGGAAATCACAAGCAATAGAATTTTACAATGATAAAATTCAAAAATCTGTAAAATGCTTAAATGGCTGCAAATTGGTTAGACTAAATAGAAAACCAAGTAAAACTTACAGTTTTAAATTATAAGCAAGATCTGTTTGAAAAATTATCAAACTTTTTTAAAAAAACCATTTTTTTTTAATATTTACACAATTACACCACCTAAACTCTTTAAAAGAACTCTCCTTCATGTTGTCAAAGTTATTTTTTGTACAATATTGTTTAAAAATAGTGTTGATATTTTATATATTTATTTAAAAAATAACTGACTCCTACCTTTAGTACACAGAAACAAACTAATATTATCTTTTGGTCTTATCATAAAAAATAAACGTCTATATTCATTTAAATTTTATATTCATGTTTAATATTTTTTCCCTCCTTTTTTTCCCTGCCCCCCAGAGCTGCATCACAATAAAACATAAACTCGGCTTCGAGGGGTGCCATAGCCTCTAACTACCTCATCAGGAACAAAGTTCCTGGCAGATAGTCAGGACTTGGTCTTTTAGGCACCTCTCATACATGTTAATTAATTACCTGAAACATAACTATGTTATCAATATTTTAAGAATGAACAAAATATAATGTTGATTGAAAAATGAGTTAAAAAAAGTGTTGCAAGACTTAGAAGAAAGATAATAAATCTATTTTTTTAATAATAATGATATAAAACAAGAACAAAAAATCCATATAAAGGATATAATCATGATTGAGAAAATAAAATTTAGATTATTAGAGGTCACTTTTTAAACAAATAATAACAAAGCATAATTACCAGAATAGAAAATTCCAAATAACAGCAGTACACATACCGCCTACAATACACCATAACATAAAAATGACTATTCTAGCATCCATTAACAATTTTCCAACATCTCGTACAATATTATGAGATTTAATCCTCTGAGCATCCTGAAATTAGAAAAAATAGGGATTAAATAAAAAATTAAAATAGGGTCGGTCTGCAAATAAAATACATAAGAACTATAAAAGATGAAAAAAAAAATTATGTTTAATACTTAATCCCATAACTTTGGATTACAGTATGTCATATATGAACAACAAATATCTAAGACAAGCGCAACTAACTTAATGCTAGATTGTAGACAATTAATCTGAGATGGTAAATAAGAGATTGTAATGTTATGACTCTTGCTTGCATTTATGTTTTTACAATTGATATTATAATCCTTTTTTTCTGCCCAGCTTGCTAAAAATAACTATAAACTAGTCTAGGGATAAAGAACATTATTTAAATATGCAAAATCTGCTGGAATATATACCTTAAATAAATATATGTTAATTTGGCATAATTTACAAATGACCTATTATAGTCAGTGTAAAATATAAGCTTAGTGATGGTCCTAAAAATAGTTTATAATAAATAATTGCTTTACTTCTGTTCTGCACTAAGCTCATTCAGAAAAATTAAGTTAACATAAAAAAATATACATCTATAAAAACTTAAAACTTTTTTTTTTTTTTTAATTATCTCTATACAGCTATTATATAACCGTAATGACTGCTATGAAATTTCATTTTCCCAATAGGAAACCAGAATGACTATGCTAGATACTGGAACATTTAATTTGAAATTATTCTTTTACACACGTACGATTTCGTAGCAAAATATTGTTCAAGAATGAAAACTCATTCTATGGTAAAAGACATTCTGTTCGTAACACAACCGGAAATGGCACAAAAGTTTACACAGCTCAAGGAGAATCAACTCACACTGCCGTATCTATACCGGTTGGGTAGCGCTACCAACTTTGTGTCACAAAACAAAATTTCCCTTTCTTAGAAAAACAATTACCAGACAAATTAAAAACCAGGACTAAAAAATCACTCTGTATAAGTGTTATGAGAAAATTATCAAAATGTTATTTATAAAAATGTTATGAAGTCAAAAAAGTGGTCGATAATACAAACCCCCAAAAAGTACAAGCTACAGTGTGAAGGTATCCTTTAAAAAACAATTGTTGTACCGAATTCGAAAAAATATTGATATTTTTAAAATTACATAGTCTCACTTGCCACAGAGCTGTTTCAAACTATAATAAACAACTTAGAAAAAATACGAAAAAACAAGCAACTACTCAATCATTAGGAACATCTATCTATTTAGAGTAACAATATTTTGCTGCTTATTATTTTGTAACTGACAAAGCCCCATGATAAGTAAATCTTTGCAATTTTAAAAATATTATTTAAAGTATATAAATAAATATATAAATTTAAAAATGTTATTTTCAGATTCAAGACAAACAATTGTTTTTCTTTATTAGATCATTTTAAATATGTTAACAGAATATTTATTTGTCAAGGGTGTGCTGATTTTGATGAATTTATGAAAACTTGGATAATTTACAATATAAAGAGGTTATGTAGTTCTCAAAGGAAATCAAAAAGCATTCTTCTTTATAGGAAGTTTTTAACCTTAGGTTTTGAATAAATAGCAAAAACAATGCGAAGTGAGAAGACTTTAACAGAAGGGATGAAAAACTATGTTCTAAAAAAAGACTTATCTTTGTCGGTTTAAGCTAAATTGAGTGGCTATTCATTTTCAAATAACTTTAATTTAAATTTTTACTTTTATGTTTTTCAGTTAAAAATCAATAGCTTTACAACATATTAGAACAGCCCTTTTCTCCTTCTTTACAGTGACAGTGAAGTCGGTTTTTGGGATCATTTTCAGAAATGTTACAGAACTCTCCACTTGTGATTTATTCTAGCACTATAATCTTAACTTAGTAGAAGCTCCTATTTCTAACTCAAAATCCACAAACTTTTCTAGAATATTTGGAATTTAGTTTACCTGAAATAATATATAATCCACTTAGCTCAGTGTCTGTAAAAGCCTGGTCATAGGAATTTAGATTATTCAGGATTTTCACTTTTGTTCTAGTTACACTAATATATCTTTGAAAATAATATCAGCCCCAAAACAAGCTGTTTGGATAGTTTAATCATCCTTCAGCAGCTACATAGCCTGCAAAAGGATCTAACACACTCCTCATCCACTATTTTTTTCTTTTTACATACAAAAAAATATTGAAGCAGAACATGGGTAATATGCCAGTTTACTAGTACATAACTATTACTTATTCTATGCAATAGATCAGTCATAAGAAAGCGCTGTTTCATAAACAATTTATAAACTGTTTATGAAACCTAGTATTCATACTTTTCAAATATTAACCAAACCATTACACTTTGTAATAAAAGCATAAAAACAAACTGCTGTTTACCAGCAAATTAATTACCACTAAATTAATTCTAGATATTAAATGTTTCCCATTGAAATAGGATAAATAAATTCTAATACAGAAATAACAAAACACAGAACAATCAACATCACTGAATATAAAAATATTTCTATAATAATAATAATAGACATATTACCTTAATCTGCACAGACACTAATATATCTAATGTAAGTAGCACTGCCATCACATAAAATGCAGGAGTATAATCTTTTCTAACATGATTGCTGCTAAATTCATCAACAAGAAAACCCGCTATAAAAGAAAATAGACCCCATCCTACAGAACCCCATAATCGTTGATATCCATACAGATGAGGGGAATCACCTAAAAACAAAAATAAAGAATGTTCAATAATGAATAAGAACCAGTTATGAATTGTTCTTAATTTAAAGTTTTCCACAACAAAAAATTACATGAAATTTAGAAAATCTTCCCAAATACATAAATAAAATAAGTAATACAATAATGAAAATCATCAAGTGAATCTGTCATTTCATTTTTGCATCTTTCTGCAAACAATTTTCACCCGATATGCAGTATTAATATAAGAAACAAAGGAAAGAAATTTAGAGTAATTTAAAAGACTATGTATTAGAAGTTTACAATTAAAGAGATTAAGACACATTAATTACATTGAATAGTTAATCTTAGTTTAAAGATTAAAGGAATGACTAAAAAAATTTATGTACCTAACCTCTATTTGATTCCCTATAGTTGTAAGAACAAAGTCAAAAACAGTAGTAAAAATTTCTGCACACTTCTGTAATTACAAGCTCCATAACATTAACATCATTCTTTAGCATCAGGATTGTGGGTAAAAATGGCATACTTACTGCATCCTTAATATTCTAAAAGAATTCATATGGTGTTAAGACCCAGTATTAGGAGGCTAATAATTAACACTAGTCATGGAGTCAACTGCAAATAATCCAATAGGGAGGTGGCATTTCAATGAAATAACAGAAAATACTTTTTTGACAGTATGGTACTTCATTTCTTGAAAAATGTATTTACCAAAACCTTCATTTAATTGCAGAAATAGCCAGTTCTGCAACAGATCCAGATAGGAATGGTTAGTCACTGAGTTTTCCATATAATAAAAGAAGGGATATGAACCTAAACCCTGAAACCGACACAAAAGATATTACTTTAAAAAACTGTTTTCTAAGTTTGATTACTCCAATGAAGGACAATCTGAACAACCAGTAAATTAATCCAACAATGTTAACAAAATACACACTGCACAACTGAATCACTCTAGATGTTTACTGCCATTAGAAAACTATAGCACAAAAAGTATAATCAGACTGATATTAGATAGACATTGTGTAATCATACTATCATTTTCTAATAAACAGTAAAAGGAGACTACAAAAAATTGTAGCATTAAAAAAATCAAAGTAAGAATCTAAGTGACTTTCTAAAACTCTAAGATTCTTATTTTTACGAGGACTGTTCAGAAAATAACTGAACATTTTTAATTATGCACCAATGAAGATATTTCGTAATGTGCGGTTGGCAGCACTGTGTTATGCATAACCTCCTCTGTAACTACATGTTCTTGGATTGTTGATATCTTGTTTAGTTTTCGTGTTATTGTAATTTGAGTGCAACCTGTATAAGTGTTAGTAGCGATTTTTGAAAGCAATTATAAAACATAAAAGTTTGCGTGAAACTGGAGAAAACTCTTACATACACTGAAAGAAGCTTATGGAGATGATGTTCTGGGTTGTATGCATTGTTATGAATGGTTTTCACGATTTAAAAGTGGCCGTCAGTCAATTGAAGATGTTCTCACCAAGGAAGGTCTTCAACTTCAACTGATGGCAATCATGTTCAGAAAATCAAGAATCTGGTGCATGCAAATCGGTGATGATTGTCAGAGAACTTACAGAAGAGGTTGATATCTAAACTCAAACATGCCATGACATTTTGACTGAAAAACTGAACAAATATCAAGTTGCAGCAAAGTTTGTTCCTCGTTTGATGACAGAACATCAGAAAGAACATCGAGTGGATGTTTGTCAGCAACTTCTTGAACAAACCAATGATGATGAGACATTCATACAAAGGATCATGATGGGAGACAAAAGCTAGGTTTACAGCTACGACATAAAGACAAAAGTTCAATCATCACAATGGTTTGACAGAGGATCTCTATGCCCCAAGAAAGCACATCTGTCTTAACCCAATGTCAAAGTGATGATCTTGTTTTTTCAATTTTAATGGAACTGTAGATTTTGATTCTTGCCTCAAGCTAAAAAACTGAACCATGCTTACTAATAAGGTGTTTTACAATGGTTATGCGAATAAATCCACATAAAGACACCAGAGTTGTGGCAAAACAACTCATAGTTCCATCACGACAATGCACGTGCACACTCAGCTTTGTCAACTCATTAGTTTTGTGCCAAAAATATGATGAATGTCTCCCTCAGCCTCCCTACTCGCCAGACCTCGCTCCTTATGATTCTTTCTTATTTTCGAAATTAAAATCATTGATGAGAGGATGCCATTTTGAGACTATTGATGGTATTAAAGCAAATTCATCACAAACCTTAAAGGCCATTTCAAATGACTGCTTTGCGAAGTGGAAACACCACTGGGTAAAGTGTGTCAATAGGGGAGTACTTTGAAGGAGACAAAGACCAATAATCTAAAACTGATAATAAAAACTAACAAACTAAAGTCTAGTTATTTTCTGAATGGACCTCATGTTTGGTGTATGGTACATCATGTGATCAACAAGTATAATAATGTGCTGATTTGAAACTGTATAAATCATTATGATTCATTTCCTAATCAGAATCATTATTCTTTATACCAGTACAATACTTGAGTAAAAGTAGTAAGTGAATAGGGTATCTAAAATTTCCAATACCATTAAAACAATTGGGATATGAGATCACCAAGTAAAAGTGGAATGTCAGTCACTACAAGGGAAAGGATACAAACATGAAATTCCATTTACTTTTGCAACATGGAATTTTATAAGAGTAAGAATATTTTAAGGGAAACAATTTATAAAAGTTTGATTCAGCCAGAAGTTACGTATGGTTCATTAAGATGGGGAATGACCAAAACAGATAAAGGAAATCTAAGGGATTTTGAAAGAAAGGGCCAGTTAAGGATAAACATGAATGGAGAATAAGGTAAAATGATAAACTCAATAATTTCACGAATGTAGATTGTATAATGTAGAGTATATTGTGTACACTTCATATGGTCCAAAGGTTTTGTTGACTTGGAGAACAATGAAATAGTGAATGTTGATAGAACACCAAAAATGATACTTAGAGAGTGTTTGTTCAACAGGAGAAGGAAGGGTTGACCCAGAAAATCCTTCACCACATTAGTTGAGGTGGAGGGTTTGAAGAGTGGATGGAGAAGAATGGTGGAGGATAGAACAATGTAGAGAGCTATCATGGAGGCCAAAGCTCAAGGTTTAACCCTCAAAGAAAACGAAATAAGAATAAACAAGTAAAAATTATCTTTAAAATAAAATGTATAATTTAGTAATGAGTGTCATGATAGCTGGCTGACTAGCTGGTAATTTTTTTCTTAATCAAATGTTCTGTTTTATTCCCAGTAAGAGAAGGCTGTACAAGATCAAATAACTCAACTGACACTTAATAAACAACCTTTAATTAAATCCTCATTAACATTTAAATAAATAAAAAATAAAAAAATACTCACAGAGACTTACCAAGTAATCCAAAACAGATGGTATCACCTATGCTTACAACAACACTCATTCCAACCCAACTAGCAATCATTAGAAAAACAAAACTCCAAAATTTATAAAAGGCAAAAGGCACCTCATCATTTGGATTTTCACCAATTTCTGTAAGGACTTGACTTTCGCAAACAGCTTTACATGGGGCTTCTACTAATTTCTTACAAGTAGGTACATGCCAACCAGAATCATAATTTAAATCCTTAACCCCTCCAAAACGAACATAAAGGCAATTTCTCATCTGGAAAAAAAATAAGTGAACAAAATGTTATATTCATAGAGGTACATTTCTGAATTTAATATTTTATATAAAATCTGAAATTCAAAATACAAGAATAAAGAAATTCTCAGCCTTTTATGATTCTCTCTTTTGTATAATACCTCACTTAAAATTAAGTAAAGATTTTAAATGTAATAGAAAATAATGCTAAAAATTCTTAAATTATCATCTAATCTGTAAATAAATGCTGACAGATAACAGGTAAAGGTATTACAGAGACTAATGAGTTTTTAAACTGTTACTACGAAGATAAATCTGAATATTTTGCATACATTTACGGTATACCTAAAATCAAAACATTAAATAAATAAACAAATAGTAAAAAGAATACAGAAAAAACACAGCTGCTGAAATAATGTAACAAACCACAGAAAGAAGAAACATATGAACTTATGTACATAGTAAAATGTTTAGAAAATATAATTTAGCCTTCAACATTATTATTTTACTCTGAATTGATTTTACTAATTTCTTATAATTAAATTTTGTACCTTTGCAATATTTTCTGTTTCAAAACACTGAATATAAAACAAGCACTTTACCATATGAACAAATAACTGAATAATTGAAATCATAATATAGCATTTAATTTTATCTAACCTAACTACTCACATCATGCAAACATATCAATTCTTTCTGTCTCTGTTAGAATTAAGTAGCTGATTAACCCGTTCATGATTGAATTCATTTACCCTATCACGGTACCTGATATTGAATATTTTTACTTCTTAAACATACTCGTATTTATTATTTAATTACAACAACGTGTAAATACAAGAATTCTGTTACTGGATATTTTATTATTATATGCATAAACTTGATTTTTTAAAAACTATTTACATAATTTAAGATGGTATTAAAAATTAGTTTTTTAAGTGATTAATCTCATTTTAAAACAGTTTTCTAAATGCAAAGGAATCTTAACTTTTTGCATTGATAAACTGTTTCTTTCCTTAATCCTTTGCTGAAACATACTTTATACTTCCATTTTCTTGGTTCTACCTTAATTGTGGATATTTTTTCATAGAAATGTTCTCAAAACTATCCTTGAAGAGGTGACATCACTGAAGTACAGTCAACCAGTGTCTGGAAGTACCTCTGTCTGGAAGCTCCAGACAGAGGAGCAAGTTCCAGAATTTGTTGTGAGATTTAACCTGAAGTCATTGAATCTCTCCTTTTTTTCTTTCTTTTTTTTAGTTAAAAGTATGTGTGTAATCATTTTATTAAAAACAGCAAAGTTAAAATGGCAAAAAAGTTTTTTATAGCTCTTTGCATAAGTCTCATGACTGGATGTGACACCAACCTCTCATCATGCTTGTCTACTCCTCTCATATGGGTATTGTAGTCAACAATAACATTGGGTTTGGAAATTTTCTTTGGGTTTGGATTTCTCATTTTCCTCCACAAGTAGAGTTTTGACTTCATCAAAATCAGATCTTTTTTAGATAGTTTAAGCATTCAAAAAACCTTACATATCTTTCCACTGTATAAACTGTTGTTTGCAGAAACATATACAGAAAGTTCTATAGTCAAGTCAAGTTATATAGAAATGTTTCTGTAGTCATTTAAAAGAATATGGCACACTTTTTCTAAGTAACATGTAAATCATTAACAAGACTGTTCCTTTACAAGTGTAAATTTTGAAATTATTACCTAGCCAGTTTCACTGTCACCTTATACATTAGCCACCCCATAAATTGTTATTCCACAGCAAGCTTGTTTTGCCAGATTGAACAGAATATATGAGGACCTACCTTAAAATTTGTCTACTTGAAGTAAATATTTTTTGGAAGTTGTCTAAGAAAAGTCCACCAACTGGTCTTATTTTTTTCAACTAGCAGGTGATGAAAAATATACATATCTGCTTATTTTAAAAATAGCTGTTTCTCAACATTGTTTCCCCAAAATTAGGGCTGTGCAAAAATTTACTTTTACATACGGCCTTAATATGACATATGACTTTCCTTACGTATTTACTAATGCTAGATTTTTTTTGATTATTTGACATAATGAAACAAAATGAATACACAATGAACAAAATAAGCCTTCAGCTAATCAAAATTCAAACAACCATCTTATTCCTACTCTCCTCAGAAGCTAGCAATCAATATCTCATGAGAATAATTACTGGTTTCTTTAGCTACCTAACTCACAAACTATATCACCGAAAAGCCTATCATTGAAAAAGCAATTAAAACTTCAAGTTCACTTGATTCAACAGATAAGATAATGCTCAGCCACAACAGGACTGACACAAGATTTTTCTATTAAGTTTGTTTTTTCTCCTTATTTGTTGAACAATGCCTCTTCTAAGTTTTATTGTTTTGATTAAGTTGTTCATCATCCCTTCTGTCACTACTTTCACTAATGTTACTACTAATCTCATTATCTAAATTACTTGATTGTCATCACTTCTTTCTAAAATACCATGGACATACACTGTAAACGCTCTAGATTGAATAAAACTGATCACAGGACAGCCTTTTAGTCAATATAACAATATTTTGGAAGTCGACCATAAAAAGTTAAAATATAAAAAAAATTGATAATAATCTATAGTTAGCTAACAAAGTCAATGTAGAATATCAACATTTACAATTTAAAATGAAGCATGTGGCATCGGCTGTCATGAAGAACTTGAAATAAGAGCATAATACACAGGATGAATGAGGTCCATCTTTCATAATTTCACCATAACACAGGATAAATGGTACCTTCATTTTGAGATGAAGGAATTAAGTGAAGTACAATGGCATATTTGTTAACTACAAAAATCTTTGGAAGCCAAAAGACTGTGTTAAAAACATTACACAACTCCTCAGTGTTTTTTAATCTGCAATTTCATTGAATCTCAAAAATAATTAAAAGTCTAAATATGAGTTCCCAACTGTCAATGGACAAAATTATGAGAATGATTTGTTTGTAAGTGCTGAAATTCTTTTTTTCTAGTTATGTATACTCTCCAACAATAGGAACAAATGACCAATTTTCCCTGATATGTAGCACGATTTGCTCTATCTAAGTGGGGTAAGAAATCTCACCCAACTCAACAAGAAAACACTTATCAGTCCCTCCACAAAAACTGCAAAAAAAATCAACTCAGAAGGAAACATTCTCCTGATGATACATTTGCACTTGAAAATCAGCTCTTTCCCCTGTTAATGTAGAATCCCTCACCACCAATTTGACTCTGATTTTTTCTATGAAATATGTGCATGAGAGATGTCCATACACAATGCACAGAGTTTGCACTTGTTGCACTATTTATCAACAACAGTTCACATACTCAGCTTGCACGCAGCAGTGCGTGAAATTATTACATTTTCCAACCATACAAGCATCCGCATATTTATCTCTTCACTCACTCAACAGTCATTTATAATACATGCATTTCACCTGATCTGTGAAACAGTCACTACATAGCCATTACAGCAAAACCTACTCTTAAGGAGCATTCTTCTCTTGTTACAAGAGTTTCACAGAGAATTCCCCACTATATAGTAGATCCCAGAGATTATCCCAATTTTAGGAACTACAATTATAATAGTTAAGTTGTGAGATTAAAACTTTTTTACTTCCTTGTACAAAGTAAAAGAAGTATTGTGATCGCAAAAAAATTTGGTTTTAATATCTCCACAGAAATATCCATTTTGAATATCCCTGAATCCATTTTGACTAGTTTTGGTATGACATCTGTACGTACGTACATATGTATTTATGTACGTATCTCGCATAAATCAAAAACTATCAGCCATAGTATGCTGAAATCTTGATTTTAGGACTGCTGTAACATCTAGTTGTGCACCTCCCCTTTTGATTGTGATCAACTGAACCAAGTGTCCAAAAAAGCACAAAATCAAAAAACATTTGTATTTCGGACTTATTCTGAACTGCAGTAATAAGCTTTTATTTAGAACTTTTTAACGACAAATCATAAGTGGTACTTAGTTTTATTGGTTCCACAGTTATAGCAAAATGAAACTTTAATTAATGAAGTTAATTAATTAACAATTATTTAATTAACAATAATTTAATTAACAATTAATTAATTATTAACCAATGATTGTAAAAACGTTTTTACAATAAATATTATTCAATAATAACAATAAAAAAAATATATGCGAAAAAAATCAGAAGTTTAGTGAAATAAAATTTTATGTACTTTTAAAAATGAGTAAATGTAATTTAATAAGCATTATTACATCTGTATATATGTAATACAGTTGATGAAACATCTGATTATTTAATATTAATTGAAAATTATAATTCAGAATCATATTATTTTAGGTTTTTCTAGCTTAATTTCTGTTAAAATTTATTTAATTATTCTGGAATTTTTGTTTAATTTTATTCACATTAAAGTTAACTACAGAGTGACTGAAAAATGACCCTCACAAGAACAAGATATACACTGAGGCATACATGCCCGATCTAATAAATTGCAAAAAATTATTTTCTTTTAGTTCATTACTCCACTGATATTCTCAAACAATATTCTCCCTAAGTCAGAGTTGATTAAAATTTTGTTTATTTGTTTTTTGTTGCCAATCATTTAATCACTCTTTGGTTTGATATAATTCTTCTGATTTTAATTTGTATACACGTTCTCCACTTTTCAAATTTTCTCTCCCTTTATATTCATCATCTTCTCTTAATCTTTTTATTCTTTCCTTGGTCTTAATGTTTTCTTCCTCTTTATATTTATCCAATTTAATTCATAATTAACATATTAGCAAAATGATATTAAAAATTAATTATTTACAGTTAATGTATACCAATTGTAATAATGTTAATTGTATAAATAAAGTTCACGTTTGATTTATTAATAATTATTAACCTCTGATTGTAAAAAAAAGTTATGATGAATTAGAATTCAGTAAGTTATTAATGAAATAAAATTTTATGTATTTTTCATTTTTTTTTAAATGTGTATATGTAATTTAATAGTCTAGATGTAACTAATAATATTCCTTTTTCATTTTCATATACAAATTTTAAATTAATATTATTCTATTTAATATACCAAGTACTTGTATATTTGTTATCAAAGTAGCACATTGCTAAGATAAAAAAGACACATGTATTGTAAAAATTTTTTTTATATATTTTCTTATTAATTTCAAATTATATTCATATATATATATTTATTTATTTATAGATCTATATATTATGTTAATAAAATTTAAAACCAAATTGAATATTTGGTTATGGGTAATTGTTCAGATTCCAGTACTGGACAGCACAGGTTCTTATTTTTCTATATTTCTACATTTTATTATTCTATATTATCTATATTTATTCTACATTTTCTATTATTTAAATTTTGACAATAGAAAATTATAATTTATATTATAATTTCAAAAAAAAAAAATAATCATACAAAAGAATAAGTTTTAACATAATAAAAGTAGAATTTAATACAAACTGAACATGAGGAAAACCACAAAAACCAGTTTTATTGCAAATTAATAAGGTAAGTTAACTTATCTAACTACTGCATTTTGGTGATTTATATTTCATATAACATGTGTGCGTAAGAGAGAGGGAGAAAGAGCAGAAGAAGATAATTTAATTAACCTTAATTTGCTGGAATCTGAATTTTAACATTTCCTTTTCAGTTAAAATTAATACTAATTTCTTCTTGAGATATTTAGATTACTGAGCACATTATAATATATTTAACACATTATATTATATTTAACCAAAAACTTTAATTTAAAAAATTCAGTATT
This sequence comes from Lycorma delicatula, assembly GCF_047948215.1. NCBI lineage: Eukaryota > Metazoa > Arthropoda > Insecta > Hemiptera > Fulgoridae > Lycorma > Lycorma delicatula. The sequence continues at coordinate 27,315,881 of NC_134462.1, forward strand.
TTTCTGATACACTAAAAATTAATATTACTTCAAACACAAACCTGAATTGAATGATATGGAATCAATTTGACACTTAAATTTAAAGTCTGAGGTGCACTAGTTTTTGGTAATGGAGGTTCAGTCACACCTTTTTCATGAGCTGTTTTTCCAATATTTGGCAAGTGTAATTTTGCTACCTCTAGAGCATGATTTAGAGGTTCCCTATGTTGAGCAGCACAATAATAAGGCATTCCCCATGACGTACACACTGACTGAAGAAACTCTGTATCACCAATGCATTCCAACTAAAATTTAAACCAACAAAACAACTAATGGTATTTTAACAGAACAAAAAAAAATATGCAAATGCAAATAAGCCAACATAAAAATACTTACACAGTCAAAATAAAAAACAGATTATCAGTTTGACTTAAAAATTAAACCTTGCTTGTACTCATATTACAAAAATGATCTCTCTCTCTCTGGCCCAACAACACTCGCAGGATATTATTTTCATTCCTGAGAAATTAAAATTGTAATAAGCATTCTGATACAGCAATATTTTTCAAATTGTACTAACAACATTTAAAACTTTTGCCTACCTTATTCCATATTTTAAACAATTTTTTCCCAAAAGTAGTATACAAGGTTACAATTCAACTTAGAATACCAATTAAACTATTATATGATGGTTTTTAATAAGAAAGCTCAATATTACTCAATGTTATCCTTTAAAAAATTGGGGTGTGCCTTCTAATCAAAGGTGAAAAATATTGTACTTAATTCCAACAGACTCAAAACTAGAAGAAACAAAATGAAGTAAAAATGGTTCAAAGCAAAACAAAAAAATTACAAGTATACTGGCCTTTAGTTTTTGATCACAGTCAATATGGTACAATAATTACGGATAGCAGTCAGCAGTTTAAAGCAAGACAACATGCTTAAAAATTTAAATGATATTTCTCCTTAGGTGTAATTTTTCTCCACTCTACACCATACATGAACAATTACCTATTATTTATCTTTCTTTTCTTTTTTTAAAGAGCAGTAATACATGTGTAAAACCAACATCATTATATAAAGAAATCAACAAAGTAATGTAAAACCTTCAAAAATGATGAATTTTTTTTTCAAAGCTGTTCACATGCTAACACATCCCCACTCTCAGAAGAGGAACACAGCTTTCTACTTCCTTAAATTTTTATCTACTTTTTCACAATTCTGTGCAACATTACTTCAAACCTTTTATAAAAAAACTTATAAATTATTACATAAATTCACTTTATAGGACTACATTACAAAAATTTGCTTTTTTGGTGTTTTGCAGGGTGAAAAATGCTTCAGCGTTTATCATTGCCCAAACACAATACATGTGTTTTAAGAAACTAAATTTTAAAAATTCATAATTAAAAATTAAATAAAAATACCCGGAAAACAAAATATGAAATATAAATAGAAAATAAAAACGTAAAGTAGAAATTTAAAAACAAAATCAAAACAAACTAAAATATTAAAAATAAAGACAAAACAAAAAATTGAAATTAAATGATAAAACAAAAACATATAACCACTATAAAAAAATTGAAAAACACTATTAAAAAGTATGTAAATATTAGAAACCCAGAGAAATAAAAACAGCTGGTCCAAAACTTTTTTTTATTGCACAGGATTTGATGAAAATTCCACGACAATTTAAATTTATAATGCAAGGCCGCATAATGCATGCATTCCACAAGAATGTGGTGCACAATCAAGCAGCAGTTGCATCGCATGCATACTGGTGCGTTTAATGTTGACATCAGATACCCGTGAGTAGCTCTCATATGTCCTATCCACAATCAGCACAGGACCACTTCTTCATAACAAATTTTCCTGTATGAAGAGTGCCTCGGCAACACAGCATCTTTAATGTGCCAGAGTTTGTTTTCTACTGTAGCCGTCCAGTCATCTTGCCATTTGCGCAGTGTGTTTCACATAGTTAATAAAGTTGGATGCAGTAACACGACTAGCAAAGGACAGTTGACTATACACATCTTTAGCAGCAGAATCTGCATGTTCATTACCTGAAATCTCCACATGGCTAGGGAACCAGCAGAAACTCACTTGTGTGTTGCGATGGTTCAACTCAGCGATTGCATTGTAGATTTCGGTGACAATAGGATGCCTGGAATAAAAATTTTCTAAGGCTCGGAGAGTAATACATGTGTTGCTACAAATAAGGATACGACAGTACTTAGGGTTAATGATATTCAAAGCCTTATTTATAACATATTTGGCTGTCCCTTAAGGCGAGCAAAATAAGATGCTAATACCTGGTTCTGACTATCTGAAAGTGATGGCTCACCGCAGTCAACAAGGATGCTTATAACAGGGCTTGATTTAAGGCACCTGTAGCAAGCCGAAGAAAAGCATGATGTACATCATCTAGCATCTTAAGCACGGTTTACATGCTGAAGAATAAGCAACACAACCATAATCCAAACAGGAACGAACCAAGGAATAGTAAAAATGCAACATACACAACCAATCGGCACCCCAATTGGTATTATTAAGGACGTGCAGCATATCTAAAAGCTTGGAACAACTCGTTCAAACCATGTGTGCTTGTGTTTGAACCATGTAAGGCGGCTATCAAAAAATAAACCTAAAAATCTGACAGCAGGAGAGATAGCAATTAGCTCTCCACTGAGAAAGACTTGTGGAACAAAGGGGTCCCGAAGGGGAGAAAAGACTACACATTTTGTTTTCTCAGATGAAAATGTGAAGCCGGTAACCTTGAACCAAGCTTCAAGACAAGATACAGTGTTCAGTAGCAATCTCTCAGCTGTGATAGTTGAATGGGACACAACATATATAGAAAAATCATCAACAAATAAAGAACATGAAACAGGCGTCTGCACATATTCCTGGGGCTCATCTTTCTGCTCCTCACAGGGAAATATGATAAACAGGGTAGTCAAGACTTGGACCTTTGTCTACTGAATGACGGGTCATACACATTCATGTCCTTATAAGCTGGTACACTGTCCAACATCAACCTCTTCGTATGCTCGCCAAGTATACAAAATATATGTAGTTGTCCATATGCAATATGTAGTTATACTGTTGATGGATATAGAAAATAAGGTGGCACTTAACACATTTCCTTGAGATACTTCAATCTCCAAGTCAATGCTACCCAAGAGAGAATCTCCAATATGAACACGGAAAGTTTGACCAGTCAGGAAACCCCTAATAAAAGTAAGCATATTGCCCTTGACTCCCCATTCTTTGAGGGTGTTTAGAATACCACGTCGTCAGGCTGTGTAATGAACACTTTCCAAATATCAAAGAAGATAGTGACGAGGCGCTGGCATAGTAGGAAAGGGTTTTGAGTGACCATTTCCAATGAAATGGTCAATGGAGGATCGTCCTTGTCGGAAACCACATTGTTCTGGAGATAAAAGGCCATGTCTCTCCATGTACCATGTAAATCTACAGTTCACCTTCCTCTCCATTACCTTGCATAGGACACTTGTCAAGGAGACAGAGTTGTAGCTTGAGAAACTTGCTTTGTTGTTATCAGGCTTAAGTACTGGTATGGCAACGGCTTCCAACCAGACGGGTGGGAAGACTTGAGCAGAGAATACACCATTATAAACGTTCAATAGATGTTATAATGCCGAACGAGGAAGCTGGGACAGCATACCGAGACGAATATTATCAGATCCAGGGCACGTATCACGCAATTTTGTAAATGCGTGTGACAACTCGTTAAATGCAAACGGAGTATTTAATTCACCGACCGAAAAACCAACTTTCAAGGATAATTTTTCCATCTTTCCATCAAGAACGTATCTTGTACATCTGAAATTCGTTACCATATGATGAACTTAAGAGACACTGAACAAAAAGTATTTCCTAATACAGATACCACCACAGAAGATGATGAAGGAAGTTCTCCTTTATGAAGAAACCCCAGAATAGATTGTTTCGGTGACCCACAAATCGCATGGATCTTTTTCCACACAGTAGACGTGGGAGTAGTGCGTTAGATGGTGTCTACGTATTTCCTCCATGACTTCCTCCTAGCGTCCAAGAATACCCGACAACATACTCTAGCCTTACGGTACAAATTTAGATTTTCATCTGTAGGCCTGCGGTTAAATTTATGGGGTGCCTACCGTCGTTTGCTAATAGCGTTCCGGCAATTATTATTATACCAAGGAACGGAAGGACGTGTAGAGTTTCCCGATGTTTGTGGAATATATCTATTACCATTCTCAAGTATCATAGACATAAAAGAGGAAATATGATCAAAGACGTCCTTGCCATCGTCATACTGTGATGAGAAGGCTTTATGATAACCGTTCCAATCCGCCGTTTCAACAATCCATCTCCACGGCCTTTTACTCACCTCGCGATTGATATCAAAAGCAATAATAATTGGCCTGTGATCATTGCCGTAAAAGTCATCAGAAACAGACCAATTAAGACGAGGGAGTAAACTCGGCGAGCTTATGAAGAGGTCGATGTAGGACAATGTACCAGATTATAAGGACAAGAACGTGTATGACCCGTCATTCAGTAGACAAAGGTCTTGAATACCCTGTTTATCATATTTCCCCGAGAGGAGCAGAAAGATAAGCTCCAGGAAACATGGAGGGCAATTGAAATCTCCTATTATTAATGACGGCGATGGGGTTTCTAGGAAGAATCTCTAGAGCATTGAACTCAGAGCTCGGTAAGAGATACAAATTGCAGACATTTCTGGTTTGCTTGGCATTTCTCCCGCTACTACCCCATTCGGTCGCCCTAAAGCATAAGACCGAATGTCTGTGCCACAAACGGCAACTGAGCCTCGAACAGTTTAGCGACCAGTATCCTAATATAGCCTCGTAGAGCTTATCTAACAGCGTGAGGAGACTAAGCGTGGTGCCATTGGTGCCATACACCACCGGCTTACATGTCCCAACCGCTCACTTGTCATATACTTGCTAAAATGGGTAGGCGTATTCCGCCAACTACTAAAAATATATATAACATTCATAAATAAAATTTATTTCGTCTAGGCAACAATTTGCTGCAACGCCTAGGTCGCTGAATAGAAGCAAGTACCTGTCCACCATTTTATATCGTCCCAACCGCTCACTTGTCATATACTTGCTAAAATGGGTAGGCGTATTCCGCCAACTACTAAAAATATATATAACATTCATAAATAAAATTTATTTCGTCTAGGCAACAATTTGCTGCAACGCCTAGGTCGCTGAATAGAAGCAAGTACCTGTCCACCATTTTATATCGCTTGGAGTCATATTAATTGACTGGTGGTCAGCCATAATCAGAGTTAGCTTCCCATGGAAATGCGGTGAGAGTCTTTCCCTTAAGCAAACTACGGATGCCGGTTGAATAAAGCAACCGCACCTAGGAACTTCCATATGGTCTGGTAATGTGGTTCTTGCCGCTTGTGAGTGGCTAATTTTCCCCTTGACCTCCAAGTTCCAGAGTGGCCCGGTCACCCCCCCCCCCCCCACAAGAGCAGGGCAGTCAAACATTAGCTGTTCATTTGACTAGACCTCCCCGCAGACGCACAGCTCATCAGCTGCCAGGCGGAATCCAAACAGACATTGGCTCAAGATAACGTAGTTGGTGACCACCTGGGCACCCGTTGCATTGTGATCACTGTTTCGCACCAGTACTGGCCCGGCTCAAAACTGCATCCCAAATAACTCGGCCTCCCGGCTTCTTCGCAATCTCCACATGGCTGCCCAAACTTTCAACACTAAATCGATTGGGTGTGCCTTTCCCAATACGATGGTAGCCTCGTAGGAGATTGTTCTAAAAACACCAGTGCATAAAAATAAGGATCTACGCTGGGCAGTCCTTAAATTTTGAACAAGTGCTCTATTCATATCCAACCTATGCGTCCAAACGGGCGCCACGAAAGAGATCATGCTTTTGAAGACATCTCAGTATACCATTTACATTACATCTGACGGCCTGACAACTCACAGTCTTTCTGAGCAATCCTCCTAAGTTTGTGCATCACTGAGACGCCGTCCGCCACTACTTGCCTGATGTGGTTGCTAAACAGCAAATTTTTCAAACAAAACACCTAGCTACTTAAGAACTCTAACTTTGCTGATTACACAGCCTTAATATTTAATATGGGGGTTATGACTGAATGATAATTTGTCTGCACCCTTGAGAAGTATAAACTTTCGAAGAAAGTTAACTTTAAAGAAATCTTTAAATTTTGCATGTCCATCCAGCCCTCTGCGGTTGACAAGACCGCCTGCTTCCGGTCTTCTAGCTGTGATTGCGAATTACCACGAACTAAAAGGAGACAGTCAACGGCGAAAGCCTGGGTCGTGAGCCCTTCTGGAAACCTCAATCCCAGAAATCCGTCAAACACCAGCTTCTACAGCAAGGGACCAAGAACGGAACCCTGCAGGCTTCCTCTGGTGACGGATTTTTCCACAACTAGGTGCGCATCTTTAAACAGAGCCGTATGGTTAGACAAATACTAACGCACTATGTAACCCTATAGGGCTACGGGAACATTACAGCGTTCGAACTCATAGAGGACAGAACTCCAACACAAGGAACTGCTGCCTCTATGTCAATAAAAATTGCGAAAACATATTTACAGTCGGTGCTTTCCACCTCGGCTAGAGCATTTAAGATGAAATCCTCAGTACCAACCCCTTTCATGAAGCCGTATTGGCCTCGATTTAGAAAACAGTTCATATCGATGTTTTCCCATAGGCGTTCCACAACCAGCCTTTCCAGCAACTTGCCGACAACCAACAAAAGGCTGATGGGTCGATGACTGCCAACCTCACGACGACCATTGCCTGGTTTTAAGAGCACCCTCATGAAAGCCACTTTCTAACAACTTGGGAAGCAGCCCCAGCTAAAGCATCCTGAGAACAGCCTGCCAAGTGGCTCTTATGACAGGCAGCAGATTGTAAAAAAGATCCGGGTCAAGTTGTTCAATCCCCGGTGCCTTTCTCAGTGCCATTCGCGAAATTGCAGACATGCAAGTTCAAGGGGATAGTGGCCTTCACAGCAACAGCACGAAAAAGAGTAGCTAATAGTATCCTTGTAACAGACACCTCATTTTGCATGAAAATAGCAATTCCGCCACTCTCCCTACTGTGTATTACACAGTCGTATCTCTCACAGAAATATCCTCTGAGTGTTAGCGCATCTTGTAAAAGATGCGTTTCTTGGAAGCACATGATTAGTGGTTCACATGCGCACGCCAATACTTTAATATCCCCAATACGGGACCGAAGACCTCTGTTTCAGTTCGACTGAATAATATTCATAAGTAGAGGTATAGAAGTTAAAAGTAGGAATGTGCCGAGTGAGGTAGTATTTTTATCGCGCTCAGCTTTTCTTTGTGTTTTGACTGATATATTTGGTTTTATTATACTGGATTGTACAACAGATATTGGGATTAGAGTATCGGATGTATTTTTTACAATATATGAGTTATTTGGATAATGGATTGATTTTTTAGTTTTTTAATAATATTATTATAAGTAATAAGGATTATATTCGCTCGTTGCTAGCTGTGCGTGCGTACGCGGGTGGATTAGTGTTACGAGTTTTAGGGGACAGATGGTCGTTATATATTGATAACACTGTTTGTTTTTGAATTTATAAGTAATATTTAAAAAGATAATTTAAACAGGACTTTGTTATCTTATCTTATCGGGTGAGTAGAATAAATCTAATTAATTATTGGTTTTATTTATGCAGCTTGCTTATCAAAGCAATAGCTTTTGTTCGTAGCTTTACAAATTAAGCTACGTTCACTGATGTAATAATAGAATTTAATTTCTGTTAATTTTCTCAAAAAAATGAGGAATTTGACCTAGAAAAAAGATCTGGTGGCCTTACATCGATAGAACCATCCAGACAACAAAAAAAATGGAAGGAAACGCCTCCAGGGTGAAAAAGGAGCCTGGACCGTTTCGACAAGCAAGCGAGGCAGAAATGAAGGTTACACAATCAGCGACGTCTGAGAAGTTATCCTGGAAAGAAAAAAGAGGAGTCAAAGGAGCAGTCATTCAAGAGGAAAGTAGACGAGCTTGCGAGTAGTGAGGATGACGTGTCGGATGATACGGATTTAGATCATATTCTGTCGGAGATACATCGTATGATTATGTTGATACGGCAGAACACAAACACTAAAACCTAAATAAAGGAGTGCGCCTACTCGATCTTGGGAAGGCGAAAGATGTGGAAGTAGTGGTGAAATCTTTATACGAGATAGCCCTACCCGTACTGGGTAAGCACAAGGAGACACAAACGGAAGTGACCATGGAAATCGACGACAAGAGTACTCAAACGCCGGCCAAGAATCGTGAGAAGGTTGAGAAAACGCTACAGTCTGGTGTCTTATGTGATCTGGAAGACGTCATGGAAATTAAATGGCAGAAAAATCTTTATCTGAAGGTGGAGGTGGGAATTATGTGGTCTCCCGGAAAGAGTAGTTGAGGGATCGCGTATCTTCCTGGTCCCTAAATGAAAATGGAAGAAAAGTCCATACACGGCATGATTACGGATTTGGCTCCGGGTATTGGAAGGTGCTTGGATACTGGAATGCCTATTTCGAGTGGTACCATTGTACGAGATTCTAAGAGTATCAAAATGTTATACCCAGAAAACGAAGACAAAAGCACAGTATTTGTGATTGTGGTAGAAGAGAGAATGATGAATTGGTTAGACAAATCAGAAAAGCTCTGTACAGGATCGGGAATATGGACAAAACAAGAACTGAGTTCATAATCCCAAATGACGAGTCTGGTACTAAACTTAGTAAGATAATTGAACACTGCGCAAGAAGAGAGAAGTTAATGGAGGGCCCCTCTATCTCATTGAGGGAGAACCTAAGAAAAGAATTCCCCAAGGGCCGGCCACATCAATTGTGACGATTAGGAAACCAGGGGAGACGTATGCTGACATATTAAAACAAGTCAAGAATGGTTTCGGCGAAGAGTTTGCAGAAGATAATGTGTACGTAAAGAGAGCAAGGGCGACGGATACTATGGAGATCTGAGTGATTGATTCATCTCAGAAGCATGAGGATGTGATAAGATGTTTGGGAACGAAAGTGGAGAATGTGGTGGTTGGAGAAGGGCCCCATAACGCTAGAATGATTTCAGAATGATTTCATGTGAAGGATCTTGACATGGATACCACTATAGAAGGGTTCAGGCCGCAGTTAGTAAAGAAGTGGGGCCAGATATTCCGGTTAAAGTGTATGCGTAAAGACCAGTCTTTGGTGAGACACAGAAGGCCATGGTGATGCTGTCTATAAGAGAAGCTAAGGTGTTGGAAAACAAACAAAGAATTAAAGTAGGGTGGCACTCTTGCCATAGAGAGCCTAGGACTGATGACATAAGATGTTACCGTTGTTGGAACATAGGACATAAGGCGAGATTCTGTAAGAGACCCAACTGTGGAGACTTATGCTATAACTGTGGGAGTGTGGGCCATAGAATTGGCGTGTGCAGAGAACCTAAAAAATGTTAAGACTGCAGAAGAGTCGGACACCGGACTGGAGGCCGGGATTGTCACTTACATAAATCATGAATTTTCTCCAAATTAATGTAGATAGACGGGCCGTTACCCATGATATTGTTAGCCATGATATTGTTACCCATGATATTGCAGGCTGCATTAAACATGGCGGTCGACTTTCAAATTATTGCTGAACCAAACAAGAGGATAGTTTCATCAGAAGAATGACTAGTACACGCAGAAGAAGTTGCTACAATAATAAATGTAGCTAATCGCTGGACAGTTGGAGCGGTGAAAATTGGAAGGGGCTTCGTTGCAGTCACCCTAAACCACTGCATGTTTGTAAGTTGCTATATCTCCTCGAATTACAACATTGAAAGATTCAAAGGATTTCTTTGCTGGTACTGAACAATATGGGAATTCGGACGTTCACAGGTCGCGATGCTGGTGCAGCGACTGATACTGCGGCAGTCCCAGAGGTGACTGCCGCTATTTCGCTACGATCAAGAATTCCAAAACGGGAGGCCTGGAAGAAACTTGTAGCCAAATTAGATGATGATCCATACGGGAGGGCACATGGGGTGTTGATGAAGAAGTTCGGTGCGCCCCTCCCCCCCATTATACAGGGAGCAAGCTATACAAGCAGCAAATTTCCTCTTCAAAATTGAAGTAACAGAACAGACGGATATTGTTTGTAATGAACGAAGACGATTCAGCATCGATGAATTTGAATGGGCAGTTTCGAGGAACAGTAGTTGGAAAAGCCCGGGCCCAGATGGGGTTTCTGGTAGACTGCTGAAAGGGCTGATGAGTAGATGCTCCTGGCTCGTTAGAGGCTATAAATAAGGCACTGGAGGTATACCGATTTCCATCAACATGGAAAAGAGGGAGACTTGTCTTAATCCCCAAGGTGAAACATTGGGACGAGTGATCCGATCCTTTTGGCCGATATGTTTGCTTTCAACACTGGGTAAGGTCTATGAAAGATTCTTATCTGAGAGAATCACGTTGGAGTTAGATGAATCAGGAGGGCTTTCACAGTACCAATTTGAATTTTGACGCGACAAGTCGAAACACCAGAGTGCATTCACCGCACTCTACAGAGTGAAAAGATGAATTGAGGAATGCAGAACAGGCACTCGGAGGACCAGAAGGATTCCCCTGGACATCCGCAATGCTTTTAATAGCATTCCGTGAAAGACAGTTATGGATGCTTTGAGTGAGAGAACCATCAGCTCATACTTACAAGCCACGATTAGAGATTACCTATGAGATCGAAGGTAATTGACGGCTACGGAAGAAGGGGATATTATATTTCACATACAAGCAGTTCCCCACGGCTCAACTCTAAGCCCTTTGTTATGGAATATAACAATTGGTAACGTGTTGAGGCTGGAATTCACAGAAGTGTCTTTAGTCGCCTACGCGGATGATTTAGCGTTGCTAACAGCTGGACGCTTAGAGGAAGACGTGATAAGAAGTGCCAATAAAGCAGTTGATCGCGTAAGCAATTGGCTTCAAACCAGAGGATTGGAGCTAGCACCCGAAAAAATGGAAATGCACATGAAATATATGTATTTTTTTCTAATAATTCAAAAACATTACAAATGTAAATTTTTTTAAATGTTACAAAACATAGAATGGAAATTACAACATACCTTACAAAATGTAGTTGAATTAGTACTCTGCTCCGCTATAATTTTATCAGCCATACACATATCACCGTTAGTAGAACAAACTTTAACAATGGAATCCAAATTACAGTGTATATCCATCAGTATTTCTTTGCTACCAGTTGGTGGTATATACATCATTGAAAAGAAACTAACTATTGATAACATTAAAAAAGAAATAAATAATGACTTATGACACTGAAATTTATCAGCTATTGCACCCATAAGTGGTTTTGCCAACATTCCCATCAAAGGTAATGCTGTATAAATAAAACCAACTAATAAGGGCGAAAAACCTAACTGTTTTGCATAAACTGGCAGAAATGGAACCACAGGAGCTGTACCTGAAAACAAAAGTAATCATTAATAAGTGATAGATTATGAATAAGAAATTAAAATTACCACAGACAAGGTGTCACACCTCATAAGACACTAAATACTTATGAATCAATGAAAGTTCCTAAATTTAAAATGTTTATCAATTATCTTCAAATAAAGCTGTACTACTAATCATTATAAATGAACTGAAAAATTAATTTAAAAAAACTGCAATTTTAAATTTGAATAGGAACTTAGAGATCTGAAAATTTCATACAGTATGGAGACTATGGAAAAGTCTAGCACTTAGCTTGACATTTCTTGATTTAAAGGTGAGTGAGAAAATGAGTTTGTTCATTCATCACAATAATGTGCCAAGCCATAGTGTATTCAATGTGAAAGAGAGATCTGACTAAAAAAACAATGATTTTATCCTGCTTACTCACCTGACTACCTTGTGTGATTTCTAGCTGTTACTAAAATTAATGATTGTGGTAAAATGCAAAAAGGAAATGCGAAAATCTAAAAAAGATTTTCTGATGTCTCTGATATCCAGCATAAAGTGATTAAGGAGCTCAAAAATACTCTGATAAGACTTCCAGACATGTTCCCAGATGGGAACATTGTCTAAACAGTTTCCGAGATGCATAACAGTAATATTTTGAAGGCAAGAATAGTCACTAATGAACAGCTCCAAATGTACATTTCCGAAGGTGAACCCAGGTATTTAATTGTCACTACATATTCAGGTGAAGGCTCCAAGGAAAGAGATAGAGAAGGCTCAAAATATATTAAAAATAAATTATCTGGATTAGCGTGAGCAGTGGAGCACGCAAAAGGTTTTTTTGCATATTAAAGATATGGAAGAGGGAGTTACAGACACCAAGATAATTGCAGCAATCAGGGAAGTTATGGGGGATCAAGATTGTGAAATGAAAGTTACATCTCTGAGGCCAGCTTTTGGGAATATCAAAAATACCACAGTATCTATGCCAGTAGTAGAGGGAGCAGGAGTAGCAGCCAAAGGCAGAATAAGGGTTGGCTGGGTATTATGTAGAGTGGCTCTGCGAAAGTATAAGACTCACTGCTAAAAATGTCAGGAGGTAGGTCATGTGGCAGTAAGGTGTAATAATAATTAATACTTTTATTTATAGTTGCATCAACAATTAAAGATATTAGCGACTTAAGTAAGGTTTAATGGTCAGGATAAATCAATGCTATGTTTTAATTGTGGTGAAGAAAGATACAAGGCTAGTGTCTGTAAGCTGAAGTTAAAATGTATTAAATATGGAGTTCAAGGGTATCAGCTGGGTAGCGCCCTGTGTAAAGCTATCAATGCCTAAGTTTCTGCAGTTGAATGTTTACAGAAGTGATGTTGGGCAATAGGTCCTTCTACAAATAGGGAGGAGGGTAGACACAGATATCCTGATGGTGTCAGAGCCTAAAATGAAGAAAGTAAAGGGCAGGGATGGCTTGCGGGTAGCCAAAAGAATGCTGCAATATTTATAATAAAGGGCAAGCCACTTCTGTCAAAGGGAGAGGGAGCAGAGGGTTTGTGTGGCTGGAGCTTGTGGACATGGTTGTGTGTATATCTCACCAAACTGTAGCTGGGAAGAATATGAAGGATGCATTAAGGAGTTGAGAAGGGTGATGCATTTAATGTAGAAGGACTTGGTGGTGACCTTTGCCAGCTTTTTGGGTAGTGCGTTGGGAATGGCATACCCGGGCCTGGCATGGCCACCTGTTCAATTTGAGGCAAACAGCATCCCCCAAAGCTGAGTTATGCAGAAACGTGAGTCTGGTCTTGAGAGGAAAAAAAGAAGTATTGAATTGTCAAATCTAACAAACATCTTCTCAATTTAAAACACATATCAAAAGTAACATCACAATGAAAAAACATTGACACCAATAAAGCCTTAAAAGAAAAATAAATAAATACAACACTAAACTTATCATTAAATATTCGTTATACTTAGATATACCCTCCACCTAAAATATAATTTCATCTCTTGTAGCTCACTCAAAAAGTCAGAACAAATTTTCAAGTTATAAAAAGGGCTGCCAGGTTTTGATTGGTGTCCATCAAGTAAGAATCATAAAAACTGATGTTTAGATAATTAAAAATGCTAATTTATCCTATTTTAATGGTTATAAATGCAAGTTCTTTAAACAAATAATCACATCTGTCCCTACCAAATCAGTCAGCACTGTCTTTCTACGTAATGCAATACAATACTATAACTTCTGAGAAGAGCTTATTATGCTTCTGTTCCATTTTTAATAAATTATCAAGCCATGTAAAAGATCTTTTCTACTATTGTTTTTTTTTTTTTTGTCTTCAGTCATTTGACTGGTTTGATGCAGCTCTCCAAGATTCCCTATCTAGTGCTAGTCGTTTCATTTCAGTATACCCTCTAAATCCTACATCCCTAACAATTTGTTTTACATATTCCAAACGTGACCTGCCTACACAATTTTTTCCTTCTACCTGTCCTTCCAATATTAAAGCGACTATTCCAGGATGCCTCAGTATGTGGCCTATAAAGTCTGTCTCTTCTTTTAACTATATATTTCCAAATGCTTCTTTCTTCATCTATTTGCCACAATACCTCTTCATTTGTCACTTTATCCACCCATCTGATTTTTAACATTCTCTTATAGCACCACATTTCAAAAGCTTCTAATCTTTTCTTCTCAGATACTCCGATTGTCCAAGTTTCACTTCCATATAAGCAACACTCCAAACATAAACTTTCAAAAATCTTTTCCTGACATTTAAATTAATTTTTGATGTAAACAAATTATATTTATTACTGAAGCTCGTTTAGCTTGTGGTATTCGGCATTTTATATCGCTCCTGCTTCGTCCATCTTTAGTAATTCTCCTCCCCCAAATAACAAAATTCTTCTACCTCCGTTTCTCCCCTCTTCTTTATTCCTCTCTTCTTTTCTCCTCCTATTTTCACATTCAGTGGTCCATCTTTGTTATTTCTACTACATTTCATTACTTTTGTTTTGTTCTTGTTTATTTTCATGCGATAGTTCTTGCGTAGGACATCATCTGTGCCGTTCATTGTTTCTTCTAAATCCTTTTTACTCTCGGCTAGAATTACAATATCATCAGCAAATCGTAGCATCTTTATCTTTTCACCTTGTACTGTAACTCCGAATCTAAATTGTTCTTTAACATCATTAACTGCTAGTTCCATGTAGAGATTAAAAAGTAACGGAGATAGGAAACATCCTTGTCGGACTCCCTTTCTTATTACGGCTTCTTTCTTATGTTCTTCAATTGTTACTGTTGCTGTTTGGTTCCTGTACATGTTAGCAATTGTTCTTCTATCTCTGTATTTGAACCCTAATTTTTTTAAAATGCTGAGCATTTTATTCCAGTCTACGTTATCGAATGCCTTTTCTAGGTCTATAAATACCAAGTATGTTGGTTTGTTTTTCTTTAATCTTCCTTCTACTATTAATCTGAGGCCTAAAATTGCTTCCCTTGTCCCTATACTTTTCCTGAAACCAAATTGGTCTTCTCCTAACACTTCTTCCACTCTCCTCTCAATTCTTCTGTATAGAATTCTAGTTAAGATTTATGATGCACGCTTTTTTTGAAGTCTGACGGAAATTCCCCTTTTTCATAAATATTACACACCAGTTTATATAATCTATCAATCGCTTCCTCACCTGCACTGCGCAGTAATTCTACAGGTATTCCATCTATTCCAGCAGCCTTTCTGCCATTTAAATCTTTTAATGCTCTCTTAAATTCAGATCTCAGTATTGTTTCTCCCATTTCATCCTTCTCTTCTTCCTTTATAACATCATTTTCTAATTCATTTCCTTCGTATAACTCTTCAATATATTCCACCCATCTATCGACTTTACCTTTCGTATTATATATTGGTGTACCATCTTTGTTTAACACATTATTAGATTTTAATATATGTACCCCAAAATTTTCCTTAACTTTCCTGTATGCTCCGTCTATTTTACCAATGTTCATTTCTTCACTTCTGAACACTTTTCTTTAATCCACTCTTCTTTCGCCAGTTTGCACTTCCTGTTTATAGCATTTCTTAATTGCCGATAGTTCCTTTTACTTTCTTCATCAGTAGCATTCTTATATTTTCTACGTTCATCCATCAGCTGCAATATATCGTCTGAAACTCAAGGTTTTCTACCAGTTCTCTTTATTCCGCCTAAGTTTGCTTCTGCTGATTTAAGAATTTCCTTTTTAACATTCTCCCATTCTTCTTCTACATTTTCTACCTTATCTTTTTTACTCAGACCTCTTGCGATGTCCTCCTCAAAAATCTTCTTTACCTCCTCTTCCTCAAGCTTCTCTAAATTCCACCGATTCATCTGACACCTTTTCTTCAGGTTTTTAAACCCCAATCTACATTTCGTTATCACCAAATTATGGTCGCTATCAATGTCTGCTCCAGGGTAAGTTTTGCAGTCAACGAGTTGATTTCTAAATCTTTGCTTAACCATGATATAATCTATCTGATACCTTGCAGTATCGCCTGGCTTTTTCCAAGTGTATATTCTTCTATTATGATTTTTAAATTGGGTGTTTGCAATTACTAAATTATACTTCGTGCAAAACTCTATAAGTCGGTCCCCTCTTTCATTCCTTTTGCCCAGCCCGTATTCCCCCACTATATTTCCTTCCTTGCCTTTTCCAATGCTTGCATTCCAATCTCCAACTATTATTAAATTTTCATCTCCTTTTACATGTTTAATTGCTTCATCAATTTCTTCGTATACACACTCTACCTCATCATCAACATGGGCGCTTGTAGGCATATAGACGTTAACAATCGTTGTCGGTTTAGGTTTTGATTTTATCCTTATTACAATGATTCTATCGCTATGCGTTTTGAAATACTCTACTCTCTTCCCTATCTTGTTCATTATGAAACCTACTCCTGCCTGCCCATTATTTGAAGCTGAGTTAATTACTCTAAAATCACCTGACTACTATTTATCTAACATAAATAAAAGATTTTTCTGTTTTTTAGATTGTAAAAGATTTTCTTTTAAGAAAAAATATTACTCGGTTTATAAACATTTAAATAATATTAATTAAAAGAAAAACTGAATTTTCTCCACTCCATTCATCATTTACATAATAAGTTATGTGCTCAAATAATTTTCACCAATATCTTCTGAATTATGAAGCATTTTGTAAGTATTTTATTTTCATGTATTTACTTTAATGTTACTTCATATGTTTATATTTTAAATTATTAATATAGACTAAATGTACTTTTTTATTTTATAATTTATTATGTATTTTGTTCTGAGTAAAGTTTTACTTTGATCAGATAAACTGATTAAGGGAGGGTTTCCCTTGATCCAGACAGTTCAGTTTTTTAACACTGTAGTAGCATATTATCCTTTCCTGATATGGTCTACATCATAATGAATTATTATGTATCAATCAGAGTAAAAGACTTATTTATTTTATTCAGAAAACACAAAAGGGAGATTAAATCATTAACTGCCAACAAGTTTCAAAACTAAAAAATTCAAACATAAAAACAATTAAGAGCAACGATGTAATGAATAAAATACATTTAACAGTTGAGTGTTATTTTCAATTTTACCTCCTACATTTTCCTCCATTATAAAACTAACCAAACATGGTTGTTTTACAACATGTCCCAATAATCTACCTAGTACATCTCTCTATAATAAATTTCTCTCCTCACTTATTCAACTTTAGATCTCTTCATTTCCAACTTTAATTTCTTTAACATCCTCTTGTAAAACCCAATTTCAAGATGCTCTATTCTTTTCCTTTTTGTTTTCCCTACTGACCAAGTTTCACTGCCAAAAAGTACTATAATCCACACCAATATATTCTTTTAATACAAAGAGTTTCTTTCTAATTCATAGATCTATAAAAAACATTATACTTTGACTATATTTTATCTTACAGTATTCTTAAATTCAGAGGAGGGAAAATATTCACCTACCCCCAGTAGAGAGGGGGCAATGATTGTATAAATTAAAAACTGCTAATATATACAAGCAGCTATCGAATGAAGGGAGGGTTATTCCAGCCTCCCATTCCATTAAAAGTGCCAATGGCCTCTTTTAATGGGGGGGATGAGAAGTTGTGGTCACAGAGCACTCTACTGCCTTGTGGGTAAAAAACTACTCCCAAAAGCGGAGGAACTTCTTATGGAAGTCTATGTATTAGAATGCAAAAGGCACTTATATATATAAAAGGCACTTTTATATTAGAATACAAAATTCTGGTCTTGGGAGGAAAAAAAGAAGTATTAAATAGTCACATCTAACCAACATTTTCTCAATTTAAAATACGTACCAGCAATAACATCACAATGGAAAAACATTGACACCAACAGTGCCTTAAAAATAAAAATAAATAAATAAAACACTAAACTTATCATTAAAAGCATGTAAAACCATACATGGTTGAAAACCATGTATAATCCTAGAGATAATTTCTTCCATTATGCTATGATGCTGGCTTCTGATAAATTTTCTGAAGTTAAAAGCAATGAAAGAAGTTAAAAGATCGATTGTGTATAAGAACTTGGAATGTCAAGACTTTGCTAAAGAATGGAAAGTTAAAGAATCTCAAGAAGAAATGAGAAACCCACGGGTTGGTCTAATGGTGAACTGTCATCGCAAATCAGCTGATTTCAAAGTCGAGAGTTCTAGGTTCAAATCTTAGTAAAGACAGTTCCTTTATATGGATTTGAATACTACATCGTGGATAACAGTGTTCTGGTGGTTTTATTTCAATTAACCATGCCTCCAAGGAATGGTCAACCTGAGACTTTACAAGACTACGCTTCATTTACATTCATACATATCATCCTCATTCATCCTCTGAAGTAATGCCTTACGGTGGTTCCGGAAGCTAAACAGAAAAAGAAAGAGTAAATGAGGATAAATAAAATGGATAAAATATTAGAAGTGAAGTGGGAAGAACAGAGTAAAAGAAGGGTGAAGAAATTACCATATTCTAAAATGGAGTGGCAATATTATGAGAAATGATGTAGCAAAACAGGTGCAGAAAATATGTTATATAAATTATAGATTAATATGTTATTACAAATCGGAATGTTACCAAATGATGAATTTATAGTACAAACACTTGTATAAATGCCAACATCAAATTACGAAGAAGATACTAAAGAGATATATGAGAGTATTGAAGATGTAATAAGATCAAAAAAGAAGTGCCTAATGTAAGAAACTGATGAGAGACTGGAATGTTGAGGTCAGAGAAGGTGAAGAAGGAAGTGTGGTAGGAAAATTTGGCTTAGGGGTAAGAAATGGAAGGGAGAACAGATTAGTAGAATTTTGCAAACAAAAGAAATAATTTATTCCTAACATTTGGTTCAAAAACCACAGAAAGAAATATACATGGGTAACTCTGGGGACAACACATGCTATCAGATAAACCATAGCTTAGTAGATGAAAAGTATAGAAATGCAGTTAAGAAAGGCAATGGATTACCAGGTGCAGATACATGAATAGTGATCATGAGCTATTTATGATGGAATTGAGAATGAATAGGTTTAAAGAGAGTAGAAAAAATGAAAGTAGAAATGTAACTTAGAAAAATTAATCAAATTGGATGAGGAAACAATACGAGAAAAACTAGCTAAGGAGATTAAAGAAAGCAAAAAGGAAAATGAAAACAGCGATGAGACCTGGATGAGAATAAAAAAATACCATGGTAAAAATGGCAGAGGAAGAAGTAGGCTATTATGAGGGAAATAGAACCAAGAAATGACGGGTAACAACAGAAATGCTAAAGAAAATAAAAGAAAGAAGGTAGTATAAGAATAAAGCAGGAGAAAATGAAAAAAGCAATATATTACAAATTAAACAATGAGTTTAGGAAGGAAACACAAAAAGTGAGGGAAAGATGGTTGAAGGAAGAACCCAGTGATATTGAGTTGTAGAAAAGAAAGGGAAGTACAATATGTATAGGAAGATGAAAAGACATGAGATAAATGGAAAGGAAATGGTAAAATGAGAAAAATTGAGGATAAGGATGGTAAAATGCACATGAAGAGAAAAAAATTAAGAGAAACATGGGAGCAATGCATGGAGGACCTGCATATGACAAAAGAGAAACCAGAAGAACTAAACAGAAAAGGAATGGGAGGTAATTGAAGAGGATAAAGGATTATTGGTATTAAAATGTGAAGTACAGAAAGCAATTAAAGAAATGAAGAATAAATAATTTAGTGGAGTAAAGGAACTTCCCGCAGAATTTTATAAACGCTCAAAGGAGAAAGTATTAAAGAAAATAGTTAAACTGTCTAAGAATATACAGTAGAGGAGAACGGGCTGAAGACTTTCGAAAAACAGTAATGATACCTATTATGAAGAAAATTGTACCAGAAAATGTTCAGAACAGAGAAGAGTAAGTTTAATAAACCATCCAATTTAAATATTTTTAAGAGTCCAAAAATGGAGGCTGGTAAGACCAGCACGAAAATGCAGGATAGGAACATTTTGAGTTCAGGAAAGTAAAAGAAACCAGAGATGCCAGAGAAACCAGAGAGGCTACTAAGGATATTTAGAGAGAGGAAGAGAAATGAATCTACAAATTTAGAGAAGATATTCAATAGAGTCAAATAGAAGAAAATGATGAAGATTCTTAAAGAGAAGAGCAGCAAAGAAAGTAAATAAGAATATGCCTGACTAGTTGGGACTAGGTAGAGGTGTTAGGCAAAGATGCTGCCTCTAACAGACTGTTGGAAATTTACATTGTAATATGATAAGAAATATATTAGAGGAAGAAGGAATAACCCTAAGAGGATGAAAAATAAACTGCTGATGATATGATATTTCAAGCTGACAGCGCACATGCAATTCAAAGATTTTTAACAGTCTTGGAGGAAGGAATGAAAGAAGATGGAATGAAAATAAATACAAGAAAATTAAAGTAATGGAAGTAAACAAAAATGAGGATTTAGAAGTAGGAAAAGAGAAGGAAGAATAGAAAAACTGTATTACAGTATTACTGTAAACGGTATTATGGTGACAGGGGACGAGAAGACTGCAGAGAAAATAAAAGGAAAGATAGTAATGGTAAAGTAAGCCTTCAGTAAGAAGACAAAATTAGTATGTAACAAAAGTCTGGACTTTAAGAAAGAGATTAGCTAAATGCTATAAATGGAATGTCTTATTGCATCAGAGTAATGCACAGACGATGAAGAGGGAGGGGAACTGGATTGAGGCTTTTCAGATTTGGATAAAGAGAAGGATGTAGAAAATAAGATGGATGATAAAGTGAGGAATGAGGAAGTAATTAAGATGACTAAAGAAGAAAGACCACTTATGGGGGAAGTACACAAAAGAAAAGGGCTGATTTGAACATGTAATTAGAGGAAGTGGAATCTTGATAACTTCACTGGAAGAGTCAAAAGAAGGAAAAAAGCGAGAAAGAAAATGGATGAAGTTGATAGATGAGGAGAAGATATTGAACTTCAAGGGGATGAAGGTGAAGGCTTGTGACAGAAGTGGATGGAGACAGAGGTAATGTAAGGGACCTGCCACCAGGTACAACACTAGATGATGATGATGATGAATCTAAGTTATGTTATTGTAATAGCTGAAAAAGCTGCAAATAGTACTTTATTCTTTGTAAACAGATATTATAATTATAAACAGTAAAACTGGACAGCTTTTACTTTCAAATAATACAAGATATTTCACTGAAAAAGTAACTTAAAAATGTGATGTCCAACTTTCATTACTGAAAAACTTGAATTTAGTTTGAAACATTTAGCTAAATTTTAATTCCTGACAGCATATCATATATAACAGGAGGGTCAAAAATTATTTACAAAAAAAAAATCAAACTATAAGAATTATGAATACATCAAAAATTTTGAAAAATTGTGGAAATAGAAAAAATGCTGAAAAATGAAGTTTATTATGTCATACATAAATAAAGCTTTAAAAGAAAAACAGCAATATTTAAGCAAAGAAGAAAAAATTTAATATTCTGCAGAGGAGCAAGAATTGTCTGGAACTTACCCAGCTGACTGAACTGCATTTATGCGTTTTCAAATTTTATGTGCAAACAAAATGTGAAAGAAATTTCATTAAAAAAACTACATCAATACAAATTATCACATCATCCATTATTTTTATTGTTATTACAGTTCTTATTGGTTAACTGTCCACCACATATTTTTCTATTCCAACAGGTACAATAATTAGTAATCAATTTACATTTTACCTATATTATTTACTTAAATGTTATAATATTTTTAAATTATTGAAGCAATTGCTATGATTTGATAACTGTTATCTCTAATGACAACAGCACATACCTTTCAGATGATATCTTTAATACTTCTTGTTTTATTACAGTTACTATTTCACTTCAATTAGATCAGTTCAGAGTTTTGTGATTTTAATTTAAATTGTACGAAATGAATATTTGGCAATTACAAAATACGAAACAGAATGCCATACAGTTCTTTACTGAGTTTAGGTTAGATTAGTTTAGGTTATTGTTAGATATAGTTTCACTTTAAAACATTAATTTACACAATGATTGCATGTGGCAGGCAGATAACCAATAAATACTGTTATTACTATTGTATTATTAATTTAAACATCATTCTATCAAATGTTTTACATTTAAATTGTTTTATGGACACAATCAAAAGTATTTGATATAATAAATAATATTTTGTGATAGCAATTTATCCATTATTAGTAATAATACATCATTAATCTCTAATTTCCATGGCGGAGTGGTAGCATCTCAGTCTTTCATCCAGAGGTCCTGAGTTTGAACCCCATTCAGGCACAGCATTTTTCACCCACTACAAGATTCATTTATAATTCATTTAGTAGCTGAAAGATGGTATAAGCTTATCGTTACTTTGTAAATAAATAAATAAATTAATTAATTACTCTATATAATCTTTATTACTAGTCCACGTGATAATCAGTATAAACAAAGACGAGTGGATTTTAACCAATGTGTGTGATTAACAAGCTAAAATTTTAACTTAAAAAAATTAATTTTTTATATACTTAGAAATCTGGTATAAATGTTCTTATCATAACTATAAGCACTCAATTAAATTTATAAAACTTCAGTCAAGTGATGTACATTATACATTCAAAAAAAAGTCATTAAATTTTTTTTTTGTCTTCAGTCATTTGACTGGTTTGAGCAGCTTTCCAACATTCCCTATCTAGTGACAGTCATTTCATTTCAGTATACCCCCTACATCCTACATACCTAACAATTTGTTTTAGATATTCCAAACGTTGCCTGCCTGCACAATTTTTCCCATATGTCTGTCCCTGAAATATCAAAGAGACTAGCGACTATTCCAGGATGCCTTAAGATGTGGCCTATAAATCTGTCACTACTTTTAACTATGTTTTTCCAAATGCTTCTTTCTTCATCAGTTTGCGGACACACTTCTTTATTTGTCGCTTTATCCACCCACTTGATTTTTAACATTCTCCACCAGTACATTTCAAAAGCTCTAATTTTTTATTTTCAACTATTCCAATCGTTCAAGTTTCACTTCCACATAAAACTATGCTCCACACATATACTTTCAAAAATGCTTTCCTGATGTTTAAATTAATTTTTCATGTAAGCAAATTATATTTCTGACTGAAAGCTCATTTCACTTGTGCTATTTGGCATTTTATATCGCCCCTGCTCTGCCCATCTTTAGTAATTCTACTTCCCAAATAACAAAATTCTTTTCTACCTCCATAGTCGTTTCTCATCCTATTTTTATATTCAGTGGTCCATCCACTTTATTTCTACTACATTTCATTTCTTTCATTTTGTTCTTGTTCATTTTCATGTGGTAGTTCTTGCAAAGGACTTTATCCACACTATTCACTGTTTCTTCTAAATCTTTTTTACTCTCGACTACAATTATTATATAATCAACAAATTGTAGCATCTTTATCTTTTCACCTTGCACTGTTATTCTGGATCTAAATTGTTCTTTAACATCATTAACTGCTAGTTCTATGTAAACATTAAAAAGTAATGAGAAAACATCCTTGTCAGACTTCCTTTTTTATCACTGCTTCTTTCTTATGTTCTTCGATTATTATTGTTGCAATTTGATTCATGTAAATGTTAGCAACTGCTCTATACTTGAACCCTAGACTTTTTAAAATGCTGAACATTTTATTCCAGTCCACATTATCAAATGCCTTTTATGCCTTTTAATGTCTATAAATGCCATATATGTTAATTTGCTTTTCTTTAATCTTCATTCTACTATTAATCTGAGCACTAAAATTGCTTCCCTTGTCCCTATATTTTTCCTGAAACCAAATTGGTCTTCTCCTAACACTTCTACCACTCTCCTCTCAATTCTGTACATAATTCTAGTTAAGATTTTTGATGCATGAGTAGTTAATTGTTCAGCATTCTTCACATTTTTCTGCCAATGATTTCTTTGGTATCATGACAATAACGCTTTTTGAAGTCTGACGGATCTTCCCGTTTTTCGTAAATATTATGCACCAGTTTGAATAATCTATCGCTTACTCATCTGCACTATGCAGCAATTCTGCATGTATCCCATCTATCCCAGGAGTCTTTCTGCCATTCAAATCCTTTAGTGATCTATTAAATTCAAATCTCAATACTGCATCTCATACAATAATTCTGTAATTCATTTTCTTTATGTAACTGTTGATAGGTGTCTACCCACCTATCAACCTTCTCTTTCATATTATAAATCACTTTACAATCTTTATTTAAAACATTATTAGATCTTAACTTATTTACAAAAAAATTCTCCTTAACTTTCCTGTATGCTCGCTCTGTCTATTTTATCAATGATCATTTCTCTTTCCACTTCTGAACACTTTTCTTTTGCTAATTTGCACTTCCTGTTTATAGTATTTCTTAAGTGTCGATAGTTCCTTTTACCATCTTCATCAGTAGCATTCTTATACTTTCCACATTCATCCATCAACTCAATATATTTTCTTGGCATCCAAAGTTTTCTAACAGTTCTCTTTATTGTCTAAGTTCAAGTCTGCTGATTTAAGAATTTCCTTTTTAACATTCTCCCATTCTTCTACATTTTCTACCTTATCTTTTTTTACTTAGACCTCTTGCGATGTCCTTCTCAAAAATCTTCTTTACCTCCTCTTCCTCAAGCTTCTCTAAATTCCACCAATTCATTTGACACCTTTTCTTTAGGTTTTTAAACCCCAATCTTCATTTCATTATCACTAAATTATGGTCGTAATCAATATCTGCTCCTGGATATCCTTTGCAGTCGATGAGTTGATTTCTAAATCTTTGCTTAACCATGATATACCTACAGTATCTACCTACAGATCTACCTACAGTATCACCTGGCTTTTTCCATGTGTATATTCTTCTATTATGTTTTTTAAACTGGGTGTTGGCAATTACAAAATTATAGTTCGTACAAAACTTAAGTTGGTTCTCCCTTTCATTCCTTTTGCACAGCCTGTATTCACCCACAATATTTCCTTCCTTGCCTTTTCCAATGCTTGCAATCCAATCTCCAACTATTATTAAATTTTCATTCCCTTTTATGTGTTTAATTGCTTTGTCAATTTTTTCTTATACTCCCTCTACCTGATCATCATCGTGGGCACTTGTAGGCATATAGATGTTAACAATCATTGTCAACTTAAGTTTTGATTTTATCCTGATTACAATGATTCTATCACTAAGCTTTTTGAAATACTCTACTTTCTTCCCTATCTTCTTGTTCATTATGAAACCTACTACTGTCTGCCCTTTACTTGGTAATGAGTTAATTATTCTAAAATCACCTGACCAAAAGTTGTATTCCTCCCCCACTGAACTTCGCTAATTCCACATCTGCATTTAACCTACCCATTTCCCTCTTAAAATTTTCTAACCTACCAACCTTTTTAGACTTCTAGCATTTCACACTCTAACTCGTAGAATGTTATTTTTTAATTTTCTGGTGACCCCTTCCTTAGTAGTCACACCCAGAGATCCAAACAGGGACTCCCCAATTTTACTAAGGAAGGCGCCTCCATCTTTGTTACATGAAAATGCAGAGCAACATTTTCTTGAAAAATAAAAAACAGCTGTAGTTTTCCATTGCTTTCAGCTGCGTGGTAATCAGAAGATTCAGTGATGTTGATATGGTCGTTTGTCCTCCTGACCTACACCCTTAACAACTACTGAAAAAGCTGCTGCCCTCTTTCAGGAATTATTCCTTAGTATGGCTCTCAACAGTTACCTCTTCAATATGGTTGAATCTACAGTCCAGCTACTCTGTATCACTGAACACTCAAGCCCCCTCACCAATGGCAAGGTTTGATGATTCATAGAGGGAGAATTAAAATTATTGTAACATAAAGTTTTATATAACAATATATTATTTATTTATGAGGGATATCTATAAAGCAAAGATTGCTGGGAAATTTCTCTCCTTACGGTTGGCGAACCTGTGTTGTTCATGGCCATGCTAGTAATGTACACATGCATTGTTGTCTGTAAGTTGTCGCGTTGTAGAATCTTTGATTACGTGTGATATTATGTTATAAAATGAATAGGAAAATTGATGTTGCCACCAACTGTGAAATAAGTAGTCATACGTTTTTTACACCATCAAAACATTAAGCTGACTGAAATTCATAGGCAGCTGGCTGCTATGTACGGTGATAATGTAATGAATGAAATATACATCCCAAAATGGTGTAAGGTTTGGAAATAACAGAATTAATTTGCATGATGAAGAACGTCATCGGAACGTATCAGAAAGGCCCTCGATAATCACCGACAACTTGTTGAAACACATCGATGATGAAATTAAAAAATATCATTTCTCAACAATTTCCGACCTGGCTCTTCTTTTTTCTGATGTTTCAAGAGCTGTTATTGGTCACATTGCTTATGACCATTTAGGCTTCAGTAAAGTTTGTGCACGTAGGGTGCCCCACGTCTTAACAGAACGTCACAAAAAAATCTAAATGGGATCTGCTTTAGAATTTTTGATACGCTACACAGAAAAAGGTGATGAGTTTTTTAATTCAACTGTTACCAGCAATGAAATATAGATTTCATATTACATGTCAGAGAGAAAATGGTAGTCAAGTGAATGACGTCATCTTCAATCACCAACAAAACCAACAAAGGTCAAGCCACAGCCATTTGGACGCAAACTGATGGCCAGTCTTTTGGGATTAGTTTGGCATACTGCTGATTGATTTCATACCACGTGGAAGGAGTATAAATGCAGAAGTCTACTGCAAAACTCTATGTAAGTTATGGCGCGCCATTCATAATCAGTGATGTGGGTGGCTGACTGACGGCATCAATGCACGTTCACATATTGTGAGTACGACACCTGATTTACTGAGAACATTTGGATTGGGAAATTTACGATCACCCACCACATAGTCCAGACTTAGCTGCTTCTGATTACCATTTATTTGGGAAAATGAACGAATTTTTAAGTGGTAGCCAATTCATGGGTGACGATGAACATAAAAATGCTGTTAATCAGTGGCTAAATGAACTGGCGGCAGAAGAATATGACAGGGGTATCGCCATGATAAATGTCTTAATTCATGTGGTGATTATATAGAGAAGTAGTATGAGGATGTAGTTTAAGAGAAATAAAAAATATTTATAAAGTTTTCAGAATAAGTTTTTTACAATGAAACGGTCTTTACTTCAGAAATAACCTCTCATACATCATTGATTGTAGACAGAAATTATGATTTTTTTTATAGTTTTAATGTAAACTTTAAATTGAACAAGTATATTGAAATATTTCAATGGGGAAAATATTACCAAAAATGTATATTAAGCAAGGCCAAAATAAAATAATGGACACTAGCGGAGGTAACTGAATGCAGTCAAGATGCACTATAAAAGTAACAACAGGTTAAGAACTACAGCTATTTTCATTAATCATAGATAACAGTAACACATCAAAAAAGAAAAACAAAACAGAAGGAAGGAAGAAACATTTTTTCACCAAAACAGCGCATTTGTACTAAGAAAAAATCATTTTCTGTTGTAAAAAAATACAGTTGGAATTACAGAATACAGTAAAGAAAATACAGGTATAATAGAATTAACTTACACAATCTTATGATTTTTTAATTGCTGTACTGATGTAATAATTATATGAATAATCAGTTATTATGTAGGCTTAGTGTTATAGGACTATGTGTACCATCTGCCAGATATAGAAAACCAGCAACAAGAAAAATATTACATATTTGTATTATTGTTATTAATCTTTTACTGAAACAATATTCGGGTTAAAAATATGGTTTCTGGCAAAAAGGAAGTGCCTTAGCACATATTTGATTTCTAATCCCATATAACCAAAGATGATGAACAATCACAAATAACACTACACTAAAAGGAAAATTAATAGGTTTAAATTTTTCTGTAAAAAAAAATTAAATTTATCTTACTAAATTCTTATCTTATTAAATTTATCTTATTACCAATATATAATCACTACAGTTTAAAATCTTCTTGATTACATAATGGTATCACATAAAATTTGTACTTGAAAATGATAATTAAATTGTAACATTAAAACGTACTTTTACATTACACTAATTATGAAGTAATAATTGTTGATAAGTAATAATTAATGATAAGATTAAAACTGTTTTAATTACACTAACAAAATAGTAAAACCGTTGTTAAAATACAACCCATTATTAAATTAACATGTATAATAAAAAATCATTACCTGTCTGTCTATTACTACAAAATTAAAAATATCTAAAAAATAAAAATAAATAAAATTCATTTTAAATCCAGAAAATTCCTGGTTTGAATCAGGATTGGTATTTTTCGCTAATTACTCATTTCATAGTAAAAAAACTACCAGCTTTAGTGGTAGAATAGCAGAGTCTCAGCCTTTCATATGATGGTTTGGGTTTGGATCCACGTGGCATGAAATATTTTCATATCATATAAAATGTAAATATCTTTTTTTTATGTTATATTATAAAAGTTTTTTCATTAATTTTATTGTAATAAAAGCATAATGCAACAGAACAACCTTACTTCAGAACAATAGGAAATGCATAAACAAAAATTTTAATTTATCTCCATGTAAGAAAAACAGTATTTTTTTAAAAATCACAACCTCAAATGCTATCAAGCCTTGTCTAGGAAACTGACCTCTGTCCTTGGAAATACTAAATATAAAACTAAAACTATTGAAAGAATGGACACTTGTAAATTGATTTGTAAATAAAACAATTGCAATTTAGGATATGAATCACAAAGACTGAATCAAGAATAAAACAGCATTTGCCTCATTACAGATTTACAAGATCAGATAAATCAGCTATAGCACTATATTGCCTGGAAACTAGTAACAAAATTAGTTTACTAAAAACAATAGTTTTATAAAATGTTAAAATAAAGAGGAATCAATAAAGAGGAAATTTTTATAGTAGCGAAACAAAAATTTCATTCTTGAATAGGGAATTCATATCCAACAGCCTGCTTGAATTTTAAATTGATTAGAAATCCTTTTGTCAAAGTCTTCAATCAAAAGAAAATGACTGTTTTCTTCTTTCTTGAAATTATTTTTATATGCTGGAATAACTCCAACTGATTTAAAATTAATACTTTCTTAACTTAAGATAAGTTTTATTTACCAGACTTGTAAGAGAGCTGTGCACTAATTTCCAGCGGGCAATGTGAATCGTAAATTTAATTAGTTTAGAACAGCAGTTCTCAAACTGTTGTTCAAATAACACTGATGATATGCCGATACAAAAATATAAAAAAAAACCTATTAAATACAAAAAATATGATTAAAGATTTTTGTATTGCAAAATCAAATTATTATGACAATAGATATTTATTATACTAAATATTTATTTTTATTATTAATACAGTGGATAGACTTTTTTCAAACTTTTTTTGATAAAATAAAAATTATTTTATCAAGTATTTCCTTTTTTCTTAATTTAAGGAAATTACTTTGTACAGCAACAAGAATACCAGTTACTTGGCTAGTGAGAATGAACGTGCAACACCAATGGGTTCTTACATGCCACAGTGCACATGTAACTTGTCAGTCTTAAGGATGCACTGCATCGCACATGTACAAACAAGTTTATTAATGGCAACTACAAAAGGGCTGCCAAACTTTCCTGCTGCAGTCAGACAATTCAGTTGTGGTTATTCTACAAACAGATGGATACAGTTACTTGTATTTTACATACTCTGTTATAATCTGATTTGAAAATATTGCTATTGTGTTACTTTTTCATTTGATAAAACTAAAATACTAATGTTCACAAGTATCTTGAAAGGTCCACTTTTTCTTATACACTTATTTACAAACTTTGATTGAATTAATTTGGTATAGTTTAGAATTTAGTACATCAACAAGGTTTAATAAAGCAACAACAGACAACACATCAGCAGTTAAAAAACACCTGTATCATCAATCTGTACTTCAGAAACACAATTTGCAGTGAATAAAGATATTTTTCCTACTAAAACACAAAAAGTTGCAAGGAAATATGATCCTGAGTACATGGATTCACTATCATATTTACAATGGATTTACTATCATGGATGTAAACAATGATCCATGACCTAAATGTGTAATCTGCTTTGAAATTCTTTCAAACCAAGTATGAAACCTTCATTATTGAAACAGCACCTTAATACAAAACATTCAATGTTAGAAAACAATATTCTG
Organism: Lycorma delicatula; assembly: GCF_047948215.1. Taxonomy (NCBI): domain Eukaryota; kingdom Metazoa; phylum Arthropoda; class Insecta; order Hemiptera; family Fulgoridae; genus Lycorma; species Lycorma delicatula. The sequence continues at coordinate 27,346,101 of NC_134462.1, forward strand.
TTATTAAATTAATAATTTGTTCAAAAATTGTGAGAGATAAATGCACAAAGGAAATTATGTCATCTATCACAGGCAGCACTCACATAACAGTTGAAGCATCTTTCTAGTGAGCTTAAGAATAGCAGTGTGAAAAAGCTCTTACAATCAGTGAGGAGCTGTTTTTAGCTGCTGCAAAGATATAATGACTTGCATGTTGGGTGAATTATCAGCCAAACAGTTGGATATGATACCACTGACAAATCATACCATTTACCACAGAACTGAAAGAAAGCATTAAACATTAAAGAAAACTTAATAAGGCAAGTCAAAAAATAAATTTTTTTTCACAATATAAATCGGTTAGAGTAGATATGTAAGAAGCTCTTCTCAACTTATAGTTTACATTCAGGTACAAATTTCAAAGTAGAATTAAAAATGATAATTTATTTTGTGTTGAGCTATCAACATGAACTACCACTAATGAAGTATTAAACAAGCCAGATTACTTCTTTGCAGAAATGGACTGGAATGAAAGCAGTGTGTTTGCTTCTGTTATGTTAGTGCTCAAGCTATGACAGGAAAATATGGAAATGTTACCACAAACGTAAAAATCGGCTACAGAAAATTAATTGTATCCTCACTCATTGCAGCATCATTAGACAAGCTTTAGCTCTAAAACAGCGGTTGAATAATTTAAACATGTTCTCCAGGAGGCTGTGAAGTGGTTTTATTATATCTAGGTCTACAAACTCGTGTTTATTTTTGAAACTGTGTTCTGAAATGGGCGATGACCATATCCAGTTTCTGCTACACACAGAAGTGAGATGGCTTTCTCACCTCTGGAAAAATGCTGAAAGGTTATTTGAGCTACATTCTGAGGTGCAGGTGTCTCTGATGGATACCAATTTTGAACTGCATGATCAATTAACAGATGAGCTGCGGATCACAACAATAGCATATTTATAACGTATTTTCAATCGCCTCAATGAATTAAATTTCAGTTTGCTATGTGAAACAACAAATTGATTTTCATTAGGTGACAAAATTAAGGCATTTATCAAACGAAAAATGATAAATAATAATGTTTCGAATGGGATAAAACCTGCAGTCTTTTCCAAATTTAGAAAATTTTGTGATAGTATACAAAATTAAAATGAAAGATAATGTTCATCAATAATATAAAACACCATTACCTAATGCTCACTGAAATTTTAAAAAACATTTCAATGAGGGCTAATCTGAAATTATATAGATACAAAACCCTTTCATACAGGATATCATTCCTGGAACTCTAACAACAAAACAGAACCTTGATAGATATAGATAGATATCTTGCAATGGAGGTTTGAATTTGTATATACTAAATTACAGTTATGTGAATTTTGGGTAAAGGTTAAAAAAATGAATATCCATCATGTCCAGAAAAACACTGTTATTATTAATCCCATTTTCTACCACAAATTTTTGTAAAACTGGATTTTCTGCTATACTGACAGTAAAAATTAAATTTTGTAATAACTGAATTTTCTAAGTAAATATATAGTGTAACATTTCATTGCAAAATAAATAAATGTTTTTGTAAAAAATTATAAAAAGTTTTTTTTTTAATTTTTAAATTCCATGGTGGAATGGTAGTGTCTTGGGCTTTCATCTGGGAGGTTCCAGGTTTGAATTTAAGACATAGCATTTTTCAATTACTACAAATTTCCATTTCCATATCCCCATGTACAAGTTTTTCTGTAACCTCTAACATAAATTAATTCATCAAGCAAAAAAATAATAAACAGATACTTTAAAAATTTCAAAACAGTTTTTTGAAAGTAAAAAATTAAACTAAACAATTTAATTTTTTATTGCTTTACCATTCTGATACGTAACTCTATTGCTATTCTAATAATATATGAGGGTGATTTGCTAAGTCATGACTTATTTTGCAAAAATTCAATTTATTTTCAACATAATCCCCTTTTAGTTCGATACACTTATTGCAGCAATTTTCTAACTTTTTTTGCATTCCAAAAAGGTTTGTTGAACTCTCCAAAACACTCATTCAGGTCAGCAATAACTTAGTCATTCGATGAAAATTTCTTTCCATCAAGCCACTTCGTAGGCTTGGAAACAAAAAGAAGTCAGAAAGGGCTAAATCTGGAGAGCAGGTTGGATGAAGAAGTAATTCATAATGCAATTTAGCTAATGTAACAAGTGAAATCACAGATGAGTGAGCTGGTGCATTGTTGTGATGAAAGAGCACGTTTTCTCTTGCTAAATGAGGCTGCTTTTTCTTCAGTAACACATTGAATCTCTGAAATAATGAGGCATTATACTCTCCTGTGATGATCATTTTTCCATTCTGCAGGTAATCAATCAATATTATACCACATGCATCCAAAAAACCTTGGTCATGACCTTACCAGCTGATGGAACCATCTTTGCCTTCCTTTTCTGAGCAGGTTTGTTTCGCCCAGTCCACATTTTTGACTGCTATTTTGTTTCCAGCATATAATAGTGAATCCGTGTTTCATCAACAGTAATATAACACCACAAAAACTCACTCGGATTGCACTGGTAAATTGTCAAACATTGCTTTGAAGTCATCACCACTGTACCATTTTTAATCAGATGTCAGTAATCACAACACCCAACTTGCCAATAGCTTCTGCATACCCAACCATTGATGTAAAATTCACCGTACAAGTTCAGTTGAAATGTTTATAATCTCATGTATCTTTGTTTGGCAATTTTTCGTTACGATATGGATTTTATCGAAAATTTCTTGAGTAATCATCTCTTTTGGGTGTCCAAAACACCTAGCATCACTTGTCCTCTTATGACCACACCGCGAAATACAGTAGACCACTTTTAAACCATTTCATGAGAAGGAGCAGACCTCCTTAATATTTTTGTTTCCTTAATACTTTTGAAACTTTGATCTGTTTACTTCATTGTTTTTCCTCGTAAAAACTAGCGTTTTATGAGTATGAAGAGTTCATGTTTTTCATGTTTTCTTGGCACATCAACTTTTAAGCACTCTAAGATATGTACTAATTATAAGCTTGACTACAAATTTTATATGTAAGTCTAGATAGATAGGACTTATAAACAATGGAGAGAAAGCATTGTTGCACCACCTTTATAGAAGTCACTGACTTATCAAATGACTGCCCTCATGTTACATGTTAAATAACTTAGAGATACATTTCTACTTTTTACTGAAATTACCTAAAGCAACAGCAGTTGTTTGAATTATAGCAATTGTTTATAGTGTTTCATAAATAATGTTTATTTGCTAACAAATATTTTTTATTATTGTCTTATTCATCATTTCCCACAATATCTATTAACATTCTAACCCGCAAGTTTATATTTTCATCAAAACTAATATTATTTGGTCCATTTTTTTTAATATAGCCAATTTGACATATTATGGTCCTATAAACTAACAAAAAGATGTTATTTATGTGCAAAATACATTTTCTGAAAATCTGAAATAATTTTACACCTTAACTAACTGACTATTAACATTAAGTATTGATTTTCTAATTATTCAGTGAACGTGGATGAAACACATTCAGTAAAATAATAAAATTAAAAGTAAAAAAGGTAAATTAAAGCAATAAAAAATTTATTTAATAATTAAATTTCAATAAAAAGGGTAATAAAAATATTTTAGTAAAGTAAAATTAAATTTCACAAAATTTTCACATTAATACTCACATATTAACTTAAAACACTAAATCACAGCTACTCAAAAAATATTGATAAATAGTACTTGTATCTAACATAAAATCATTAACAAGAATGTAAAAATTTAAACAAATTATCAGCAAACTTGGGACATCATGGCAGGACAGCCAGTTTATAGAATCACTACAGTATTACTTTTGAACCCCTTACTATCTACAGAATTATAATAACAATAGCTTTGAGCAAGGGATGATGGACCCCACTAATCAGCTTTTCTGAGAATTTAAAATAATAATAAAATAATTTAAAACAATTGTTTTTAAAAACCCTACTTCTATTTACTTAAAAAAATTATAAGATTTATTAGAGAAATACATGACTGCAGCACCAATAATGCTACGAATAGAAAAATATGTGGTAAGATGTTTATAAAAAATCCCTTTCGGCATGACAGAAGGTGGAGATATATTTCACCAGTGCTAAGTATAGGGTATAAAAGAGATTTCCACTTTAAAGTTAAAAAAAACTTCAAATTTACTTAATACGACATGTGAAAAAAGTTTCACAATTTTAGCATACAACAAGCCATATCTTCTTACTAGCTGTATCTTCTTACAGTTCCAGCAACAGTTTGGTCATCCCTTGCCGTAAGGGCTGGTCATATCAAAAATTGTTTCAGGTAAACGTTTTTGGTAACGTTTAGAGGACTAATGACCACTTTAAACTGATTTGATGCTGTGCCTATTAAGGGGGAGGTATGATTTTTTTTTGCCTTCAACCCCCATTTTTTGGCCTCCTGGGCCAATGGTTAATAATATCAAAAGACTTTAATTAGATAAGTTTTAGGCCCTTATACAAAAAATAATAGGAACTTAAATGAGTTTGATATTTTATTTAATAAAAAAGTTATAGCAATATTTTGTTTTTTTGAAAAAGCCCCTCCATTTCTACCCCTATATTTTGATTTTGCCCATTAACTAACTCAAACAAGATTTTGAGTCATTATATTTTATATATCAGTTTGAAAGTGATTGTGCAAAATTACAGTAGTTAACCACAAGAAAGTGAAATATATATATATATAAACTTTTGAACTGACAGTGATTTTGGGGTCTGGGGGATGTGAAACGCGAAGGTATGTCGAAATTTTGCAGAAGTCGAATCATGGTACCCATTACAATAGGTAGCTTTCTTATGAAATCCACCTAAAGCATGTATTACTAAAAATACCTTTTTTATTTTTACCTATGGTTTATAAAATTTTCCACTGATACACTTTACCTTTGACAGTATATCCTAGTTTTCATATAAACAATAAAATGACTTTCTGAGACAAGATGGAATTAAGTAAACAAAGTTATTCAATTCATTTATAGGTATTTGAGTAAATTCATGATCAAAATTTACCCCATTCTCAGGTCTAACTTGTAAATTTATAGTGATGGCAGTTAATAATAATAATCTATTATTAATTAGCTTCTTATCATTTATAATTATATATTTATATAAATAAATATTAATAATAATAAAGTTTAGTCAAAAGAAACTTTTTTATATTTTGCTATCCAATTAATTTTAGTCTAATTTTTATTTTAATGACCTTGTAGATATTATAATTACTTATCATTGTTTTAAATTATAATTGCTTTAATGATTCCATTGAGATCAGTAATTATCATACTTTCACCATGATTTCATTTATAAATCTTGTTTTAACTGTTTTTACTGACAACTGAAATAATTATGACTCCATTATAAAGGTTTGTTTTTGTAAGTAATTTGTAGATTAAAAAAAATTAGTTTATAATTCAAACAACTATTATATTTATTTATTTTGATTCATAGAATTATACAATAATCTTTTGATTATTTAATGATTTGTGGAATCAACAGGTAATTAGAAATTGAAGTGTCAAATTTTGAATTAAAATATGTAATAAGCAAACACATAATAAAATAAAACTAGACAAAAATTTTGTGAACTGCTATTAATCCAAGTCTTCATATACTTTACGTACATCGGGAATATTACATCAAATACTATAAATGATAAATTAATGTTTTAACTTACTTTTTTTAACTTAATTTATTTTAAATATGTTATTTTCTATTTTCACAGTATTTAATTTGATTTTATTGTAGTTCTTCTTACTGATTTCAGGTTTTGTTTTATTTATATATGCCAGTACAAATTTGTAATATTAAATAATATTAGTTATTTTCCTAATTTATTTAATTAGTATTGATACATTTTAATTTTGTGAAAATATTTCTATTGTTTATATCAACATAACAATCTCTTATTTTAAATGTTTAATCAAAATACTTAACACTCTGTGGTGATAAAGACATTTTAATAAAAGCCATAGAAAGTTTTTTAATTAAAAATATTTTTTTATTTAAAAAATCTCTTTACTCCCAGAAAATTTTATTTATTATTTTCTTTTAAAGTTACTTTAATATCACACTTTTAAAGTTCTTCAATTGCACCTTAAGTTTCCTGTGTGTTATGAAACAGTAGAAAGTGACAATTAACTAACCATTATTAATTTAACCAAATAAAAATACTTCATTACAATATTTAAATCAATTTAAAGTAAGTAAATATTTTATTTATTATATATAATTTTAAAAACAGCTTATCAAATTCCAATTTGATTCCCTTGAGCACTTTTAGCTATTCTGCCATCTTCAAGAGGAGTATAATTATGATAAACACATATAAAACTAAAATCTTAAACATTTAAATTACATATATAATTATTTTATTTATTCCAATAATTTTGCTAATTTATAGTATATAATAACAATAAAAACAAAACCTAAAAGCAAATGTAGTATTTCCTTTATAAAACTCTCTAACGAAATATAAAATTGCATCTACCAAATAAAAAAAATTCTATTTCATCTACACAAAAAATATACTGTGTAGCATTATAAATAAAATTTTTCATATTAATGAAAGGAAGAAACTGATAAGATATTACATTTATAATCTTTAATGGTACAAACTTAAAATAATTGCTTTCTAATCTGCACACAACAGTGTCTGAATGTAAAAGTTTTTAAGTTTTGATAATTAAACTTTTTTTAAAGTAAGTAATCTAGTTACTTGTCTGTAAAAAGTAATCTTGTTAGAGGAATCAAGGACCAAGTACAGAACAATGACTAGCGCAAACTGAAATAAATTTGCTGTTTTTGCATGTTGGCCACAATCATTATTTTGTAAAATATTGAAGCTTAATTTCTTAAAAATTATTCATTTGTTTATTACACATAAAAAAATACTTTTTCACGCATTTTTATCATCTGCAAGCAATTCCTACCCAATTTATGAATCTGTATTTTTCTATATTTCTTTAAAATATTAAATATCAGAATTAATTTTTTTAGATGCATTTATACAATTTTAATAAAATTCAAACATTTATTATAGTGTTTAAAAAGTAGATGTTCATATTTATTTTAACTGCTAAAAAGTTTTCAAAATTTTTCACTTTTTTTTTAGGTACTATGTTAAAGGCAGTTACGTTAGGTTTATTGATTGAAGATACATGTAAATTTGTAGTAATGTTGGATTCTTAAAATAACTTGTGCTAATACCAGCATTGGTACAATGATTCTCTATCTAGTGTCCAAGGGAGGTTCCAAATCTTTAAAAATGCCATTTCTTTAAATGCCAGATCTTTAAAAATGCCATTTTTAAGAAACCCCACTTTATTATAATCCCAATATAAAACAATCCCTAGTAATAGTAGTGCTTAAAAACTGTTATAAGTGGTCCAAAAGAAAAATAATTCAGGAATCGACATCTCAGCTTAATGGAATGCTTCAAGTCATTATCTAGTGCATAACACAGTTCCAGATAACTCAATACATGTTCATAAAAACTGAGCACTTCTATGAAACTTTCATTCTTATAATTCCAGTTTTAATTTAAAACAATGTAAAATCCAAATCTTTTAAAACAGTGTTTTTTCTTTAGGTGCATGTCAAAAAACAAGCCTTGTTTATTTTTTACTACATAAAAACTGCAGAATTTTTAAGTTTTAATTTTTTTTAAATAAATATATAACATAAACTTTTTAAACACTGTTACTTACTTACTGCATATTGTATTATATTAAATTTACTTTTCTATAACACACTAACCCTACTCCAAAACATGACGAGTGAGTACAAAACATGACATGACATGACGAGTTTCTACATTCGTGAGTGTCCTCAGAATTTTTATGCAAATACATAATTTTTAAGCGAAATACCAAATATTCTGAATGACGAAAAATTAAATCACTTAGAATAAATCCTGTTTGTATTTGGAAAATTACAGTATTACTGTAAATTGATAGTAAAACTCAAAAAATAGTATTAAAAAATATATAACCCCAAACACAAAAAGTAACATGTAATACACAAAACCACAAATCATGAGGATTTTTCCATATTACTAATGTAACATAATATAAAATTCTTATTACTTTAATTACAAAATGATTATGTCTTGGTTAAGTAATATTAAATAATTACCTGATCTATTTAAATTAGCACCATTCTTTTTCCTTTATAAAGATTAGAACATTTTCACAATGTAAAAAATGAGTTTTTCACTAATATACACCCCTAAGTCTAAAAGTTTACTTACAACTAGGCAAATGGCATGACCAAATTACTTGGTTCTATACACTGAAGGTAAAAATGATAACATAAATGTATCATAAAGAATTACTAACCTGCATTAAACAAGAAAAAATGAGCCTTTATGGGAAGAAGGTCTGCTCTAACACTGAAAAGTGGCATCTTGAGTTATGAAGTGAATTTCCTTAACTTAAATCTGAAAAATAAAAAGAATAAAACATAATATTATAATGTTGGTATATTATTTTTATTTAAAAATTAATAAAAAATTTCAACCAACAATATTTTTGAATGTAAAACTTTTTTTGGCAAGAGAAAATAGGTTATGGAGCACATTTTCTACATAAAAAATCATATCTAGCAGTTATTACGGTTACTTACACACTGTCATTGGACAAACATCGGTTTTGATTATCTACGTGTTAAAACCCGAAAAACCTTTAGTATATAACTTAATGATAATTTGCATGAAATAACCCTAACCCTTGAACGACATTTTCGTAAGTGGAGTCTTACCACCTGCCGTAAAGCAGTTATAACTATTCTACAGCCGTTACATGTAAATATTTTTAAAACTAAAAAGTTATGAAATTGTTTACACGCTTTTAAAAATTAGCATCAAATACCACAATTTTTATTTTTTATATATATATATATATATATATATATATAACAATTTTTAAACTTCTATTATGTTTTTAGAATTAAAATAAACGTTAAAATTTAGTATTACTAAAGAAAGTATCAATGATATATAATACAGCATAGAAGTTTTTATTTAAAGAAATGAATTATTTGTTGAATAAAACATGCACATTTGCACATAGGTATTTATAACGGTAGTGGAAGAAAACGAGTGCAGGGTTTTGTCCTCTTTTGTTAAATTACTGCATTTGATTATTTTCTTCAAATTTAAAAACTTACATAGGGTAAACAGTAAATTTTCAATCATATATCTAATGTACCGATCTAGAATTCCTTTGCTACGCTATATCGGCGGTAAGTTCTACCGCAGTAATTTACAAGACACTAACAAAGTTGTGTTCCATAAGTTTCATTTTCAAACCCAAAGAAGATTTACAACTAAAGAAGTTTACTCATACGAAAAAATACCATCACCATTCTCATGGCCTATATTAGGTCATGCGTATTTGTTTTTTCCAAACGGTAAGTTAAAATGAAAATATTTGATCATGTACTAAAACATTATTAGGTACAGGTACTTCTGTGTAAACCGAGGAGAGACTCGATTTTCGTTATTTTCTGTTTGTATTTTTATGTTAATTATTGTATTTAGTTTAAATATCACTTTTTATTAATAAGTTTTATATAATTTGTATACTTAATGTTAATTAGATGAGATTAGGGAGCGTTAGGTTGTGTTGACATCGTTCGAAGTTAAGTATACATAGTCGTTATACCTAACCTTTTCTTTTTTTCTGTTCAACCTCCGTAAGGTATTTCTTCAGAGGATGAAATGTATGAATGTAAATGAAGTCTTATATAATCTCAGTCGACTGTTCACAGGTTCAAATCATAGTAAAGGCATTTACTTTTATACGGATTTGAGTGCTAGATCGTGGATACCGGTGTTGGAGTTCAATTAAACACATATCTCCGACTTTTTTTTTTTATTTCCGGGACCACCGTTAGGTATTGGTTCAGAGGATGAGACAAACGACAAGTAGCGTGTGAAAATGACGTGCTTGACCGGGATTCGAACCCGGGACCTCCAGATGAAAGACCGAGACGCTACCACTCGCGCTAAGGAGACCGGCAAGGATTGGTTCTACCTGAGACTGTACAAAACTACACTTCATTTACATTCATACATATCATTCTGTGAAGTAATACCTGACAGTGGTTCCAGAGGATAAACGAAAAAAGAGAGTGGTTGAACATTCCTGAGATATGTTGTTAATTGAAACCCAACCACCAAAAAACAGAATCGTATTCAAATCCGTGTAAAAGTAACTACGGAACCTAACGCTTGCTAATTTCATCTAATTAACTTAAATATAAAAATTATACATACCTTATTAATAACAGAATTGATATTTAAATTAAATACAATAATTATATTGCACTACTTCTTCAGCACAGAAATAATTAATGTAATAAGTAGGAAAAATGTTTAAATCAAGTGCTCATAATTTAAAAAACTAATTAATTTAAAAGTGGCAGTTCATTTTTATATCAATGTCACTTTTTTCTGACAGAGCACAAACTCTGGTTATTTGAAGATGCCATTTACAACTATTTTATTTTATTATTTATCTATTGTTTGGTTTATTACTAAGACCTTGGATGAATTTTTTCAAGTATGTTAATGAGAAAGAAATTATGATAATGTATTCATACTGAAATGAAAAAAATTATTTGTACTAGAAATTATACACGTTACTTTCCTAGTTAAGCTGTGATATTTATTAAAAAAAAACTACTAACATTTTAATTCAACATAGTTTTTTAAATTATAATTAAAATAGTTATTTCAGTTTTTTTTTATTTTCATGTCTAATATTAGTTATGAGTAGAAAAACATTTATGAGTTAATCTGAAATTTAAACTTTTGAAATAAAACATCAAACCAAACTATTTAATAAAATGACATAAAAATTTAACTGTAAAAAAGTAAGTCTTCAGTTATTTTTAACCATCCTTAGTGACTGCATTAAAAATGCATCATTATAAAGTTTATATTTCAAATTAATATCATGGCTGACAATTATGGACAAGAACATAGAAAACAAATGTTAAATTTTGATTACACATAATTAACATAAATTTTACCCTTTTAGAGAGAAAAAAAGTAAAAATATATTTAAGAAGTCATGAAACTTATTTACTAAGTTTCCAAATAATATACTTGATCAGTTTTGTTTTTTCAAATTTAGTAAACTGATAAAGTGTATCATTAAATTGTATTGAATTCATGACTGTTATGTTGTTAATACTTTCAACACACTATTTATTATTTTGGTGGGTTTCATTTCTATAAAATTGAAGAAACTTTAAAAGCTGGACTATCACTGCAAAAACTCTTCAGCAGTATTCAATGGTGTTGTATATATATTTCATTTATTAAATTTAACTATATGTTGACTACAGGATTCTATATAGGTGAGAGCCTTCCGGACCACCATTAAGTATTACTTAATGGATTTAAGGATTACTTAAAGGATTTGAAACCAGTCAGGCTTGCCATTTTCACACACTACAGAATTGTTATTTCATCTCATCCTCTGAAGCAATATCTACTGCAGGTTATATAGGTAAGACCTACCCTACCGTACCCTAATGAATTTTTTTATTAAATTCTTGTCCAACTTCTTTTTGTAAAAAGAAGGATTGTCAGTTTTACATAATGTAAACCTAGGACACCTCACAGTATTATTGTCAAAGTATTCTGTACACTTGACAGATAGTGGAACAGAATAGTATAAAGTAAGAAAATAGTGACACCCATTTCTACAGTAAAACATTGTGTTGTTTTAATTCCATTTGTTTTAATAAAGGTTGTTTGTAAATCAGGAAAATATAAAACTGAACGGTTAACAGAAGCTGTTTATGACCTCAGTAAAGAACTTGGGCCAGTATTTAAGCTTCGTCTTGGTGGTGAAGATTACGTAATCACAACTAATGCAGATGATACTCGAACGTTATTTTTAAATGAAGGACGGAAACCTCATCGTCCATCATTTCCAGCTTTGATTCATTACAGAAAAAACACATTTGGAAGTATTGGAATTGTTCCAGGGTAATTTTTTTTTTTTTTTTTTTATAGATTACTGTAAGTTATTAAGATCATTAACTTGAATTTTCTTTAAGTTTTGAGGTATGAAAAGTATGAAAAAAAAAATGTTCACTTAAAATGTAATTTTCTATTATATATATCTATATATATAAAACCCTGGCCTATGTGTGTGTGTGTAGGCCAGTGTATAAAATTTGAGGCTTGAAATTCTCCGAAACTATTGGATCAGTTTCATTGAAATTTATATATACTATAGTAGTGTATTTGAAGGTGTGCATGTGAGAATGTGATTAAGATTGGTTGAGTTGTTCTTCAGTTACACTCAATTTAAGGTCAACTACAGATTTTGTACTGGTGTATTTTTCATACGCGCTTATGCAGTGAGTCACAGTGGTGACTTTCTGTAGCTGACAGTAAATTGTTTAGTGGTGTCCAGCCAGACCAAGCAGAATACCCAGCATGTCCAACAAGTACTTTAATTCAAAGTACAGAATAGAAAGTTATTAAATAATAGAGTGATTATTCACTCTACAATATTTTAATTCTATACTTAAATTTTAAGTAAAATAGACAACATTGACTCTAAAAATTATTTATGGATAGATAAAACGTCCTTTGAAATATTTCGCTGATTTAAATATGTATTTCATTTAACATTTTAACTGTAGTTAAAAGACTGTAGAGTTAATAGTCTGTGTATTATTTAATAGCTTTTTAATCTGTACTTTCTAATTAAAACTAACTGTAACAGACCATTTTCTTCCTTTTACTTAAAACTTTTGGGTGGCAGCTCAATGAGGCATAACCTTTCACTATGAAAACAAAGTTACAATAAAGTAGGATGGGATTTGTAGGACACAGTGCAAACGATGTGTTGGTAAATACATCCTGCTGAAGCAACAGTTTGCAGGAGAGTAAATGAATATCTTTATGTAAAGATAACGTTTGTGGTGCAGATGTGTAATATTGTTTATCTGTTAACAACTGAGAAATCCATTAGGTGCATACTTCCAGGTATAAAAGATGGAATCATACTGCTCCATTAATTAATAATACCTTTTAACATTTAAAATTACATTTTATTCATACTCTCTTCAATAAGAAACAGATATCCAATCTTCTTTGGTCAAGAATTAGATTATTCAAATCTCTTTTAAAATAATAATAAATCAATAACAGTATATCCAGAATTTCTTACTATGTTTTTACCAATAAATCATATTATGTTTTCAGAAATGGCGATGAATGGTACCACTTTCGGCAAGCTTTATTGCCTTTACTTAAGAAAAATGTGATAGAAGCATATAAAGACAGACAACAAGATGTAGCAGTAAGATTTATAAATTATGTCCAAAATAAAAAAGATAAAAATAATTTATTAACTGATGTGTTTCAACATTTATTAAGGTTTACTATTGAAGGTAAAGTTATTTCTTTGTTTTCTATTGCCTAACTGCCATACATGTTCGTTGATATTTGTATCTTCAAAATTTGTACTAACATCACATTCTTTCTGGAATCTTCATATGATTTATGCTTCTTCCAATCTTTTATGAGAAATATTCATTATTTCCTATTTTAATATATTTTATTTGGTATCACTGACATATTTGAAAAGTAATTAATTTTTATCTTTAACTCCAGTATCTTGGTATTCTTATTACCTGTAGCCTTATGGTAATAAACTTACTTTAAGCTTCAATTGTGATATCTTTTGTATACATGTGATTGTGCCAGTTTTTATCTTTGCTGTATAAAGAACTTTGCATGTTCTTTATCTTTTGCTTTTCTTTGCATGTTTGCTGTTTAAAGACTGATTTGATAAGAATTGCTGTTTTCTATACTATGCCAATCAATTTTATTATGTTTTATTAACCATTGAGTAGAGTTTAAATTGGCGGCAACAGTGCTTTAACCACTTTTGCATTTTAAATTGGTTAAAAAGATTAATTATTTTAAAATCATTAAAAATGATTATTAGATTTCTACAGATTTTATATATATATATATATCAGTATCATAGTGTATTTGTGTGAATGCCAATTAGAGGGCAACTTTTAGCATTTTATATATTATTTACCTCTTTACCAACCACCATGACATTAAAAAGAAAAAAAAGAATAAAGGTGACTGCAGTTGGGCTTAAGCCAGTATTTAACAGAAGCAAAATAAATAATTTGACTTAAAAGTTGATTTTTTTTAAAATACTATTTGTTTTTAATTTATTTATTCCATTTACTCAAAATGAAATTCTCTATAGCTTTTATTGGTGAGTTTTATTAAGTTTATGGGCAATTTAAGAATTTATTAGCTCAAAAATAAATAAGTGTTTTTATATAAAAAATTAAACAACATTGTATACTGAATTTTATTTTAAAAATTAGTTAGATTGTACTGGAGGTACAGCTTTCAAAAAATTTGTTTTAAATTCTTTAAGTTAAGTATACCTCCAGCCAGAAACTTTGCTCTGTGGTTTGTGTTTACAAAAATATAATATAGTATTAAATTACATTTTCAATAGAAATTTGAGAATAATTTTTTGGCAGCAATAACTTCCAAAAAGAATTTTCCAATTTATTTTAGCAAAAATTTTCTCTTAATTTTGTCTAGTAAAATGAATTACTGAATTATATTCTCATAGGACAGTATATTGTTGAAATTTTAGAATAGTTTAATCCAATCATTATAGATCAAGCACATTAAAGTTGTTTCTTTAATAAAAATTAAACTATAATATATTGTAAAGAATAAATTGTATCACATCAATCAAAAATATAGTTCATATTATTTTGATAAATATATTTCTAATTATTATGTACAGTATGTTCTAATTAATTAATAATTTTTTGCATATATTTCTTACTATCTTAAATTTTTACTTCAATGAAGCTTCATCATATTGTATGATTTTTCTGATCTAGTCATTTCCTGCCTTATTTAATCCCAATCCATGCTCTTTTGTTGCTTTGAATATTTTTGTTGGATTTCTAAAGATATCTTTTCTTTATCAAGCAAGGTTTAATAAAAAATATATGGAATTTTTTAATTTCTCAGACTGTATAAGTCTGTCATAATTTATTTTATTGTGTTGGTACATTTGTCCCTAATATAAATTTACATTGGTAGCCATATTGAATGCGTAGTTTATTATTGGCTGTCAAAAAGGTTAACATGTTTTGGTATGGTCAGCAATTTTTAACGTGTGGAAAAAACGGAATAAAGAATTTGATTAAATTTTGCTTTAAGAATGGAATAACTACAGCACCACACTGGAAGTGTTGAATGATGCTTTTGGCAATTTTTGTATGAATAAAATGTGCTTACAAGTGGTACAAATGTTTCCAAGAGGGCTGTGAAGATGTTGAAGGTAACAAGCGCCCCAGCACATCAGTAACCAATGACGTCGAAAAAAGAAAAAGAAAATAATTATGGACAATCACTAAATCACAATCTAAGAGGTTGTTGGTGATGTTGACATATCATTTGGCTTATGCCAGGTAATTTTAACAGATGTCCTGGGCATGAAGTGTGTAGCAGCAAATCTTTTCCAAAATTGTTCAATTTCAATCAAAAGCAGTGCTGAATGAAGTGAACGACTATCCAAAACTGCTCAAACGGGTCATAACTGGTGTTGAAACATGGGTGTATGGTATGATGACAAAACCAAGACCCAATCACCCAATTAGTTTCCTGAAGAGCCAAGAAATAGCTCGTCAAGTTTGATCGAATATGAAGGTTCTGATTGTTTGTTCTTCGATTTCAACGGCTTAATCCATCATGAGTTTTTACCACCAGGTCATATGGTCAATAAGGAGTACTACCTGGAGCCATTTACATGAAGCAATCTGAAGAAAACACCCAGATTTGTGCCATAATAGTTGATGGAAATTACACTACAATAATGCACTGCTTACACCACTCTGCTTGTTCGTGAATTTTTGACCAAAGACAACACCATTATGATGCCTCAGCCTTCATTTTGCCAGACATGGCTCCGTGTGACTTCTTCTATTCCCCAGGCTGAAAAGAACTATGAAAGGACAATGTTTTGCCAACATTGAAGAGATAAAGACAAAATTGCTGAAGGAGCTAAACACCATTGCGTTCCAGAGGTGCTTCGTTCCAGAGGTGCTTCAAATGAGTGCTGGCATAAATGTATTATATCTGAAAGGGAATACTTTGAAGATGACAAAATCAATACTGATGAATAAATAAAGATTTTTTGAAAAAACTAAAATTCCACATTTTTTTTTATCAAACCTTTTACAAGGTGTTTTTTTTTTTATATATATAAATTCTACTCTTGCCTGAAATTTATTGATAATTCTTTTATTTATTAAATTAATTCTCAAAGAGCTTACTGTTTCTGTTCTGATAATGGTGAAGAGACTTATTCACCTAGAATGGCCTTCCACTTTGAAGCAAGATAATTATAGGTGTAAAAGCATGTATGAGATCATAGTAATAAAATGGAAATTCAAAGCAAAAAATAAAAAACAAAAAAAAACTCAAAGCAAAAAAAAATAAAATTGAAAAAAAGCAAAAGTTAATTTTAAAAAAATTCTGATTTATATCAGATTTAAAATCTGATACATATTAATATAAATGAGTTTAGGTTGAAAGACCCTGGAGGAGAAAGAAAAAATTTGCTCTGTAAGGCAGTTTAATATTTACCTGGGACAGTAATAATTTATTTTGTTTAACTTAACGACTAATTTAATAGTTAAACATTGTCAAAAACGTATATATCTAGTCACACTGTCTGCTGATAATTAGTACCAATATTGTATAAACAGTAATATATAGAGCATTGTATCAAATGTAAATCGTATTTATATTCTTTATTATTCATAATATTAACTGTGTTGCTAGTTATCAATTTTGTACTATTAATTAATTATTTTTCCTTTTAGCTATATCAGTTATGAGCCCTGGAGTTTTATTTCCTTGTCTTGAAGAAAGTTCTGAAACAAAAGAAGTAATACAGGCAAGTATAAGCTTTATGGATGGGCTTTATCAAACTCTTATGGAGCCACCAATATGGAAATTTATTAAGACAAAAGGGTACAGGAAATTAGAATCTTCTCATGCTATAATTCACCGGTAAGTATTAGTAAACAGTTATAAAAATGTTGACAATAAACACTATAAATTATTTAATAATAATAATAATAGACAGTAGTCCACCTAACCTAATAAAACCAATCTTGCTCAACTTTTTTTTTCAGATGAAATATTAAATAAGATTAATAATGATCCACCAAAATAGCAAATGTAAATGGTTTACTTACCAATTATTAATCTAAAATACTTATCAACATAATATAAATTATCATCTGAAAGCAATTATTAAAATAACGTAAAAAAAATTGTTTTTGACCTTGTTAGAAAACAGTTGTCATTGGTTAAAGTATCTTCTAATAGTAGTTAGGACCGTTTGCACTTCCTTTGGGTGGTTTGTTATTCTTTAGAAAAACAGTTATGAGTTGATTTCTGGGAATTGAAACTGTGAGATCCAGACTACAGCCATTAAACACTCTACTTTATTTTTTACTTTACTTTTACTTTTTACACTTTTACTTTTTTTTCATCACAGGAGCTAGTTGTACTGCATTATTACTCTCTACGAAAATAGTGCTGAATTATGTCTCTTGTGCATCATGCTTTACACATGTCACACATGAATAATAAAGGATATAAGAAACAATATCATCAGACTCTGTACTTTAAAACTAAAATTATCAATTCAGCAATTTTCAATGAATTGCTCAGTTAGGATATTTTAACAGAATTTTACAGAAAAGTTCAGTTGTTAGAGTGAAAAAATAGAGTGCATAAGAAAAAAGATAGTTCAAGAAATAAATGAGTCAGGATAAGGATTAAAATTTGAGGAGAATGAAGCTTAAAGAGATGGGTGGTAGAAGATGAAGAATCAACAAAAGTGTCAGATGATATTTTCATACCCCTTTAGCATGAGTTTCTAGAAGATTGTATATTGCAGATACTTGCACACGTTATGATACTGGAAGCAGGCAAAAATGTTTTTTCAGGGAATTCTGACTGTTCTGTTTTTGGCTAATTTGTTTTTTTTTTTTTCAGGAAAAGTATTATATTGTGGCATATTTGTTAACTATTAATACAAAAAAAAATTCTCCAGTAATATGCTGTTCCTACCATTTAGCTTCAAAGTACCATAATTTCCCAACGTAATTAAATTTTGACAGGTTTTTGCCCCTAAAGTTGTTTATCTTAAGAAAGGAAAACTTATGACAAAAAAAATTACGCAATATTATTAGATTAAATGAATGATGAAATCAAATAAAGTATAACTGCATTCAATAAAGAAAAAAGTACTATTTCATCAGGGCAGCCCACCAGCTAATACAGCAACAATTGCATTGCAAAATTTCATAAATTACTTGTTGAGTTGTTTCCACATGCATCATATTCCGTAGATTTAGTGCTATTTGTGTGTATGTTTCCAAATATGAAAAAATGGCTTGCTAGAAGAAAATTTCATCAAACAGTAAAGTACCCATCAGGTTGGTCTAGTGGTTAACTCGTCGCAAATCAGTTGAATGGCTGATTTTCAAAGTCAAAGGTTTTGAGGTTCAAATTCTTGTTAAAAGTTAATTGCTTTTATTCAAATTTGAGTACTAAATAAGGATACCAGTCTACCTTAGTTGTTGGGGTTCAGTTAACCATACGTCTCAGGAATGGTCGCCTGAGCCTGTACAAGATTACAGCTCATTTACATATATATATATCATCCTTATCTCATTGGGCTATGATGGTTGCTTATTATTCACTAGTTGAACAGATTGCAACGTACACATTAGGAAGTAAAAAAATGAAGTAATTAAAAAAATGAGTATATTTTGGAGGTCCAAAAAGTTGTATTTTTCTAACGATATCAAATAAATGTTTTACCTGAAAAGATATATGTCGAATAATTGTATTTTCATTGATGTTCTAAAAAATTATCACACACCTTGCATATTAAATACATTTTCAAGCCTTTAAATTCATTAATAATTTTAATTTTTATAATTTATGTGCAGGTTACTTCATAATCAAACTGAAATTTTGATGAGAAAATTCAAAGAAAGTAATCTGGATAATCAACCCTTAATGGAATCATTGTTTAATAATAAGTCACTCGATCAGAAAGATATAAATATATTAGTAAT
This sequence comes from Lycorma delicatula, assembly GCF_047948215.1. Taxonomy (NCBI): domain Eukaryota; kingdom Metazoa; phylum Arthropoda; class Insecta; order Hemiptera; family Fulgoridae; genus Lycorma; species Lycorma delicatula. The sequence continues at coordinate 27,365,349 of NC_134462.1, forward strand.
GGAAATATTTCTAGGAGGAATAGATGCAGTAAGTAATTTTAAATAACTATTTAAAATTAATTAAGCAAGAACTGTTTTGATACATATTAAAATGGGATAAAACTATTATTTATTTCATAGTAAACCAAAATAAATGTATTTAATGTAACATTTTAAAAACTCCTGTCAAAAGTGTGTTCAGTTGTTTTTACATCATCTTCATTAAAAATAACTGAATTGACATGATATTTTAAAACACTAAAAGTAAATTTGGTTTGGTTTGTTATAAAAAAAAACTAATATTTAAAATAATTATTGTTGTACTGTTGGCTGTCATAATCAAAAATATTACATATCTTAAAGTAATCAAATTAAAATTTCCTGCATGAGTATGAGCTTTTAATTAATGAAAACTGTCAGAAAAATGTTTCTTAAGTGTATTAAAGTAAATTTCATAAGTTCTTGGTATTATCCTAACTTTGATTATTTAAAAGCTGGTTCATTAAAAAATGTCCTCAGTTGGTTTATATTATATCCTTTATTTCATCCATTTCATTAAATATTACTGCTTTAATAAGATTATAAGTTAATACAGTTCATAGTCCGCCATTGAAATAAAAACTTCAGAACTTAAATAATTCCGTATTAACATGATTTAATTTCATTAGTCACTGAATTTTTATAAAAAGTATTTATTCTGTATGGAATAAAAATGTACAGTTAGTCATAGAAATAAATTAAAACTGATTGTGAAAAGTTCTTATGGTTAGTAAAACAAGATTTTTTTCACACTTATAAGCTGGCAAAGGATTACGTTCCATGCCTGGCTTCACCAGTAATAGATTTATTTGGGTATTTAATTGTTAATGACCTTATTATTTTTAATTAAAAAATAAAAAGTAAAATACAATTAAAAAATGATTTTGGAACTCGATTTTAGATAATGAATTTAGTAAACAATTTTAGAGATTGGTTTCTACAGTGTTGCTAGAGGTTTTGACAGTATTTCACTACGTGGAAGTAGCACCATATTAGCAATTTTAAATCATGTAAAAATTAATAACTTATTGTATTTTTCTCTTGTAAGGAAATATTTTAATTAAATTTCTCCCTTTAATATAAAATCTATGTAATAATGTTAAAAGAAGATTAATAAAATGTGTAATCAGGTACTGCCCTAACTGCTTTTCTATAAGGACCTAAAACTTTATAAATTAAGATCTCATGCAGAGAAATGCTTCAGTGTAATTTGGTGCTAAATGGTTAATCTGGTTTAGAAATATTAAGAGAAATCTAAAAGTCTAAATGACAATTTTGATATTTTGGGTATGGTTATATCTGGTTTGGGTATTGGTTGGATCAGAACCAAAATTTAACAGAGTTAGAACTTATGTTAAAGAATATTTTTTTTTGAGTTTCATATATTCTTTGTAATCCATTTTGGAAATATTTAACAAAATCTCTAAAACAGTTAAGCCAATTATATCATTCCCTCCCCCCTCCCACCAAAACTAATAGACGTAAAATTTCAGTACTTTAAACGATTCATATAGTATTACCAGAGATCAATTTTGAGTCAGACAGTTTTATGCCTGTTTTGCATGATGTTTGAAATCCATTTTAATAATTTCAGACATATTTCAGTGTCTGCCCACTGATTTGAACAAATGAGCATTATTTGATGAAACCAATATTTATGGAGCTATTAAAGATTAAAAAATGGTAATGACTGGCATTTTGGAATTTTTAAACTTATTTATTTAGTAGAAGTTGTTGTCTGGTACATGACTCCAAATTTCATTAAAATATCTCAATCAGTTGTTAAGATGTAAAGTTTTACTCAAAAAAACACAAAATGGTGGACAGTTGGAAAATGAAGTGAGATAGGGCATTTATTCACATGAACTTTTTTGTTTATTTTGATATCCTGAATTAGTCCCTTGAGTGCTGGCCGGACATATGCCGATAGACTTGGTATTGCTGCAGCGGAAGAGAATAAGCAAGTTGGGGGATTTGCAGCTTGTAGACAGGAAATTGGTAATTTAGACAATAACAGCTGAGCTCATGGAATTGTGGCAAGAGAGATTAGACCAAAGCGTGAGGGATCAGTGGACACATCGCTTCATTGGTGATTTGAAAGAGGTGGTGTGCGAGGGCGCATGGCTTGCTGGGATACAGTCTTATACAGTAACTTGTGGGCCACGGTGGCTATAGATCATATCTCTATAGGTTTAACTTAGACCACTCATACATTTACCCAGAGTGCAAGGAAGAAGAGATCCCAGAGCACATATATTTCTGGTGCCTGTGTTTCACACAGGATCGCTTGGAAATGTTAGACACGCTGGGTCATGACCAAATTAAATGTTCATGCCAAATGAAACGCAAGGGATCCTGTTGAAAGGTGAGGAGAGCTGTGGAAGATTTCACTAGGAAGGTGATAGCAAAACTATATGTTGCAGAGGAGTCGGAGGGTGCCAGGTCGGACAGGCTCGCGGCTGAGCACCTTGGAGGTCACCTTGGTGCAACGAAGCCGTGGGCACTCTGTTCGTGGTGCCCAATGGTGTCTCTCGTTGTTATATCAGAGATAGATAGTCTCCATTTGGTAAGTACTGTGTTTTGTACTTTAAGTACTGTGTTATAGTATTGTTGGGTGTTTCTTGTAGCTTTATTGCATTTCATTAGTCTTGTCTGTATGATGTGTGTGTGTTTTGGTTTTTCCTTGATCTGTTGGCATGTTTGGTGTTTGTGTGCATAGTTTTTAATTTTTTGGCTTAATTTCTTGTCTGTGTGTGACTTTTTGTATTTAGTTTTTTGGTGAGTGCATGTTTGTTTAGGTGTTCCCTGTTGTGCTTGCAGTGATTGATTATGTGTGTGGGCTTCCCCTTCCTGAAGTAATGCCAATAAGCAGTCTCCAGGAGGGGTGGTTAGCCAGGGGAGGAGATTTAGTCAATAGTGCACAGGAACAGATACGTACTTAATAATATCTTGCGGAACCTGTTAGCAAATAGGGTTCCTCCACCTCTTTAACAAAGAAAAAAAATCATGTGTGTAGCTATTACCAAGAGAAAAGATATTTTACAAAATATGAGTACCATGATGACCATTTGTCCAGTGGGACCAAAAATCAGACCCAAGCTGGTATATATTTATATAAGTTAAGTATTTGAGTCAAATTTCAACTTTTTTGGTCAAGCAGTTTCCAGGATAGGAGGAAAAAGAAACAGTTAAGAAATATTTTAAATATCCCCTTGCCACTAAATTCAGTCAACGTAAAACTCTGGAATTTTAAATAACAATAAGTACTTTCATTATACTAAAGCTAAAATTTCTACACTCTCTATTCTAAAAGTCAAAAATTAAAAATGGGGAAAAGTAATCCTACACTATTTTAATTTTGTGTAGAATGTAATGTCATCAGTGCCTCATGTGTAGAAATTTTTAATCCAGTTTTTAAAGAATTTATGTTGCATCAGCCTGGAAATATTAATCAAATTACAGGCCAATATACATATGTACTTACAAACATCTTCCAGATATTTCTTTAACTTTTTTTGGGCTAAGGAGATTCTTGAAACATTGGCATTTGCAAAAACCCTGATCCCAGAATTTGGTCGCCAATCACTATACTTTCCTTTATAGGTATGCTATTTCTCCAGCAATAAAGCTACACCCAAGAAAGTAAAAATGAATCAAAATATGAAAAATTAAAGTGATGCTTGTGTAGTGGAATAGAATAAAATTAAAGTAATCAGATTATTTGTTTTATAATTTTTCCATGTAACAATTGTTTTACATTACAAATTAATGGAATTACATTGAAAAAAATTTATGTCAATAGAAAATGTTAAATAAATACAAATATAATTTTTAAAAGAAAATGATAAACAGAACCAAATAAAAATTCTATGTTAGAAACACATAAAAGCAAATTATTTTTAAGTGATAAATGACAATTCCTATATTTAGTTTTTAGTACAACCATAGACAAACTACTATTTTCATTGAGATAAGATATGCTCAAAGGGATTAATATTTTCAATACTTCTGTGACTAAATTTCCATATTCACTTCGACGAGCAAGCCAAAACATATTTATCAGATGTGAATTGTAGTTATAATGTCATATTAGCAGACATTTTGATGATAATGGTGTCTTCATTCAAATTTGTCTCAGTATAATCGTGAGTGGAAACAGATCAAAATTTCTGCTTTGAAGACAACTAATCCAGTTATCAAGCTTCTTAATGAAAGCATGAACTTTGTTTGACGTTAATAAAATGTTTTTATCACAACTTTGTAAATTCACATTCAAGCTATTTAAATCTGAAAATACATCAGCTACTTAAGTCAGCAGTAACATTTACTCAGTATTCTGTAAAAACATTGAGAATGGTATTTGTTTATACTGGAAAAATGTTATTAAATTCATCTCGCAATTCCAATAATCGGGTTAAAATTTTCCCCTGCAATAAACATTTAACGTCTGTATGGAAAATAAGAGATTTTTTTTCTTTTTTCCCATTACATGGCATAGTTAAGGGCTCAAATCTATTCTGTAATAGTTCTCTTTTAATAAAATTAGACAGCTTTACAAAGAGTCTGAGATTTTCCGTCATATTTTTTGTAGTAAGAGCATATCTGCCCTATCACATTCATATCTCACAAAACATAAGAATTAAGAAATCTTTGCAATTATTATCTGTTGATTCATTAAGTTAAATACTAAAAATTTCTTTTATCTCAATTGCTGAATTATCTGATCACAAACATCGGATCGGCAGCTATGTCATCGATTCGTATTGTTACTGTGTCAGAAAGCAGAAATTTTTTTCTGCTTCCACGTCTATTAAAACACTGACCATATCAATTGCAGCAGGCAATATGAGGTTTCTGTGATTGTATGGAATTTTGACATCTTAGCTACTCTTAATGTTATGAAATAAAATGCTTCACGTGTACTTTTTTCAGTAAGGTTTGATTTACAAATAGAAGCTTGTTGATTTCTGAAAGTATGTAATTACCTTTTGAAACATTTCAAGTGTTTGCTTTTATGATCTGGATGTTTAGTTTCCAAGTGTCAAATTAATTTTGATGGCTTCATGCTTTGAATTTAACAGAGAGGACTTTAAAGCAAACAGTGCATGTTGGCTTTCCATCTAATGAGATAAAACCATAATTTAATTAACTGTCCTAGTACAATTTTGTCTTTTTACCAATCAAACACTGGGTGTAGATAACTGACCATTTTTTCACAAATTTATCCATTTTGTATAAGAATCTAATTAAAAACCACAACAGTTGCACCATTTGATCTCACACTAAAAAAACCGAAACCTCAATTATTATTATTTTCAATGAAACTGTTGCTTTTAAAAACTTAAATAAAGGCAACAGATGCATGCTTCACATTCAAAACTAAATTGATGTTCTGTAATCCCTTATATTATATCTCTTTTATACTGCTGAGAACACAACGTGTTCAATCATATCATATGCATGTTTGAAAATGACACTCACAACAAATATTATGCAAGCTGATAAAATTACAAAGAGCATGTACATATCAAGTTGGAACCTGAAAATTGCTCATGTTTGTACACTTCATACATGGATGTTCATACCTGTCGCTAACAATGCATCTAAATTGTTTTAATTAGGTTTCATTGGGTTGGTGCTGGGGAAAATATTCATTATATATTTTTTTTATGTTTTGGGGTTGTGGAGCTAAAAAGGTTGAGAATCGCTGCTTTAAAGTAATACTGTAATAAAAAAACTTTTGCCTATAACATATTTAATTTTTTCTACCTGATGTAATTAAAAAGTAAATAAAATTGAATTCACTTTATCAGAAGCCATCTAGAAGCCAATGACACCAGTTTAACCGCTGGGGATAATCTGTTGGCTGCAAATTTTTAACCTTCTGCAGGTGGAAAGGATAAATATTTTCTTTCTGTTGGATGTGCCACACTTTGTTTTATGACAAACCAGTACAAGGTGAAATTTGCCTTGTACTACTGCCTGGGCTATGTTGAATATGCTGAATCATATGAAGATTTACTTGGTGTTCAACAGAAAACAAACATGTTGGAAATGACCCTTTCTTTCGTAAATACTGATACACCAAAGAATGTTTATTAGGTACGGAAAGAATAATCAGAATTTTTGTCTGTTTTTTTCTGTTTTGCTTCAATGAAAAACCGATTTTTAAAAGTTTTTATTTAATTTTTATTGGCTGTATTTACATTAATATTCTCAGAATTAAATTCTCTACAAATTGTCTTACTAAATCTTCTGCATTTATTAGTCATTTAACAAAGCTATTTTACTACAAACCTAAAAAAAATTTTTTTTGACACCAAATTTTGTATTTTACCTCAGATATACGGTTACAGTTCTGCAACCTGTTTTATCCTATTTCCCAGTCCAAATTACATAAGAAACCACCAAGTTGTTTACTCCTTAATTTGTGTCCCAAAAATTATATTAGGCCTTTTTTTAAATTAGAAGAGCTGAAATCCAGGCGAAATATTTTGCTAGCTGTAATTCAAAAATTAAGTGTTTCTGGAATTAACACATCCTGAAAGCTTCTTCGTGGGGACACCCGGTATATTTTTATAATGCATTGAGTTGGATGGCACAGTTGAAGTCCCAGCTTCACTTCTAGGAATTTTGTTTATTTGAGAGCTGGTCAAACCAGTTAATGCTAACTGTTTTTCAGTACTGCTCCTGAATGCTGTTTTGTTGTTGTTTTCTAACACTGGCAGTTGTTAAATGTAAAATCTACAGGTATCTCATTACATAAACAATGTATAGTCACTTATGAGCCCTAAACCAAGAAATCTGTATTATATATCTGTAAACCTTCCACATATCAATTGATATACTATGCATTCATATATACACCTAGACAATCCATAAAATATGCACATTACAACCTCACTTTTTTTTCTATTAAATTAAAGGGATACATAATCCATTTCCTTTCAGACAAAGACTCAACAATTTAAAATTATATGAAATGTTACACAAAGGTCATACTTTTCATTTATTCATTCTTGTAAATTACAGACAGCGACTACATTAGCTCTTACTATGTACAGATTAGCAAAGGATGAAAGAATTCAGTCTGAAGCATACAAAGAAGTAGTAGAAAATAAATCACCCTACAAGTATATTCGAGCTTGTATTAAAGAAACATTACGTCTCTATCCAACTGCAGGAGCTAATGGTCGTTACTTAGCCCAGGATGCAATTATTGGAGGATATCATGTGCCAGCTGGTGTAAGTTAATATGTATATATATATATATATATGTATGTATGTATGTGTGTGTGTGTTTGATGAGATTTATATTTTTTTATTTCAACTAACGTGATTTAAGAAAAAACTATTATTAATAGTAGTGTTAAATATTTTTATTAATATTTTATGTTCATATAGCCGAACATACTGAAAGTATATAGTCTATCAGAAAAAATTAACATTAAGTAAAAAAGTAAATTTAACTTAACTGAATTCTTTCTTACACAGCTTGTACAGTTAGCATTGTAGAAAGTATTATTAATTATTAAAATGTTATCAGTATAAAGTCACATACAAAAAACAATTATTCTGTTTTATCGTTTTTGTTTTTAGCTGTTATTAAATCACAAAGAAAAGATTTAATTGTAGCTTTAAACCTGTAAATTTGTCCATATAAGTTATTGTTGAATTTTTAACATGATAATAGAATTTTATTTATAACTTTACTTCAGCCATTACACATTTGAAAAATGGACAAAATTCAATTCTTTAAGTAACTAATTATATCTAGGTGACAACTAATTGAAGTAAATATGATTGTAAAAAATTAAGACTTGAAGAAAATGTATGTTTAAATGCTATAAACTATGCTTGTAAAAAAATGTTTATATAAAAACTATTTTTGTAAGGTAGCACACTTTTATTTTTACATTATAGGTGTAGATGTATGCCAAGAGGTAACTGGATCTTCTTAAGGTGAGATAGTTAATAATATTAATAATACCAAATAGCAGCAAGATTTATCCACAATGTAAAAAATTGAATCTTGTGAGTCGTTTTGACAAAATAAAATTCAGATATACTAAGAAAGTATTTTTTATACAGATTTCTAGGTAGCCCAACATATTTCTTATTAGCTAATAAGTAGGAGATAGTGATCTATCAGAACTAGGTAGTCAATGGATTACAATTCAGATTTAATTCTTTCATAAAGAATTACAAAGTTAAAAACATCTAACCCAAACTCAGTTGTGCAGATTAATTAAAAGTGATTGTATAAGAAATTTTATTAGAAAACTGATCCATAATTCACTGGATTTTCTTCCATTTTTTCACATTTCTGGTTGGTTTAGGAAGTGATTCTTGTCCTTTTGCTTCTTCCTCCTTCACTGTAATGTACTCTCATTGTAATCCATCTGTCCAGTAATCATCCATAGTTAAGGCACTTTGATAGTTGGAGGTTCAACACTGGTCTTCAACCAGTGTTGAAGATTATTTTGCATTACCTGAAAATCCAGTTCAGCGAGGAGGTAAACTATAATTTTCATTAGGTAAAATCACATTGAGTCTAGAATATATGACAAGCAGGTTTATTAATATTTAGAGCACTTTCAACGTGGTCATAAATCAGTTATGATGATGATAGTCAGAAGACCAAGAACATCAATGATTTTTGAAACAGTTGTAAAAAATCATAGCTAATCAGTTGCTGAAGAGGCTGGTATCTATATAATTCATTAAAAAAAATCTTCACTGTTGTTTTGAGAGAGACAAAAACAGCTGCAAAGTATGTTATGACATTTTTAAATTTTGATCAGAAAATTATATTTATTTATTTTCTTTTAAATATTCTGAAAGTCTCCAGATATTTCATGCAGCTTTTTAGATTCGAGGCCATAGGTAGCCGCATCCCTTGTTTGTGATTTGTAAGTGAGATGTAGTCTTGTACAGACCCAGGCCAATCATACCTAAGATATGTGGTTAATCGAAACCCAACCACTAAAGAAATCTGGTATCCATGATGTAGTATTCATATCTGAATAAAAGCAACTACCTTTATTATGATCTGAACCTGAGAACTCTTGACATCAAATTCAGCTGATGTACAAGTTTCATTCCTAGACCAACGTGGCAGATAATCAGAAAATGATATTGTGATATGATGAAATTTGGAAGTGATGATAAGCGCAGTAACTAATAACCCAGCTTTAAAACAAATGTTCAATCACCTAAATGTAATCTTTCAAGTATTCTTCAATTCAATAAACAATATTACTTTGACATTTTATATTTTTTCAAGCTATTTTTAGAAAACCACCAGATTTATAAACAGTCAATTCTTAGAAATTGAACCATGACAGCGTGTAAGTTCACACAACATTAACCAACCTTTTGCCCAAAACAGTACTGTAACTGTGTTTTGTGAGCATTAAATAAAAATCTCTGAATGAACCAAAAGCTATAGAAAGTGCATTTCAAAGATATTTTGAATACTGGAAAAATGTTGGATTAAGATATTTTTCTTGATTGAAATTACTTGCACATACACAAGCAAAGTTGATTATTCAAATTTTATCAACAAAAAAAAATTAGATGAACTTCTGATCAAACTTTTGTATCATACTTTTTTTATAACAATTAGCACCATCTAAAAAAGGTCAGAAGTCTACTCAATAGACTAATCTCAAATAGTTTTCTTAAAACATGTAGATTCTCACCAAACTTTAGTAAGATTGATTTCACTTCAAATTCTTAATGTGAGATTATTCTATTACTAGTTATTAAAGTTCCTCTGAGTCTCCAGCAAATTTAACTGTGCCAACATAAAAATTTTGTTATATTTTGTTTCCCTTTTCCAGACAATGGTATCATCATTTAGTTCTGTTACATCAAGACAAGAAAAATATTTCACTTCACCAGAAAATTATACTCCAGAAAGGTGGCTTAGAGAAACTAGAGAAAGTGTCCATCCATTTGCGTCTTTGCCATTTGGTCATGGTCCAAGAATGTGTCCAGGAAGGTACTTAGCAGTTCAAGAAATGGTTATTTTACTATGCGAGGTATAAATTTATTAATGTCCACTAAAACCTTTGTAAAACTAAAATTCAGCGATTCACTTTCTTACTGTGGAATGTAGTTTGCTTCTGAAAGATATTTTGGAAGCTATTTTTCAGCTAATTTGTCATTGTTCCACATATAATGTATCTAGTAGCTAGTGTTGTTGATTTAGCTCATTTGAGATGATAAAGAAACCAATTTATTTTGCTTGATTAAAAAACCTTCAAAGGGTATACTGATTTCACTGAACAAAATATGATAATTTAAAAATTTTTCTTCTGGTGTACCAGTCAAATGTATTAGTAAGAAATGCAACCGCAGAGTAAAAATTAATGTATTAAAAAGTATAAATACTTGCAATAGTCTTAATTAAAAATGTTATATGTTATCTTTTTAATCATAAAATAATATGCATTTCACCTTTCAAAAAACCATCGACCACAGTTGATAGTAAATTCATTAAAAAACATCTGATGTGGACACTTCATGACTTCCTTGTATGTCTATTAAATTACATATACACATTTTTAAAAGTACATAACATTTTATTTCTCTTATAACTTATCTTTTTCATTTTTTTTTTTTTTTATTGTTATTATTGTATTATTATTTATCATAAATTTTTTTTACAATTACCGGTTAATAATTATTGATAAATCAATATTTAAATTAAATTTAAAAAAAGGAAATGGAAGTTGAATTTAAACCGATGTGCCTTCCTCTTGTAAGATCAAAATTTCCATTAATTAAAATTTTATTTGGTTATAACTCTGGAACCAATGAAAATAAGTACCACTTATGTCATATATCGTATATCGTTGAAAAGCTCTCAATGGGGACTCATTACTGCAGTTAAGAAAAAGTCCAAGATCCAAATTGTTTGGATTTTGGGCTTTTTTTGGACATTTTTGGTCAAATCAATTACAATCAAAAGGGGAGGTGCAAAACTAGATGTTACAACAGTCCTAAATCCAAAATTTCAACATCCTAATCTAATTGTTTTTGAGTTATGCGAGATACATACATATAGACATTATGCCGAAATCAGTCAAAATGAATTCAGGGATGGTCAAAATGGATGTTTCCATTTTTAATTTTTAATTTTATAAAGGGATTGAATCACTTTTGTTTTACAAAAATTAATACATATGCTAATTAATATATCACCAGTGACTGACTTTCCATTCATATAACAAGATTGCAACTTTTAATGAATTGTTTTTTAGAGAACCATTGCTACTTAGTTATTTACTCTGGCTGACATAATGAAGATAGTATCTTCATTATAATATCTCTGGCAGATAAGCAGAGTAATGAATTTTATTGATAGTACAGCTGAGTTTATTGGTTTAATGGTACTGAAGAAACCATTGACAGCACACAGAATAAAATTGACAGGAAAATTATCAAATTTGGCCAGATAACCTTATTTCAGAACAAAGGAAAAGAAGGATTGGTTTCAGCATGGAAAAAGTTGCATATTGCCTTCTGTATAGGAGACAGTAAAAATATCTGTTTTGAATCTCAACTTTAACATTAATGGCTATATCTAGAAAATCGGCCTCCTTCCTCAGAAAATTACAGATAAAAATATTACAGAAAACATCAATAAAATTTATAAATTAATCTGTAAAGACTATAATTGCAACTTGTTTGTCTTAGGAAAATTAATAGAGAGAATGACACTAGACTAAAAGAGCATTTTCACTTTATAAATGTAGAAGATCAGAAAAGTTGGCATTGCCTGGAAACAGGTCACAAAATTAGCTTGTTAGAAACAAAAATTTTGTTATAAACAGGAATTCAATAACTGGAAAACTTACTTCATCAATAATGATACAGAAACTTCATTGTTCAATAATGATAGACCAGCACTTAATAGCCTTATACAATTTTAAATTTATTAATGATTTTTTCTATCCAAGTTTTCTATCATAAAAATATAAAAAGATATCTCCTCCCTTAAATGTTATTCTTGGAATGGGATATCATTGATTGGATACATTTTTATTTGAGTTTGCAACATACTATTCATTATATTTAGAGAATCATGGGTGTTACACAGCAAATTCAAATTTGCTTTATATTTTGTGTGATCATGGGTATCATGAGATTGCATTTAATATTTCAATTTAAGTAGTAAGTGATTTCAAGATATTGAGAAATACAAATATCCTGGGAGTTACTTTTTTCATTAACATTATACAGAAAAAATTACGTTACGTACACAAATTCAAGGCAACACTGTTGGCAATCAGGCTGTTAGAGAGAGATTACCATAAATAAATAAATGAACAATTATATTTCCTAATACATTAAATTAAAATAAATTTGCATACATTAAAAATAAAATAATAACTAAACTTTTTAATTAGTTGATACACTTTAGTGTTTTCTGAAAATATTTATTCAAAACTGTCTAGTTTTTCCAATTTAAAAAACCTTTTAACTCACTGATAGCCAGTTTTTTTTTTTTTATTAAAAGCTTGATCCTTATTTCATTTAGTATCGGACATGCAGCTATAAAATTGTTCACATTTCCCTCCTCTGTAAGGTTACTACACAGTGACAAAAGCTAATATTCAACCCTAAAAGAATATTAATTTATTTATAGATATTCTTTTACATGTGAGAAAATAAAAATTAAGGAAAAAAGTATATTGACATAGATTATTAAGCATTAATAATTTAATGTCAACGTACTTTATAATAAATACAGGCTTTTATTGTGTCCCTAATGTAACTTTTTATGCTGAAATCAAAAATGCTATCGGAATTTTTCTATTACCTACAATTTTTGTGTGATAACATTTATAAAATATTGCATTTGCAAAATTCTATGGTATATTTTGTAGGGATAACTGATGTACAGAAAATAATATTTTAAATGAGATATAACATGGAGTGCTACAAAGATAGCATTATGTCATATGAAGACAACAGCTATATGTACATGATATACGTACAACAACAAGGTTTGACTCCACTAGTTAAAAAATGTTGTAAACTATATTTTGGGTGTAAAGTGGGGGTTCAAGATAAGAACAGGGTCCCTCACATCTGCTGTTTGACCTGTATGTCAGACTGGCTAGGGGTAATCGGCACATGAGTTTTCCCATACCAATGTATGGTGTAAACCACAAGACCATTTGTCAGACTGTTATTTTTGTATTATCAAGATATAAATAACAAATAGTGAATTCAAACACACAGTGCAATACCTGAATTTGTCATCTGCCATAAGGCCAGTAGTGTGGACTTGAACCGCATGCTCCATCACATCTGACTGGAAAAGTGAATTGTAATGTGTGGTAGTCACTGAATTTCAACATGAGAAACAAGATAATCCTACTTTTGAACCAGAATCCTCTTTCTATATATGAATCTTCTCTATATTGGCACTAAAATGCATTTTTTTAATGTAATCATCAGGAGGAGTTTGAAGATTTATATTATGAAAAAAAAAAAAAATAGTTTTGAGTACTGTAACAATGTATATGCTGTCTTTGCTCCACTTCATTATAAAAACAGATTATAGACTTCATTAATTCTTTGAAAACCAGTTCAGAACTATTCTTATTTGGGAGTTCCCAAATAAGAACTCTGATTAGAGATGGATAATTCAAAGAATTGTCAAGCCAAGTTGAAAAGTCTGCATGGAGGTCGTTTAAAAGTGTTATGCAAAAGGTTTTAGGAAATCATAGATCCCCCAACCACCATAACATTGTGGGTGAATTATTACATTATACCAATGTATCAGATATAGCCGCCGTAAAAATTGATGTCTGGGTTTCACACTCGGACTTCTTTATGTGTAATCTGTGATATCAGTGATTAGCACAGGAAGTGCATCCATCAGAAAATCTCACTCATAGAAAACAGGTACCAGCAACAGTGGATTGCAAGAAAGCTTACAGATTGTTGTTGAACACTAAAGAGGGATGTTCCACATGGCAGACACAAAAGGAAAAGAATAAATATCACATTTTAGATAAATTGAATAATGCCCTGCATGCATGTAAATTCTTACATTTCGTTTTAAGTTTATTACTAAAGAACTATGGATGATGGAGAAAATGTAATTACATATTTGAATTTAGTGCAGAAAGTTCTATTAGGATCACATATTTTGTTCCATGTGCCAAAAAAAAAGTTAATTTTGTTCCTAAGTTTATTAATATATTTTTTTCAAAATTTACTACTATTTTGTTACAAAGTTTGGATAACTGGACAGTACGTACACCTTATTATCTGGAAAACAAAATACTTTTAATGAGAACAAAAGGTGACCTTTGAAGTAAGAATCATATCAAGAATGTGGTGAAGCCATTTATAGCAGTATGTATAAATTTGTACTGCCATATAAATGGTTTCATCACGTTCTTGAACTAAAGCATAAAACAGAGTAATTAATAATATCTTGCTCAGTCTTTAGATACACACTTCAATTGTATGCTATAAAAAACAGCAGAAAATTGATAAAAAATCTTGAAGGTTATTGAATTACAACTATTTATACATTCTACTTTAAAACACTTACTGTTGAAGAAAAAATATTTAATCTTTCATCAGTTTATTAATTGGTTTTTACCATCCCGGCTTTTATAGCAGAATACTGGATAAGAAAAAATATATTAATTGATCAAAATTTTGGGTGCTTGTAATTTCTTGATGTTTTAAGGCTGCCTGATATAATTCTGTATGTTTGAATGTATATGGTTTAGTCTATTCTGCTTAATATCTGGAAGAAGTGAAGATGTAATCAAGATTACATCTAGGTTTAATATGGTGGCTCATTTATATGGAGGTAAATGGTATTGAAGTTTAAAAAAATTCTCCTTAAAATTATGACGAATACCTTGAAGTGATTAATTTTGGTAAAACCTTCACCAATTCAGTTTTAAAAGACTAAAAGTAGTAGTAGTAGTAGTAGTAGTAGTAATAAATTTAAAAATCTAACCTGTAACCAAAACAAATAAAAAAATGCAGAGCAACTCCATCTCATTGCCTCTTTAAATTTTTTTAAAAAATAATCCAAATCTTAATTTTTTTGGTATTTTAAAATAGAAATACATACAAAAAATGGTGTATGAACTAAATGGGGTACAGTTCCCCCTCTTTAGTCCAGTGATGGCAATTTTTAAAATTGTTTAATTTAGTATTTAATGGCTTTTAATTGAATAAAGGAATGGTTTCATCCCCTCACCCTGCAGAACTGCTACCTCAATTCATGTGATATTTGGTGGAAACTTAACTTCGTCATTTTTTAAAACAGTAGTATTATTAAAAAAAGTTTCATAAACCTTCCCTGCACTTATTGGGAGCTGGTTAAGCAGCTGTTTCTTTATTGGAGCTTAATAAGATGGTGACCTTGTATAACTGTACAAGCACTGTTTTTTGCTCCAGAGAGTTCATAAGGAGTCAGATTAATAGCATGGGTGCCTACCAATAACCCTTGTTATTAATCAGGCACTCAATAGAGATAAGCTTAAATAAAGCTGAAAAGATTTAATAAAGTTGCCAACATTATTTACTTTAAAAGTATACATTAAAACTCACATCCTTTAAGTTATTTAGGTATCAGAAAAACAGATATAAAAGTGGAAAAACTGTTCTACTAATTTATTTTAATATTTTTCTTCATTTTCAGGTGTTAAGGTATTTCAAGTTAAAATCTAATTCAGGTCAAATTGGAATGGTGTACAGAATGAATAGAATTCCAGACAAATCAATTGACATAACTTTTGAAGACAGATGAACCTATTTCTCAGCTATACAATTACTAATCGCAAAATTATATAGTTTTTTTTTATAAATGTTTATTTTAATTAATTTAAAAAAATAAATCATATATATTTTAAAAATCGTATACTATTATTTAATCAAGGGACCTATCCTTAATTTATCTTTTTTAATCATATGAAAAATATACTTTGAGTTAATATGTCCACAATTTAAAAAGAGATTTTACGATTAGGTATTATAATAGTAAGGATAAACAAAACTACTACTACTTAAAAAGTAGTTTCATCAATTGCATTCATCCCATGTAAGAAATTGTTTTATTGCAAGAAATAAAAATTTTAAAGTTTTCCAAATTAATTCCAATCCTGCTATTGAGAATCTGCAAAATTTATTTTTTTAAATCTGTACGAAGGAGATAAAGTGAGTTAGTCTTTTTGTATGACTACTATCACAACCCTGATGCTATTTAGGGAAGCTTCGTTGATGTTTCATTGGTGAAATTTATATTCACTAAAATCCATTTTTACAAATAATTTAAAAATTAAAAGCTCACAAGATTTTAAACAAATGTTCTAGGAAATGTTTTGAAAAAATTGTGAGGGTTCATACCCATACAGTGAAAATTTTTTATTATATATTAGAAAGAATTTGAGCAAAAAATTTCAAGGGATAAAAACTTAAAAGTAAACAAACTTTTAAACATCCTTCTTGCAAAATATTTTAATGTTATTCTGCCACTCTTCAATAGCAGTCCATCTTAACCTCTTTCTTTTTCCTGTTTAGCCTCCGGTAACTACCGTTTAGATAATTCTGCAGAGGATGGATATGTATGAGTGTAAATGAAGTGTAGTCTTGTACATTCTCAGTTCGACCATTCCTGAGATGTGTAGTTAATTGAAACCCAACCACCAAAGAACACCGGTATCCACGATCTATTATTCAAATCCGTGTAAAAATAACTGGCTTTACTAGGACTTGAACGGTGGAACTCTCGGCTTCCAAATCAGCTGATTTGGGATGACGCGCTCACCACTAGACCAACCTGGTGGGTAATCCATCTTAACCTATTTTGATAAATGATACTTATACTTTTTTAAGCTTTATAATTATTCAGCATGTATAATTTTTATCATCATCAAACTGAGAAACAAAAATGTTTCTCTTTCCTATAAAAATTTTATGTACACAAATATTTTGTTTTACTATAAATTTTGATTGAATGTGGCTCATCCCAGTACTCAATAGAGGTATTGAAGAAATAATATTGAATGAAAAAGTTCATGACTTAACAAATGAATTTTCAGAAATTTTTGTGAAGATTATTGACTAAGAAAAGGTATGCATAACCAATATTTAATAATTTATTTACTTATTCAGAAACAGCAGGCTGACTGACCAATAACAGTTACTAATGAATGGTAATGAATTCTTGTGGCATATGAAAGATACTCTGACTCCAACCTAGAACCTCTGCATGAATGGCATAAGTTATATTCCACAGAGATCCGTAAAGTATAATACAAGGTGATTACAAATGATATGTACACTTTCAATAACTTATTAAAAACTTATTTTTTATGAGTTGAGATGATTATGTAGAAGAATTGTTTAAGTTTTTATTTAGAAATATTCAGTATGTGTCCCTTTGTAACACAATGGATATCAACATAGTAGTTAAATTCCTCCCAAACACATGCAAGCAAATGCCAATCAACAGAAGCAACAGCATTTGTGATATGTTTTTTTAAGCTGTTGATATCAATAGGAAGGAGCGGTACAAAAACTTTGTATTTTACATAATATAACATAATAATATTTCCGCACAATTTTCCACACAGGTCAGTTGAGGAATTTTCAGTTCTAAACTTGCTGATCTAATCAATCTGTCTGGGCTATGTTGATACACATCATAAACACAATCAATTTGTTCTTCTGAAACAGGAGGTCTTCCAACACTTTTCTTTTTACATAGACACTCTGTGTTCTGAAACCGTTTATTCCAGTTGTAGATTGATTTTCTTATTGGTGGTGATTTACCGTATTTTGTTCTGAAATGTCACTGCACGACAGTGATTGAGTTTGTTTTGGCTAATTCGAGTACACAAGATACTTACTATACTTCAGTAGTGGCCACTTGCCAGACTGGAAACATGAGACATCAATCAACAATAAGCTTTTTTTTCAAGTTTATGTTAGTATTAGCAACATAAACTTTAAAAATTCCCTGTAAAGCCATATAATTTACTGTATTCACATACTCCAGTTTAATCTTATATATTTAATTTGTAATCACCCTGTACTTTGTTTTTTAAAAATATTTAAACATGGTAAATGTAAGGAAGTTTAGAAATAATTAAAAGAAAACAATCTAAATTTCAATTTGTGTTATGGATAATCTATCTATTATTACTTCATAATTATCAATGTAGTAAGTTACATAATAAAACAATTTGAATGATTGTCATATTTTTAAATAAAAGTTCACTTTTGAATTGCAGAACATAATTTTAAACAATACCTGTTTTGTTACACAAAAAAAATATCACATTTACTGTAGTAGCATCTAGTAATTACTAGACAGCTTCAATACTTATCAGTAATATTTTATACAGGAATTGAATAAATTTAATTTTTTGTAAGAATTATAGGCAAAAATATTTTTCTTACCAATTTCTGTTTTACCTGATGTTTAATTTTTAAATTTGAAACAGTCCAGTAACTAATGTATAACATTACTTAAATGACCAATATCAGTTTGAAAAATTAAACAGGAGTTGGGGAATATATAGTTTGTTGTAGGGCAACAATTTCACCTATTTTGAGTTGTTTTCACGATTTATTAAAATGAATAATTCTGAGAATTACAACAATTTAATAAAAACATTTTTATTACTGCAATTTTTTAGAATATGTTAATTTAATTGCCTTTTGGCCCGTAGAAGAAAGGATTAATTATTATAAATAATATTCAAAGCGAATATATTACTCAAGTTGGTATCCCTGTGGAATTTCAAATATACCGCTAAGGGAAAAGGGAATTCCCACAGGGAAGAAGGGACATTCCAATATGGCAGCGACAGGCTACGGCGTCAATGACGTCACAATCCAAGATGGCCGACCACCGCCATCTTGGATCAGTGAGTCATTCCATGACGCCATCTTGGAATCCAAGATGGTGGCGTCCGCATATTGGATTCCAATACGGCGGACGTCCACCATCTTGGATTTTGACGCCGTATCCCCATTTCCGTACTACTCCCATACTGTGTCTCACAGACCTCCTAAACATTTTCCTAATTAACATTGTTGGTCAACATAATGAATCCTCATTAAATATTTGAATAATGCAACGAATAAACACCTGAAAAAGTGATTGTGAAATTACATTTCAATTTTAGGTTATAAGTGTATCTGAGAACATATAAAAACAAACATAACTTTACAAGATATGACTTTGGAAACACATTTTTTTTTGCCTTATCATAAGGTTGTCAGAAAGACAGTTGATGTTTTGCAGCTACCAGTTTTCTGAAGTGAGATTCAGTTGTAGATACTTGAAGTCGCAAATCTGGTTCCATATTAGGTTTACTTTTATATTTGTTTTTCAAGACGACTAGAGCAGAAAATGTATGTTCAGACAAGTATATTGATGGAAATGGCAGGCAGTAAGTGTTGTAATATCATATGGGAAACATCCATCATGCATCCAACCAAAATTCAACAGGGTCATAAAACAACTTTCAAACAGGAATTGCACAATAATTCTAACATCTCCTCATCTACTTTGAGAGGAAGGCTATTTTATTTTACCATGAAGGGGTTTTTCATCCAGTTATTATTTCCATTGCAAGAAAGAATTTATTCATTTTTCAATGCCATTGACTCAAGATATTTTTTTATGTTTTCAGTGATATCAGATGAGAGTTGATCATCATTCGTTGCAAGAAATTCACTGAAAGAGGGAAACAAATAGAATTCTTGATAAGCTACTCGGGGTGACCATAAATATAATTTCTTTATTGTTGCTTCAATCTTATCCTGAGCAAAGGACACTATCAAAGACTGGAACTTAGACCATTTAGAAAGCTAAAAATGTTAAATAAACAATTAAGATAAGCAAGCCAAAAAAAGTACCATGAACAATCTTTATCTTCATATTTGGAGTCAAGAAAAAAAATCCTCATCTCGTCAAACAGCTGATATAACTGTGTTAACACTTTACCTCATGATAACCTCTGCAAATTCACTTTTGAATGTAGCAGCAAATGTTCATGTCACTCCCATTTCTTGACATAGTGCAGCAAAGATGTGAGAATTAAGAGGCCGATATTTAATGAAATTTATTATCACTGCATCTTCAAGAACAAATTTCATATAAGTAGGCATATTACATAAGGCCAGTCCTTCACAATGAATACTACAGTGCATCAAATTCACAGACAGCAGCGCAACGGATTGAATGCGTGCCCAAGTCCCTTAAATTTTCCTACCGTAGCAGTATCTGTGCACAACCCAACACATATATTTTAGTTAATTCTGTTGCCTTTGATAAAATTATTAACAACAAACATAGTCTCACAAGTAGCGTGTAAAGGCAGTACATTGTAAAATAACATGCCTTCATAAATGTCATTTTTACATTCTTACCTCACAAGCCATAATAGATTTACATTGTCTGAAATGTCAATCCTTTCATCTATTTGCAATGCAAAATATTCAATTAATTGCACTTGTTCAACTAATGTGTTATACATTTTCTGCCATTTCATTAATGCTTTTTATTTTGTTATTTGATAATGATATTGAAGACACTTTGTACATTTATCACCACACAATTAATTATTATTCACTGATGATAGTTATTTGCTGCAGGAAGAATTAGCTTATTTGGCTGCCTTTTTTTAACTACCATATGAGCAATTTCACATGAAGCTAGAACAGCAATTTCTATTTTTGAACATAATGCAAAACTCTGTTGATTTCTTACACTTGTTTAGTTTTACAAGCCTACTTTGAAAAGATTCAGATGTTTTATTTGCACAGTCCCTATGTTTAGTTTGTGCCGCCACAGTTTTGAAGGTGTCGTGGACTCATTTGATAGAACTTCATTGCATAACACATGGCTTTTTCTTCCTGCCTTTATCTAACACTAAATCCAAATAACTATATAAATACTTTCAACGCTTCTTCAATTGTATTAGCGATTTTGAAACACTAATGAATTGCTGTCTTCACAGTTTGGATGCTTTAGTGAACCTGATTTCAACTAGCAATCCAGACTGTTCAAAGAAAAATTAACACAGCACCAAGTGTTGAATTTCCAAGAGAATGATTTACACAAGTCCAAGCCAAAATCATACTACAAAGAAAATGTATAAAATACTGCCAAGTGGCTACAAAGTACAAACAAACTTGTTAAAAATTGTTAAAGGTTGGGTGTTAACATCTGCAAATAAAAGATAGCTACTAGGAAAGAATGAGTTATTCAACTCTACCCAAATATTCCTTTATAAAAATTCTGAGGCTAGGAATTCTTTGGACAAAATTAAAACTAATCTTACAAACTGAGAACATGATAAATTGAAATTTATAATTTTATTTTGAAAATACAATTAATTATTTTTCTTGTTAATAATTTTAGAACTGATGCTCTCTCAGACCCTAGGTTGGGAACCACTGAGCTAATGAATTAAAATGTTTAGTTTATGACTCAGTATAGCTGCAAACATAAGATGTGCATAACATTTTTATATATTGTTTTTTTTTTGTCTTCAGTCATTTGACTGGTTTGATGCAGCTCTCCAAGATTCCCTATCTAGTGCTAGTCATTTCATTTCAGTATACCCTCTACATCCTACATCCCTAACAATTTGTTTTACGTATTCCAAACGTGGCCTGCCTACACAATTTTTTCCATCTACCTGTCCTTCCAATATTAAAGCGACTATTCCAGGATGCCTTAGTATGTGGCCTATAAGTCTGTCTCTTCTTTTAACTATATTTTTCCAAATGCTTCTCTCTTCATCTATTTGCCGCAATACCTCTTCATTTGTCACTTTATCCACCCATCTGATTTTTAACATTCTCCTATAGCACCACATTTCAAAAGCTAATCTTTTCTTCTCAGATACTCCGATCGTCCAAGTTTCACTTCCATATAAAGCGACACTCCAAACATATACTTTCAAAAATCTTTTCCTGACATTTAAATTAATTTTTGATGTAAACAAATTATATTTCTTACTGAAGGCTCGTTTCGCTTGTGCTATTCGGCATTTTATATTGCTCCTGCTTTGTCCATCTTTAGTAATTCTACTTCCCAAATAACAAAATTCTTCTACCTCCATAATCTTTTCTCCTCCTATTTTCACATTCAGTGGTCCATCTTTGTTATTTCATTACTTTTGTTTTGTTCTTGTTTATTTTCATGCGATAGTTCTTGCGTAGGACTTCATCTATGCCGTTCATTGTTTCTTCTAAATCCTTTTTACTCTCGGCTAGAATTACTATATCAGCAAATCGTAGCATCTTTATCTTTTCACCTTGTACTGTTACTCCGAATCTAAATTGTTCTTTAACATCATTAACTGCTAGTTCCATGTAAAGATTAAAAAGTAACGGAGATAGGGAACATCCTTGTCGGACTCCCTTTCTTATGTTCTTCAATTATTACTGTTGCTGTTTGGTTCCTATACATGTTAGCAATTGTTCTTCTATCTCTGTATTTGAACCCTAATTTTTTTAAAATGCTGAGCATTTTATTCCAGTCTACGTTATCGAATGCCTTTTCTAGGCATTCGATAACATTATATTATGTAATGCTTTTAAACGCTATTATTATTATATTAAAAAAAAATCAGGTTAAACTTTTTTAATCTAAATTATTATTATTTTTTTAATTCAAGACAGTTTAATTAAAGAAATATTTGAAAAAATTTAATAATTTCTTTTTTCTATTTTTAATTAACATAATGACATTTGTGGTTTAAATAGTCAGAATTAAAATTTTTGATACCATTTGTTTATCTTGCAGACTTAAAACAAGGTATCACATCACCATATGTCTTTGAGCCGCCCCTCCTTTAAACCGAATAGTCTACATTGGGGCTTACTGAGTTAACCTTTCTTATTGGAGCTTTCCAGAGAGATACTTCAAATAACAAAAAAAAAATTAAAGGGGAGCATACAACCACAGTTATCTGAAACAAAAACATTGTTGGCCGCCATTTTGGATTGGGTGATTAGTTTTAATTGTACTACTTTTCTCACCTCATCTAGCTCTTTAAAATGATATATATATATCAAATAACCATTGGTCCCTTTTGAAATTTTTGAGTTATTTCCCACTCTCAAATATCAAAAAGAGTGAGATGTATGTTCATTGAAGTAACCCCTTGGTACAAGGAAGAATGCCACAAACAGTATTGTTATCTCAATTGTAAAAAAAAAAATTGAGTGGGTATAAGTTACTTTTCAGCCACTCAGTATATATTAATTTATAAAATTCAAATTAGAACTCTTTTCCTTTATTTAAAGGCTGTTAAAAAATAACAGTTGATGATAGAGGATAACTTGAAATAAAAAATAATTTTTTTTTATAAAACATTCTTAACTGTCATTTGTATTTATTCTTTATTTTATTTACATATGGTTACATTTCTTTTCACTTATAATTACATATTCAGGCAGTGTAACATACGTTACCTTATTAGTAAATAATAATTATATTAATAATTATGAGATCAATAGTTGAATAGATTATAAATTTAATTATTCAGAAAAAAACTAAATAAAAATAAATAAGAAAAACAGTATTCCTTAAACAATTCAATGTGGTAGATTAATAAGTAAACATTTTAATAAAAAATGAAAGAATTGTTCTAATATTTATAATATATAAATTATTTTAACAACTTCTAAAAAACAACATATAAAAATACTTAAATTAATTTCAATCATATAGCATACAATTTTGCTTTATTTTAATTTCAATTAAAGTTTGGTTTCTTTTATTAATACCTAATACTCCCTGCAAGGAAATAACTGGTGATCTTAATAACACATCAAATATTAAAAATTAATTGAAAACAATAAGTTATTTAAAAATAAAAGTAAAGTTTTGGTTTCTGTTAATCCTTACATTAATGTTATAAGTTTGAGTACTTAATGTTATTAATGTATGATGTATATTAAATATATATATATATATATTTTTTTCTTATGTTTCAAATAAAATAAGATTTGTACTAATGATGGTTTTATTCCATGAAACACATGATTCTAAAAATTAGTATTTTAAATTTATTATGATAATTGAAGATTTGGCATTTTCTTTTTCATCAACCAATAAAATTTTTACTCATTATGAAAAGAAAATTAAAATTCCTAGGATCTATAAATATATTTGTAGGCAAATATTAAGGAAACTTTTACTTTTTTACGTTATTAAAAAATAAAGAGGTTACTATTCCACATGTAGCCCAACTGAATAAGCATTAGAAACATGGGAGAGGAAAGGAATAGAGATGTGTGGGGCAGAAACATTTTATCAGGGAGTCTATATTTATTTCAAACTGTTCTCACTAATAACTGATGTGTATATATTGGCTTGTAACTAGAATTTGTAGTATAGTTAAAAAATACTTAATTATTTTTAACAAAATTTAAATGGATAAGCACTTTAGATGCTGAAGTTAAATAAAAAGCAATATTTAGGAACTTATTATTAACAAAATCTGGTCAAGTACTAGATGTATATTTCTCATCCTCTAAAACAACTACTGAAAAATACATTTAAAAATTGGTTTTAAAAAATTTTTTTTTTTTGCCCTTGAACACATTCTTTAATTCTCATTATCAAATCTAAAACTATTAAACAGATTTCTTTTAACATCTTTAATAGATATTGAATAATTCTGCTTATATATTCTTACAGTGATATAATCATTTCATGCAAAATTAAGTCAACTGAACTCAACGTTAAGATTATCTGTACAATCTTATTAGTATGAGTCTAAGCAGATAGAAATTTATATTATTACATAAAACTGTTTCCACTGAGTTGTAGATAATAATTTGAATTTATCATGAGAATGCTTTCAATGCTCAATAAATGAAAAAACAAAAAAACATGGTAATGTTTCTATGAAAATCCATTAAAAATTAATAGTCTAATTAGATTTCAAAAAATAATAACTGTAGACTATTGCAAATATTCTTGTACAGTAACAATGTTTTCATGAAATGATTCAGCAGAAATAATTATGTGCATTAAGAGATGTTTTAATAAATCACTATATATTCATTATTCCAAAAATGTTTTCATCTGAAATACAGTATTATCTTGAGCCTCTTTTAAAGGTCAAAATGGTATTTCATTTTCCTACAAAAATAGGCTTTGTAGGATTTTTGTTTGGCATCTGTAAATATGATTTTTGTGTGGCATACATATGACTGACTGATATTACTAAATATTAGTCTTATGTAAACTGACATTTGCAATTTAAAGTAATTTATCCATGAATCTACACTTATGCAATTTTTGTAAGTGCACAGTAAAAACATGTATTTATTACTTTATCACAAAGAATCATGATAATATTTTGATAGTTTGAGATAAACAATCTAAAAAAATAAAATATTTCAACTGATGTAGGCCCCAACTGTTTTGAATTATTATAATACTTATACTAATATACAGCAGAATCAACAAAAAACGAAAAACTGTTATACAATACAATACAATAACTTTATTTTTAATACAATGTCTATTTAAATCAAACATGTAAAATTTGGCCTAATTTGAAGTTTATGAGTATTATACATTAACCTTTCATTTCTTTAATTATCCAAAATAGCTTACAGGTTCATTTATAAAACATTACTTCTTCTAAACTAAAATATCAAATTCAATTTTTACAAAAGGGTATGGTTTTCTGGATGAGACAGAACTGTCTTTTGTTTCTTCTAAATATAGAAGACAAAAATGTTTTAAGTTTACAAAGATTTCCTAATTTTTAAGAAAATGCCATTTCTTTCACGTATGTTACTACTGGAATTTACTTGCATAAATTTATGAAACCATATGTATAAATTATAGGCTATAATGTTTATTTATTTATTTAAAAAATAATATAACAATTTTTTCTTTAAAAAATTAATAATAAATAGATGTGAATAATAATTATTATTCAAAATATTTTTTAACAATTAACAAACGTAAAAAATAATTAATTAAAAAGAAATAATGTCAGTATTTTTCTATATTAAAAACTAATATCATGTTTATCTATAAATATCTACAGAAATACAGACAACGTCAGCCGATCAAAAAGTGAGTTTTCTAAAAAATATAATATACTAATAAATTTTGAAATACACAAACAAATACTTTATTTTACTTCCTTAACTAAATTTGTCTTTTGTACATAATATATTAAACTAACATTTTAGATATCTTTTATTATTATAATTTTTTAAAATAATTTATTGACAAATATTTCCTAGATGAACATTATTTACATGTTTACACGTATAAAAAAATCTGTACATAACATAAATATATATACTAAATATACACATACATAATAAATATGTACTAAATGTTTTCTATAAACAAACAGAACAAAAAACGTTTATTACAATAATTAGTTATTTCACAAATTGTACCTTAAAACAACTAATTTCATTTTTAATTATATACAACTAATTTTTTTGTTGGTCCATTACAGGTAGATTAATAATTTCTTTGGTTCAACTATACAATATATTTCTACATAATTTCATTCTCCAACTGTTATAATGGCACTTTCAATAATAAGATAAATAAATAAATATTCTGCAATATCTAAGTATAGAAATATCTTTAGTAATCGAAAAAAAAGAATGAGTTAAGTAAAAATACGATAATAATAAAAAGTGCACTTACTCTTTAAAAATGTTTAATGGTTACAAAATAAAAAATCTACTGTCAATGATAACTAGTATGTAATTTTGAATTTAAAAATGTTATATTTTAAAGCATAAAAGCTGCTGGTTATATTTTTAAGAAGTGTTGATGAAATTTCCATTACTCAATTCCAAGAGTATGTGATACTGGAAGATAATTAAAAAAATAAATTGTTGAATCATTGTGATTAATAAAAAAATAACCTAATTTTAGTGCAATAATATGAAAATTCCACTTTGCCAGCCTAACATTTTTAAATTTACTGCAGTGAAAATTTGAGTCAATATTAACTGTATACGTGAAAATTAATGTTCCAAAATTCAATTTTGAATTTACAGTTATTTATATCTTCGCTTTTAAGTTTTATCATTTCTGCATACATAAAGTATTCACCCATCAGACACGCTCAATTCGATTTTTGAAATATTTAATAAAACTATGTTGATCAATGTCAATGGATAGAGCAGGCAGTGGAAAAGTTAAATTTGATGCCAGACTTTGTTGGCTATTATTAAGTATACTCATTATGCTTTATTAAAAAATGATTAAATAACCACTACATCAGTAACAATAAAAAAAAATCACTTTACTCTAGTAGTAGTACTTTCATGTCATTTCAGTGCATCATCAGCAGAATATAACTACAACTTCCACATAAGAGTAGCAGTGCAGTGAGCAAATAAAGTAACATTTCTCTACATTGGCTATCATTATGAACTCTCCAACAGTGAACAGTGACATTTTATTTAATATTTGCTCTAGGAACTATTAATCTTACATGTGGAAGCAGTCATTATGTGAAACTGTAGTAACCGATTTGTTAATTATCAATATTTTATAATTTAGCTGATCAATGGTCGATAATGTTTAATAATTTTTTTTTTAAATTTATATTTCAAACTACACATTAGTGTAAAAAAAAAAAAGGACTGACACTTACACGTCTAAAGGAAATCAAATGAATGTATTGTATAACTGGGATCTTCAATTGCAGATATAATAAAACTTAATATTATTAATGAAAACGATTAAACATGTTAAATTTAATTAAAAATAATAAACTTTGATTTAAAGTTTGGTTATAATCCATTTAAGAGTAGTAGATGTACAACACAGCGATATCTTCCATATCAGAACAATAAGAACAACCTTTTTTCAAGCATATCATTAAACATATTAGAACTTTTAAAACTATTTAGAAGTGACCAGCAAAAATGCTGAACGATTTACACATTTTTTTTACACTAAATTTGAGTTTACAAAATGTTTATGTTGACAGTAATAGTATTGCAGTATCATAAATTTGTTAATCTATTATAATTTTAGTAATGAGAAAAAATTCTTTTCATTTCTAACATAACTTGGAGTAGATATATGCAATTCTAGTGAAATCTTGTTCATGTGTTTGTTCCCTCTACAATAAATGAGTAATATCTTGATTATTTTTTTTTGACAATAATTTTTACTTTACTTATGCAAGTTTTAAATGATTATACACAATAGAGTGTTTCACTTAACAAATTTGAAATAAGAAGTTTTCATCAATCACGATGTTAAAATCTGGAGTTATACCGATGGGGTCAGATTGAATGTGTCGTAAAACTGCAGTTATTTTTCCTGCATGCTATTCAGTTTATTTGATTAGTAATAAAATTAAGTTAAACTTCTGCAGATGCCTGATCTGCTTGATAACTTATAAAATTTTTAATTATCAGATCAAAATTTCTATTGTAATTAATAAAATTTAAATTTCCTTATAATTAAAATTTTGTAGCGGTTTCAAACTAATTTGTTGTTTCATGTTTCCAGACCAAGAATGATATGGTATGTTTTAATAACTCTTTTTTTTAAGTGTACAATGTTCATGTTTAATGAAATAAATAAGGACTTAGATCCATTTGTAAATAGTTACTTGAAATTTATATATTTATTGTTGTAACGTGTTCACAAGACATAAGGTTGAAACATACAGAATGCTTATTTTGTTTAGCTTTATAGCTTTTTAAATACTTTAACCTAAGTTGTTTCATAAATGTAGCTGTTTTGGAACTTCTGTACGCTGCTAAACAAATTTATATAAATAAATATCAAATATTTCATTTTAAATTAGTGACCAAGATATTAATCATATCTCTCTATATTTTAATTCTTCAAATATGTTTTAAATGTAATAATGATATTTTTACAAGTTCTGATGAAGGAGACTTCTGCTTAAGTGCTTAACGAAGAAAAAAATTGTATACAGTAAGTAAAATTAAATTACTGTGATATATAATATACTAAGCATATTCTAGCAATGATTGACATGACACCACTAGAAGTTATCCAGATTAAGGGATGAATGGTCATTTTCATACAAAGTAATCCTTTTATTTACAACGATTTTCAATTTTTATACTGCAGACAAATGTTTTAGCATACTTGTTAAATTATTTAATGATTACCAGTAGATTCAAAATAAAAACAATGTCAGAAATTTTTGAAAATATTTAACATTAAAATTACGATAGAATTAATCAGAATCAATACTTGAAAGAATAATAGAATTACTTGAAAAATACTACAAGAAAATGTTTTTACCATACATCTGAATTTTCTAACAAATTATAAAATTTTTGTTTATTTTTAGTTTTATTGAGTTTGAATGAGTGAAGCAACAATTTGTATTCATTTTTCTTAATATAGGTTGTTTTCTTTCTTGGTCTAATTCATTCTTTCACTATGTTTTTGCATTTTCTCTTCTGACCAGACATTGCTGGTTTCTTTTTTCTGTCTCTTGGAATCCACTAAAGTCAACTTTCTGACGATTTTCTATATTATAAAATTTCTTTAGAAATATTTTTTCTTACTATTGATTAGTAACCAATAATTGGTTAATCAGATACAATTAGCAAAATACTCTCATTGAGTGTGTCAATTTTAACGTCAGTAAGGAGTGTACAAAAAATTAAGTATTAGTTAGCTGAAAATTAAACAAGTGAAGAACTTATTCAATTAAGTAAGAAAACTATATTAGTTTTACAATGTAAAAATTAAATTGATTATCATTATGCAGATATCCAGACAAT
The DNA here is from genome assembly GCF_047948215.1 of Lycorma delicatula. Lineage (NCBI taxonomy): Eukaryota > Metazoa > Arthropoda > Insecta > Hemiptera > Fulgoridae > Lycorma > Lycorma delicatula. The sequence continues at coordinate 27,395,172 of NC_134462.1, forward strand.
GAAAGAAGTTCCAAAGTTTCAAAAATAAGAAAAAGCAGGAATGTGTTAAGGATTTTCTCAGAGAACACAGTATAAATTTGACATATCATTCAAGAAAACAGAGCAAAATACACATGCAAGTAATCAATGTAGAATATTTTTGCACCCGTTAAAAATTATTGTGAAACATGAAGGATATTTCTAAAGACATCTGAAAAATTTTTCTTCTTAAGGTTGGTGAACCTGTGTCATTCATGGCCATGCTAATAATATACATACTGTATTGTTGTATGTAAGTTGTATTGTAGTATCTTTGATTACATGTGAATTATTATGTGATAAAATGAATAAGAAAATCGATGTTGCTGCCGACTGAAAAATGCATGGGAGTCAAATGTTTTTTAAACCATCAAAACGTTAAGCCAGCTGAAATTCATAGGCAGGTGGTTGTTGTGTACGGTGATAAATGTTCATGACCATTCAGGCTTCAAAAAGGTTTCTGCAACGTTGGGTGCTGCACATCTTAATAGAACGTCACAAAAAAAATCTAAATGGGATCTGCTTTGGAATTTTTGATGCGCTACACCAGAAAAAGTTCCTTAATTCAATTGTTACCAGTGATGAAAATTGGATTTTGTATTACACACCGAAGAGAAAATGGCAATCAAGTGAATAGTGTCATCCTCAATCACCAACAAAGGTCAAGCCACAGCCATTTGGGCGCAAACTAATGGCCACAGTCTTTTGGGATTGGTTTTGCTGATTTTGGGATTGGATTGGTACTGCTGATTGATTTTATGCCACGTGGAATGACTGTAAATGCAGAAGCCTACTGTGAAACTCTGTAAGTTATGGAGCGCCAATCAAAATTGGTAATGTGGGTGGCTGAACGATGGCATCATCCTGCTGCACGATAATGCACGTCCACATTTTACGGGTCTGACATGTGATTTACTGAGAATATTTGGATGGGAAATTTACAATCACCCACCATATAGTCTGGACTTAGCCGGATATATTGAAGCTAGTTTATCGCTACGATAAATGTCTTAATTCATGTGGTGATTACATAGAGAAGTAGTATAAGGTATGTAATTTAAGAGAAATAAAAAATATTTATAAAGTTTTCAGAATAAATTTTTTACAATGAAACTGTTTTTACTTTAGGGATAACCTCTTGTAATAATCAGGTTATGTTATATTAATTAACAAACAATTTCCATCTTTTTATTAAAAATAAATGGTCCAACATGCCATTGTTTTTTTGTTTTACCAAGAATAAACTATTTAGTTTAATACGATTACAAATTATTTTTTTAGAAATATTAAATTTACAGTGACATTTTTTATCTGATGATATTCTCTCTTGAGTTACAGGAAATTCAATTTGCACAATAACAAGGAATGCATTATTCTCAGAAGTATTGAGATTCTGAACTATAATTATAAACATAAGAATTAAATAGTATATTCAAAAGTTTAAGCAAAAGGAGCAATATTTTAATATATTTAACATACTACTTAAAATAAAAAAAGTTGTAAATGTATGCTCATAGAAACTGTTCTTTTTAAAGGAAGATTCACAGAAATAAATAAATGTAAAGTGTACTAAAAATCAATGAATTATATTCACAATTTCTATAACTTGCTATTTGTTGCAAAATCAGTAACCACCAACAATTTTAATACAATCCAAGACATATTTGCTACTTACAATTAATCTGATTAAATAAACTGCTTTTAAATGAAAATTCAATTGGTGGTACCTAAATGAAGTGAAAAAGGGCAATTCAATTTCATGAGTTACTTTTCATCCAGTACTTACAAGCTAGAAAGCTAGTTGTTAAGTTGTCAACCTGTAGTTTTTTTTTTTATTATTATGATGCAAGGATTAATTTTATTTTTATACATACAAATGAACAAGAAACACTGAGTGATGACACTGCAACATAAATAATTCTTTTACTACTAAAATAAAAAAATATGAGAAACTAAATATATATATATATATATATAAAACCATATCTAAAATCAAATGCATTCTATTCTACAGTAACTGATTTTAAAAACTGAAAAATCTAATTGGAAGACAAAATATCTTATTAATAATAAGCAATTAATTATTATTAATACATAATAAAATTTACAAAAAATCAATATATACTATTAAATACTAATTAAAGCAATATTTTATTTTTATATAACTAAATGCTAACAATAGCTGCATACATTAAATCTTATTATTTGATACATAACTAACCACATTATATACACATAATATGTGTAATTTGTGATGTATTTTATTTTTGAAGTAATAAATGTCACAAAAATAAGATTACATAATAATAAAAAAATAATCAATTCTGTTAACCAAGATTAAAATTTTAATTTATAAGAAATTTAAATTTTATATAAATTAAAAGTTTATTTATTACAAATATAAATTTATAAGAATATTTCTGTTACAAATAAATTATAAAATATAACCCGGACTATCACACAAAATTTGGTTACAAGTATCTGAAAAAACAAATGTACATTTTTATGCAAACACAAAATGAGTTCAAATAAATTTTAAATGGGTTGACTTTATAGCTAACAGAATTCATTTAAAGAAATAAGAATAAAACAAAGATAATTAAATATGATAGTAAGGTGAATGATAAATTTAATATTAAGATAGAGAAACAAAATAAACAAAAAATAGCAATTTAATAAATAAAATTACTAAGACTGGACAAAGTAAGGTAGAGATTAAAAAAAATAATGCCACAAACAAGTAGAGCTTATAAGCAAGCAAAAAAAAAAAAAAAAAAAGATCAGATATCAAATTCAGATATATATCAGTTGTCAATGAAAAGTTAAGTAAGAAGAGATAAGAGTTTCCTGAATGAACGTTTTCTAATTTTAGGTTAAAAACTTTTTAAATGTCTGATGGGAGCGCAAATGAGTTTATAGTTTTGTTATATCTCTACTACAGTCCTACATATGCTAAGTTAATATATTTATCTCGTGTTTTGATAATTTTATGGCAAATTTTTTTTCTTCCCTTATTAAAAAGGTTGTTTTTTGCCACTTTGGGGTTTGAAACTTGATTTACAAAATTGATATCTATATATTTAATGCATTTTAAAAAACCTTAAATTAATGTGTTTGAACCAACTTACAGATTACACTGTTAATGCATAATAATTATAAAATTTTAATTTTGGTGGCTATTTTGGGGTAAACCTGACAGCCAATTGCAACCATTCATGTATTTTTGATTTTTGTAATACTCTTAATGATGCTTAATCCGAATCAGAAATCAAAATGCAAAACAAATAGTGTTCACACACACATACATAATTCAATAATGAACTATTCATTTGTTGAAAATATCCTTTAATTGGTTGGATGTGTGTGAATGTCTGATAAGTCTATGCAATGTCAAAGGGTGATGATCATAGTACAATGTTAAGGTCATTAGTTTTCTATAAGGATACACAAAGTTTCAGATAGCTACATTCATAATTCTGTTTTTGACAATCTATTAAATATTGTGACATGAAAAATGGATTAAACAAAATTTCATGTAGTGATCACATGTTTCTGAAAGGAAAAACTAAAGCCAAGCTAGATACAAGTGGTCTAGTTATTTTTGGAGTGGTCATATGAGCATAAATGTTACTGAATATTTAGGAAAGTCTGTTGAGGTTACAGCTACTGAGAATGTTGAAAAAAATCCATGATGAGATGAAGGATAAAAAATTTTAAGTATCTCAATTTAATTACTTTATCATACTTTTGCAGACATACACACATGTGAAAACTGTTTACAAGATGGTGCCATTTTTGCTCAAAATTGATCAGGCATGAATGAGTATGTTTAAGCACGATTTGGAGCTGTTTCAATGTGATTGAGAGGGATTTTTTCATAGTTTCATAACAGTTAATGAAACCTGAATACATTACTACCAACCTGAAATAATGGAACAATTTTAATGGTGGATTGCAGTCAGAGAACTTGCTCAAACGAAGGCTAAAAACCATTCCATCAATGGGAAATGTGTGATACCATTGTCTTTTGAGATGCTCACGGCAATCTTTTATAGAGTTTCTGTAAAAGGATAAAACAATAACTGGGCAATATTATGAATCTTTTCTGGATCATTTCTATACAGGAATAAAGAAAGAATGGCTACATTTGACAAAAAAGATGATTCTTTTTTACTAAAACAATGCACTGGGCTGACTCTTCTGCCATTGCAACAGCAAAATTGCTCAAATTGTGCTATGAAATTTTTCAGCAAGCCCCAATTACCAGACAGCACTTTCACACTACTATCTGTTTCCAAATATGAAGTGGCTGGCTGAAAATAGATTTATGCAAAATGATGAAATTAACATGCCTTTTACAGACTTATATAAATCACAATCTAAGGATGGGATCGAAAAAGCTGAACATCATTGGACTAATTGTATAGACTTGAAAGTAGGTTATGTTGAGAAATTAAAAAAAACATTTTTGAAAAGATTTTTTTTTTTTTTAGAACTTTTAGAACACTTTTTATTAGTTAACTTGGTAATAGAAGGTTGTAAAAAGCATTGAGAAAACAAAAATTGGAATATAAATATATCAGTCATAAAATTAGTACAGAACAGAGTGAATGAAAAGTGTTAATCAAACCAGTCAAATTACTGTTGATAACAAAAAGGAAGTAAGCAAATGAAAATTAATTTTTATGAAGAACTTTTGATATATTTTGTGTGATAGATTTCATCAATAAATATTACAATTTCTTCTTTGAGACTCCATAGTCTATCCCTTACTTACAGATAGCTATGTTCATGAGTTCTGAAGAAATTAAAATGGTTATGAAAAGAATAAAAACATTTAAGAAATGCCTGATAAATTAATGTACCAATTCTACTAATGGATTCCCTTATAAGTTAAAAGTAATATTTTTTACAATATATTTTGGTATACAGTTTTAAGCCAGCAATCTATGACAACACTCCCAAGAAAAGTGTAGAAAATAATTACAAGTGTTTACACAATATATATAAGAATAAGATGTAAAAATATAATAATCCAGCTGGTCTGGAGAAATTTGAAAACATTCTTTCAACTTTCTGGAGAAAGTAAAACATTTTATCAAATGGTATACTCATAATATCTGTATAAATACTAATATATTGTGTTTTCCGCAACCTATTACCAAACTTGCAAAATTTCTACTTCTGCTTACCAGTATTACTTCTATACAGGTATGATTTGCTTACTTTTTTTTTATTAAGTGCTAGTATGATCCGTAAGAAATTTATTTTTTTTTCTTTGACAACATTCTTTTGCACACCACACCACATGATTAATTATTGTGTACATAAATAATAATGATCAATTCAGTCCAAACAGTATTTATATTTAATATATTGTAAATTCAATGGCAGGGGAAATCTTTAAGTAAGATGTTGAAGAGCAAAAACATGTCCAAGTAATTTGTCATTCATAAAGTAGTTTTAAAACAATACCTACTACAAAAAAAATATATATATATATATACACATTAATAAAATAATAGAAAATTTTGAGTTTAAAAAATGTGCTAGTTTTAAAGATAAATTACTGTTTTAAACTCAGCAGATTAATATTATTTATTTTTGTTAGATGACTATTTATTTCACTTTATAAGCTCAAGTGTACAGAAGTATGAAAATATTTGTAGCGTATGAAAAATGCCAATCTTGATAATTATTTACATAGAAATATTAATTATGTCATATGTATTTAAAGCTTTTTAAAATAAATAACAAATCAATGTTACTTAAATAAATAAATTTGTGAAAATGAAATGAAAAACTTAATGATACCAAGGGAAATATTAAAAGCTATTATTAATATATAGCAATAGCAACAAAGAAACTAATAAAGTTGTACTGTTCAAAGTAAAATAATAAAGAATAAAAAAAATCATGCCTAACATGTAAAAATAAGTTCAGCATTCATTTATATCTATAACCTACAATATAATGTTTTATATGAAAATCAAAATAAATGGACTTATTAATGATTCTTAAAATAGTTTTCACATTCATCTGTTACTTCTATTTCCATATTTAAATTAAAAAATATAATTAACAAAACAAACAAAAAATGACAACTTTATTACACAACATACATATAAAATATAAAAACCACCAATTTTCAGAAAGATAACTTTTTCAAATCTCTAAATAAAATAAGTTTCCTTTTCTACAGAAATATGGTATTAATGAATTACAATAATGTATTAAAAAGAAATCTTTTCCTTTTAACCATTTACCTTGTATGATTCTGAAGAATGACAGGGATCCAAAGAAAACAGTAACGAATTAAGTCTTTACTTTGATATCATGAATTCTCACAATGGTAGTAACAAAATGTGTACAAAAATAAAAACTTTTCCTTTACTTGTAATGTTCAACCTCAGGAAGCCATATATCAAGAGCAAAGTTTGGCTAGCAACAGTTTTGTTTTGAACCAAAACATAGTGTTTAATGTAGAGACATACTGTCTCATTTATAACATAGTATAGATATCCCTGATTGTAGACAAATTAATCAAAGAAGAAATACTACAGCAGGTTCAGTTTATCCTTGCGCATGGGGGAAACAGTCCCTCCGTGGAGGGCCCGTACGCCGTGGTGTGCGGGTTCCTGAGAAGGGGGGGAACTCCTGGGGAGTGTGGGACAAATAAAAGACCGAGTCCCGGTTGGCGGTGCTGCTCCTGCGGGTGCCTCGGCGCTTAGTGGGGGCGGTGCCGCTGATTAGAGGCAAAGACATAATGACCGAGACCCGGTTCCCTGCTGAGGGGATGGGAGGTGGCGTAGCCATACCCCGTCTCCGAGGCGGGGGATTAGAGGCAGGCGAATAAAATAAAATTAAAGATCCGAGACCGGGGGAGCTAACCTGCCGTGCCGGGTGTACAACCGGTGGGCGGGGGACACTCCCTTAGAGTAAAAGGACACTCTCCCCGACTGAGTATACTTAAATGCTGAGTATACTTATATCCGGTCGGGGAGAGTAGGGGAAGAAAAGAAAAAAAAAAAAAAGGTTCAGTTTATCCTAGAAGAAAATTATTTTTTTAAATTTAAGGGGCATGGCTAATGTGAAAGCTGATGTTAATGCTTTTATCACAATTTGTATCATTATTAATGTTGACATCAGAAAAATAATGTCAGGATCACCATCCATTAAATAATAAATTTAAAAAAATAGATTTAATAATTTAGAAATAAGTTTTTTCAGATTTTTTATCATTTATTTTTTTACTGTATGTAGTTGTTACATCTGTAGTTTGATAACACAAAAGGTGAGTAAAGTAGCATCCCTGCCACAAACTCAGCAGGTGCATGGTAAGCATAATGCATTACAAAAGAATTAGTTAAGAGGAACTACATATGTCTAATACTGTATAAGTAAATTTAAATTAACTACAATAACATTATGAGCCAAAATAAAATTTTATGAAGTTGTTAAAAACTGTCACTAAACTTAAATATACTGGTAACTAATAAAAAAGGAAAATAAATAGCAAGATTTTAACTCAAGAGATATAACAAAAGCAAAAGATAAACATTTAAAAGAAATTAAAATTAAATAGGCATTTACAGTTTAATAATATTAGTCAACAAATATGAAATATCAATTAACGGCAGTGTTGTAAATAATAATAAAAAAAAAATCCGATTTTTATACTAAATAGGTTAAAATACAAAATATAGATTAAACAAAAAAAAAAAAATTGTATTGCCAGTTAGATTGAAAAAGAAACCTACAAAAAATAACAAGATACACACACATATAACAAAAATATATTTTGCTTTTCATAAAGCAGGTAATTAGCTACAAACATAGATAATTTTAAATTATTATGAGTAATTAAATGCAATCAAATAACTTAATACATTTTTTCTTTTCAATTATAAAATTATTAGGTAATATATATTTTATTCATTTTATTGCACTTTTTTTTAATACTGCAGTATATTGATTATACATGATAAAAATAAATAATACATATTAAAGTTGTGCTTTGAAGAATTTATCTACTTAATTTTTTTTTATGTAAGTACATTTTTTACAAACATATTATTAATTACAATACATCAAACATTAAAACAAAATAAAATTTATATCATAAAGAAGACAATATTTCTGTACTTTTGTAAATAGACACATGTTGTTATATATTGTGGTAAATTACATCTTAGCAGTAAAATTATTTAAAAAAATTAATTTTTTCATTAAATGTTTTATGCTTTCCTCTTCATTAACATTTTCTAGAACTGTGACAGATGGTAAACAGATTTTTAATATATTAATCATATCTATATTTTTAATATTTTAATCCAAAAAAGTTCTGCAGAAGTACAAAGTGTAATGAGAAAAAAAGATTAGCAAGTAGAAAAATTATTTTTTATGAAAAACAACTAATAATTATATAATGTGCATATATATTTAATATTAAATGAAATATAAACTGCCACAACAGTAAATGGATAAGTTAAATTTACCATATTAATTTTATTAGCACAGAAGTAGTGATCATGTTGATGAATTGTTTGAATTTTAAAAAAAATATAGGTCTTCCACAAAGAAACTTTCAGGACATGTTCTACAGGTGAAAATAATGAAAAACGCTCATATAACAATTGGTCAGAAAACTTTGTTTTTGAATTATGGCAAGCGAAAGATTTTGTCCGGATTTCAGTTCTAATAAAACGCCCTACTGTAATTTTTGGGACACAAATTAAGTTGTAAACTTGGTGGTTTCTTATGTAATTTGAACCAGGAAATAGGATAAAACAGGTCCCAGAACTGTAACTCTAGTAGTTTTTAAGATATCCCGCACAAAATTCAGTGTCAAAAAACAAGTTTTTTTTAAAGTTTGTAGTGTACATTACCTTTGTTAAATGACTAATAAATGCAGATTAGTAACAAAATTTGAATAGAATTTAATTCTGAGAAAATTAATGAAAATACAACCAATAAAAAGTAAATAAAAATTGATTTTTTATTGATGCAAAATGGGGAGAAAAACGTATTATTTATTCTGTAACTAATAAATAGTCTTCGGTATATGAGTATATTTACGAACAAAAAGGTAATTTCCAACATGTTTGTTTTTTGTTGAACAGCAAGTAAATCATCATGTGATTCAGCATAGCCCAGGCACTAGTACAAGGCAAATTCAACATCGTACTGGTTTGTTGAAAGACAAAATGTGGTACATTCTACGAAAAGAAAATCTTTATACTTTCCACTGCAGAAGGTTCAAAATTTGAAGCCAACAGCAGATTACTCCAAGCAGTTAAACTTGTGTCACTGGCTTCTAGATAACACTGATAAGGTAAATTCAATTTTATTTACTGATGAAGCCATTCTTATGAGATGGTCTTCAATTCTAAAAAAGTTATTTATGAGCCAAAGACAATCTACATGGTACTGTGAAAACTAGTTTCCAACATAGATTTCACATTAATGTTTGGTGTGGCATTATTTATACAAAATTCTGAGACCATTTTTTTTCAATGAATACCTTACAAAAGATGCGTACATGTATTTCATGAAAAATAATTTGCTGATTTTTTTGGAGGATATACCTTTACAAACTAGATTACAAATGATTTTCCAGGATGATGGTGCAACACCACATTTTTCTTTAGTAGCTGGACATCACTTGAATGCTAATTTCTTAAATGGATTGGACATGGTGGACAGATAATTGACCACCACGATCATCTGACTGAATACCACAAGATACCTCATTTGGGGCCATACAAAAACAATAGTAGCAGTATACCAACAAAAAGTTAATACTAAGAAGAGTTACTCATTAAAGTAAGAAATGCTACTGAATTTCTACAAAACGATCCTGAGATAATACGGAAAGCCACTGGAAATATTCTGTCGGGCAGTGTGCTGTGTATATTGTGAAGGAGGGAATTTTGAAAAATTACTGTAACTGAGGTTTGTTATTTGTTACCATTTATCATTTCTTGTATTTTATTTTTTTTGCTTTGCTATATTAAGAATAATGATTATTAGGTACAGAAAGAGTAATACTATTTTCTATCTATTTTTCGCCTGTTTTGCTTCAATAAAAAACCGAGTTTTTATTTATTTTTTATTGGCTTCATTTATTATCTTCAAAACTGAATTTTCTACAAGTTTTGTTACTAAATCGTTCATGCTTATTAGTCATTTAACTAAGCTACTGTACTAATTTAAAAAAACACTTGTTTTTCGACACTAAATTTTGTGTTTTACATAGCATATTTTAAAAAACTACTGGAGTTACAGTTCTGGGATCTGTTTTATCCTATTTCCTAGATCAAATTACATAAGAAACCACCAACTTTACTACTTAATTTGGGTCCCAAAAATTACAATAGGGCTTTTTTTATTAGAACTGAAATGTGGGTGAAATCTTTTGCTATCCTAACTCGAAAACAAAGTGTTCCCAGATCTATATGTTTATGTGAACTTTTTTCATTATTTTTACCGGTAGAACATGTCCTGAAAGTGTGTGTGTATGTCTTGTGTGCATATAATAAAAAATCTTGATGAAAATAAGCCTCCAAAATCTAGTGATAAAATATATTTTCAGTTTAAGTTTCTATTATTTTTAATTAGTTAATTAAATAAATTGTATTACTGAATTTAAAAAAAAATCATAGTATAAAATTAGTTAACTGTATATCTCTGATTAAGTCTACTTACATGTAACAAAAAAATAATAATAATCACCAGTTTTAGGCAATTAAAGATCAAACTATACTAAATTTATTTACGGACACTTGGGACTTTACAAGGAATTACTTTATTTTTAAATTAAATTAGAATCTCTTTCTTTATGATTTAATTAAAAAATAAAAACTACAAGTGTTTTTATAACTTTTATTTTAATATAAGTACCATAATTTATTTTACTTTATATAACTTGTACATGATATGTATACGGTGTAGAGTTCCATTCAAGCCAGTATTTCACAATGGTCAAGTATCATATAAACATTAAATGATTCATATGTAGTATTCAAATTATTTCATTATTGATATTGTAAATTAAACACCAAATAGAATAATAAAACAGAGTTCATTCACTTGAAAAACATGTGTTAATCCTTATATATTTTGTGTTAACTAATTATATTTTTAATGCAGTAATAACGCTATTTTGAACACAAAATAAAAGGAAAACTGAACAGAACATTTCTTTTGCATCTGATCAATCACTGAAAGAAATCAATTTTACGGTTTCAGATCCTAAGTTCACTATGTGGATTAAGTATTGAATCAATTAAACAGTGGCATTTCTCACTACATTTTACAGATTTAAATCAATTTTTCTGTTTAAAGTATTTGATGATTTATTTTTTATATTCTGAAATTAAAATCTTAATATAAGATTTTTTTACATTATTATTCTACAGTAGTGTTTACATTATTCACATTATAGTATTCACAATTTGTTAATGTGAAAAATCTCTAGTGTTTAAGTGAATTTCCATTTGGTTATTTTGTGCTTGATGAAATTTGTACATTTTAAGTTAGATAATTATGAGTTTCCATTATTATTATATCAATACAATGGAATTATACAACAAATAACAAATTATTGTGAGCGCATATACAAGGCAGATGCAGCAGGTAGAGTGCATTGCAAAAGAAGAGTGAAAGGACAAGAATCAACAAACGCCTATATATGAAAACACCTGTAAGAAGAGGGCATGCTAGACCATGGAGAAGAATCACTGTCTTTGGTCAAGAACATTATAATCTGTAAATAAAAAATAAGTAAGAAATATTACTTTACGTTATTAAGTCCTGAGATCATAAAATTTGACTACTTTCAGTATATGAACAAATGCAACCTTGTTTCACTTTGCTTACATTAATAAATACTGGATAAACAATTTAATAGAAAATTACAATTAAAAATTAAGTCTGAAGATGATCAAAGAAACAAAATCTCTCTCAATTTGTGAGTTCTGTTATTTTGTGTTACCGATTGCCAAATGTCAGTCACTATACATACAATCCCCTTTCCAAAAAATATATGCATTATAGCAAGTTTTGTAAATACTACTGGGTTCAAAAGTTTGGTTAATTTTTACAGATTTTAGGATTTAAGAATGAATCCAAAATTACACTTGAATTTAAATTAGTGAAAGTATTATTTAGATAATGCAACAATTCAAACAACTGTTACTTAATAAAATCATTATTCACCATTAGAAATAAGGAAACTAGATATGAATGTAGATGAAATCATCCAGATACGATCATTCTTATTAGAAAACTTTCTATAAGTTTAATTTTTAAGTACATAAAGAATTTCTCTCAAAAATTTTTGCCTTCAGATTACTCAATAAAAAAACCTAGTTTTATATTTTATTGAACCTTGTTCTTTAATGTATAGCCATTATAAGTTGCAATTTTATGAAGAAAACATGTAAGAAATTTTGGAAATTATATATATAAAAAAATTCCCTGTTTTTTGCTTGGTTTACAAGTAATGGAATTTTAGTGGTATAAAATTTAATGACGGTAAGAAACCATAACAAAAAAGTTTTATTTTTGTTTAAGGAGAGAGAGCATCAATCAGTATGTTTTTATAAATTTTATCAAAGACTGGTCTAAATAATGATAAAAATTACAAAATACATAAATTTTAGGCCCTTATCCAAAGAATTGTAATAACTTTAAACGAATTTGATATTTTACCTAATAAGATAGTTATAGCGATTTTGTTTTCTCGAAAAAGTCCCCCATTTCCATCCCCTTGGTCCAATTTTGCCCAAGAACAAAGTTTGACTGAGATTTTGGGTCGCTATATTTTATGTATCAATTTGAAAGTGATTGACAAATTTACGGCAGTTATCATGTCCACAAGAAAGTGAAATATATAGTTTTGGGGTCTGGGGGATGTGAAACTTGAAGATATGTCAACATTTTCTGAAAGTCGAATCATGGTACCCATTACAATAGGTAGCTAATGAAATCTACCTAAAAAAATGCTGTTTTTTGCTATCAGTAAAATAATATAATTATTAATTTTGGACAAATTATGGGTTTCCCTATTACGGTACATGTATAGTTTTATACAATTTCAACTGAAAATAGAATGGATGGATAAAAACAGAATTTCGATTTGAACAGAAAGAAATCTTAGTCATTGATTAGAAAAAAGTGCAGTTGTTTCAAAAACCTAAGATTTATGAGAAGTGACTGCGCACTAGTTTATAATGAAAAGCTGAATTTCAAACTCATTTTAATGGAAGTTAGTTTTTCCTTTATAACTTTTTTTTTCAATCCTGTAGTTAGTTGAAATTAAAACATATTTGAATCAGGAAAACTTAAAATAATACTTAAATGACATAAAACCATTTTCTTAAACAATTTTTTAATATAATATTTTCACTATTTAAGGAACATCAAAATCGCTCCACTGAGTAAACAGTTTTAAATAGGCTAATTTTTGGCAATTCCTAAATATATTGCAACTTAACAAGTATAATCTAGATTATAAAACATTTTAATAAAATATAAAACTCAATTTTCTAACATGTGATATTTCCTTCTATCAAGGTCATCTTTTTCTTTTTTGATTCTTAATGTAATTAAATGTTTCAAATCACAAGATGATGGTAAATGTTACAAAGGACATTGTTAATATTTCAAACATAATACACTACCTCTTATACTCTTACTCAAGTATTAATTTTTCTAAAACGCAAAATAAATTTTCTATAAATTAAAACTAATCATTGTTTTATATTGCAAGTCTATAAATAATTTCTGCAGCAGTACATCACACTTAAACAAAGAATACATTTTATATTAGATTCAGGAAAATAAAGACTAAATTAATTACTAAGCAGAAATAAAAAATTAAACATTTTTTTTTTATGACTGATTACACTTCTTTACACAATACAAAAATATGCTTAATATTATTTTTTTTGTTACATGGCCTTTGTTACTAATCTACAAGATGCATTCCTCTTTTATAGTTATACTGAGTATCATTATCATAATTATAATTGTATTATAAACATTTCCTTATATTTATGAAATGTAAAAATACAAAGCGAAAATAAAAATAACAGAAATCTAATAAAATGAATAAGACATATTAAACAACAAAAAAGTATTATACAAATGCGTTATCAAATATTACTTATTTTTTTCCTAAAATTATTACAGAAATAATTATTCTTTTTAATCATATTTTTCATTATTTTGGTTTGAAGAAGACTAACAGTTGGAGAGAAAAAAATGATCTGTTCATAACAAACAGTTTTACAATAGAACCAAGATAATTCATATTTTATTTTAAGGATTTACCTACAAAGATGTCTTTTTAAAAATATAGAATTAAAGGTTTATTCGATCACAGAGATTTATAAATGTGACTGGAATTTATATCTTTTAATAAAATAAAAAAACAACCACAGCCAATAATGTATAATTTTAGAATACATTAATAAACAAATTCTGATAATTTGGTATTTCAGCCAATTCAATTTAAATATACTAACACTAATCGGCACCATACAATCTCAGAAGGTTATAATACTGCAAAAGTTCCCTGAACCTATTTGTACAGTAGAATTTATTTATCTTTTTCTGCAATTGTTTTTAACTTTGGCAATAAATTCAAAAAATTCATAAATTCTAAAAACTTATTTATAAATTTTAATTTTTACAACAGAAAAAATATAAACAGACTGTGTTATATTAGATATGAATTACATTTTCATATATCAGTTGACTTGGCATATTAGTAAAGATTTTGACTAGAAAAAAATCTTGCCTTTGATAAGTTATTACATAAAAGGCTACTAATAGAAACAATTTTACACCCTATTAAAGATATAGATATCCCATTTTTCACATGTTTTTCAATTTGTTGAACAATCCATAACTCAATTTACTAATTATATAATGAATTAGTGCTATATAAAGTATACATTCAAGAATTTTTTAAATTAATTTTTTTTTTTATTATATGTTTATGAATGACAGCAGTTTTTAAACAAAATCATTATTTCGGCTACTGATAAAGGAAGAAGATTTTTGTTGTACTGAACTGCACGTGTTAACACTATACAGTATTACAATTGTGTAATTTTAATGCAACAAATAAAACCAAAAAAAAGCTGTGAAAGGAAAGAAGAATTTCTATTAAAACTGCTAGCAGTCTATGTCTTCTTTTAGAAAAAAGTATAGTCTGATTACATAAGCATAGAATATAGTACAGATCTTATAGTTGTCTGTATAGGTTTTTCTTTTCACGGATTATGAAGTGATTGCATTCTTATCTGACAGCCAATGTTCCTGTTCCTAGCAGTAATTTTAATGGTCATTCTGTGTTCTTCACAACCTTTTTCCATCCTTCTGTTGACTGAAATTGAAACTTTGTAATCTAGTGTAAAAATTTTAGTTCAATAACAAGAAATATTTTTTTTCTTTACAGTATGCCGGAATTTATTTTTATTTTTAAAATATCACTTTACTGAATGAGTGTATGTGACGGGATCTCTGATAGAATGTATGTAAACAATTACGTTGAAATTATCTAAACAATACTTTAACAGAACATATACAAGTATGTTTATAAAACAAAACAAAACATATACAAGTATGTATGTAAAGAATCTAATAACAATAAAAATATTTTAAAATTAATCATAACCTCATTAATTATCATGTGAAATTTAAAGTAAAATCAATTTTAAATATTGCTGGGAGTATTAATCTTTCAACAATGTATGAGGGAATTATTTATCTTTGGTTACATGACATATTTTAGTTATCTTTATGTATTTTTCTTACTTTTTTTTTAAGCCTTCAGTTACTTATGATTACCTGACTATCTCCATCAGGCATTGTCTCTTTTCTAATACAATCACTTCATGTATAATTATTTTTCTTCACTACATCTGTTAGTTGTTTATTTAAAGTTAGTAATTTAAAAATAAATGTTATCGAAAAGCACTACACCAGAGGAATAATAAAACAGTTTTTCAGATTAATATTAAATTAACAGAAATAAATATTAATTAATATTAATATTATTTTAACAGATTAATATTAAAATATTACAATTTTATTTTTAGGGTATTTAATTTTTTATAAATTTATATCTGTTGATAACAAAAAAATATAAGCTAGTTTGTTTTATTTTATTTTTCAATTAATTCAAAAATTAACTACAGGAAATTTAAGTTATTATATTTTGCTTTTTGTTAAGATTAATTCTGCAGCATGTGAAAAACGTTTGTCTCGAATTCAAACCAACAAACCTTCCACCATGGAGGGTGGAAATAATTATACTAAAATTTCTATTACTTTTTGTTTTATTAATTATTTATAAATGTTTTAGCTCTTAACACTTGGAATAAAACAACTTGTTAAAGCTGTTTAGAAAAAAAAAGAGTGCAACTGAATCTAAACATATAAAGAAATTTGAATTATGATGAATAATTGTACTTGGGTGTAAATTATGAATGAGAAGTTAATTATAATTGTGATTTATAATAAATTTCTTAAATAAGAATTATCTAGGATCTAGTGTTTGAAATTGAAAAAATATAAAAAGTATTTCCTTAAAAGAAATAAACTTTTTACCATAAAAAATATATCAACATAACTTATTTCAAAATAATTTAGAGAGCAAATATGAACTTATTAATTTTTACTTTACTTACTACAAACAATGTAATAAACAAATATACCTCAGGTAATATTTATAATACATTCTAACGTATATATATATAATTATAGAATATCAATACTTGCAATTCAGGAATTCGGATATACAAATATTTAAAATTACAGTATTAATGTATTCATTACATAATTAATTCTATCCTACAACATTATTTTTATACATATCTTTTTCATACATACATACATGTATCTTACACTACTATATACATTTGTACATTAAATATTAATGTTTTGAATTAGATATAACTTATTCCACGAGAGCATGAAATGTTTTTTCTACATCCTATACATAAAAAATAAAATTAAAATATTAATACATAAATACTAGTAATAAAATATGCTTCTTGCTTAGAAATAAATTTATTAATTTCAGAAAAAAGATTAATAAAAATGTACTAATTAATGGCATTAGTATTTGAACCAGTAAAATAATTTAACATTAATTTACAGTTAAAGATATATATATATAAAGGGTCTCATTGTTCCTCTTTAAATTAGAATTTTTAACTTAAAAGTAAACAGTACACACAAACACAAAATATATATTTTTTTAACACAGTGTATATTCTGTATATATTTCCAATATCTGCAATAGTAGTACATTTTTTCTTTTCTTTTTTTTTTAATGAAAGTAAAGGTATAATGTGAAAAAATAATGACAAAGAAAACAGCCATACTTCAGATTGAAGGACTTTTTTTAAGAAGTAACGTAATTTAAAAGTTGGTGATTTTATACACTGTGTCTAACAATGTTTTGGAAACAAGTAACTGTCATTACATGTAGATATTAAACATGATATACATAATGATATTCTCATTATATGAGGATGAATCATGAAGATAAACATTTTAAACACACATAATTACAGATAATGGTAGTTATTATGAAGCACTCGTTTGGTGGCTGCGCATCACATAATTAATTATGCATTTTTTTGTAACTATTTGCATTTATCATTGTTTATCTTCATAGACTATTCCAATATACAATTTAGTTATACCGATGATCAGAATTTGCTCCTGAAGCACATCGTTACACACACATTTTCCTAATAGATTTAAATTACAGTAATTTATATAATTCTATTCAGAATTATATTAATAACACACCAGTACAAACACCTGAATTGAAGATAATTGCTCAACATTATTTCCAAAAATGTTTTTGTGTAATCTTATATCAGTTGGCATTTTTTGTTTTCAATTTCACATAATTAAAATCTACAAAATAAAAAATTAGGTATTAAGGAATTACTTCCCTTTATTAGAATTATTTTAAGTAGCTTCATGATAGTAATATCAGTACTGCAATAAGTGTTTAACACTCACTTTATGTTAATTTGAGTCAATCATCAATGTCATCCTGCCTGATGATGAGGTATCAAAAAATATTTTTTGTTTTAAATATCAGGTAAGGAATATCTTCAATTCAACATTGTACTCTAGTCCAATAGTCATATAGATTGTAAATAATTTAATTTCAATAGATATTTCCTACGATTTATGAAATTAGATTTAATATAATTATATAGTTAAGAAACTAGGAAATTGTTAAAAATTAAATAAAAAAAGTCAATTAATGTGAAAAATTATTTTAATATAATTACTAATAGGGCTAAATATATGGGTTACAATTTAAATTAAAAGGTTTTCAAAGAAAAATCAGACATTACAGCTGATTTGTTCAGCATATTTAATTTAAAAAAAGCCAGTACTTCTTGTGCAATTCTACCACAGTATATCATGAGTCTACACCAACAATATTTAAGAATGAATTAAATAAAAGTTAAATTTATATACATTCTAACTGGATGAAAAAATTAAGGCACCGACTCACAAGACTAATTTACAATACCTGATTAGTAATACAGATACCAAAATAGAATTACATAATTATTACAATAACATATAAAAGAACTTTACTAAAAACAAAAACCAAATATGTATTTTTGATTTACCATGATAGTATGGTGTAAATATTCAATGCTGATACTATAAACAAATTTAATATGGCTCTGAATCTGAATAACACGAGGTCATGCTTGTGTAACCACTCTCTTTGACAATACAGAGTTACATTAGTTTTCAAATTACAAAAGCATTGGCTATATTTACAGATTAATTAATCAGAAATATCATGAATTTGTAAAATGTTTCATAACCCAGGAATAGTTGGGCTGAATTGATTAATTCTTTTTCTACATTTTCATTTACTGAACTTCTTACCATTTTAGACATAATTTATCCTTCATTATTAGATCTGGAGAAAAGCAAACTAAGAACATAACATATGTTTTAGTAACCTTTTTGTGTAAAAATAAAATTATTTCTGAACTTTTATAAATTACATTCTAAAAAAAAGAGGGGTCTGCAAGTAAAATTTAAAACTGAATTCTACTTTGATCTTCCATTTATCAAAATCAGGTAAGTAGTGTTCTTGAGGCCATGGTAATTCTTTGTAATGAATTTTAACTTCATTTAGTTAAATTGTTTCAAGTTAAATAATACTTTTTTTTTTAATAAAAATAAAACAAATTACGTATAATTTCCCCAAACAAAAAAAAAAAAACAACTCTATTACTTGTTGAACATAACATTCTAAATCAAGAGTGTATTATGTTTTATTACATTACTTTTTATGTAGTTATATTGTGAGTCATCAAATAAATTATGTTCACTACATATATGGGATATTTTCAAGAAAATTTGGAAAATATGAATTTTATATTTATTTTCACTTACCAAAAATATTTCTAAAGAAATGAGAAATTTAAACAAGCGAGTAATATAATTTTTTCACGCAATATCATTTTTAAATGCAAACACTTGTACATATATATAGTTATTTGTTTTCCTCTCTAAAATGTTACAAAAACTGGATTTTATTTTCATTTTACCCTTGCATTTATGTTAAAATAATTATTAATATTTCATTTATACATTACAATTTTAGTCAATACTTCACATCTGCTTTTAAGGGATTATGCAATTACAGCATAACTTGTAGAACAGATTTATTTTAACAAGACATTAATTAACATGCCTGAAATGTTAGATGTGTTGCTAACAAATATTTCACTTAGAATACGTGTTAGCGAGTTACCTGCTCTTGATAAAAAAACTAAAAAAAAAGAAAGAGCCTGCTTCACTTACATGTTGAATTATTTTTTTAATTTTCATGTTCTTAATGTACTTTAGAACAAATTTTCAATCGATAACAAAATTCAATTTTTGAAACATTTCCTTGGAAAATTTCTTTTCATTTCAAATAGGTAACAGATATTCCTACCTCCATTATGCAAAAATGTTTTTTCTCAATTTACTAGCTATGAATGCATTTTAGAAAAAAAAATTTATTGTGATAAAAATTAAAACAATTAGAAATTTTTAACTTCCATAGAAACTTTTCTGACTTCTTAAAATGGGAGTATTTCCCGCTTTTAGCAGGAAGACTTTATTATATTTTACTTGCTGAGCATCTATTTTGCCCAGATGAACACAAATTTAATCAAAGAAAGTTTGAAAACATTTTGAACAAACATTTTCTGAAATTTAGCTCAAGATTCTTTTCCATGAAACTGATAAAAGTGTAACACTTGGAGGTGACAAGATTTCTGATTTTATGTATCTGTGTGAGTTTACAACAATTTATTTATTATTAATACATGTGCTACTGAAAACATAATTCATTTTAATTATTTACAATTTTTAACATTTTACACTACAAACAACACTACCACTAAAAAATGAATCTTAAAAAATACTTTAATTAGAGAATTGAACAAAAATTGCTATCCATTTTAAAAAAAATCCAAAATCTATTATAAATATAATACAGATAATCAGAACTTTTTATAGTAAAAGGTCAGTCAATTTTTATCAATGTAAAACTTATCTTTAGTATATTAAATTCCTTTGTATGATTTTTTACAGAACAGGTTGATAAATTGTTCATGTGTAACTAATTTATGCTCAACATAAATTAATGTCATGGAAGAGGATTTTATTGTGGAAATAGATATAAAGCAATTTTACATTACAATAACATTTTTTTTAAAGAGATTTTCCTTGATTTTAATAAAATGTAAAATAAGTGATACAAATAAAAATATGAACAATCCATTAATTTTGCGAGTCAAACAGTACGTTAGGAGAATATATGTATGCTGTTTGTGTGCTGAGTATTTTAGTTATCTTGTCAAATCCATAAATAAATAAAAATTCACTATAAAAATTAAGTGTTCTCAAATTCCTCATAAATTGAAATTAAATATGATGTATTATCTGAATGATTTATCTACCCATAAAAATCATGATAGATAAAAAACGCTCAATTTAAATCTAAATTAAAAATTTACACTAATATTCATATTCAAGTATGAATCATTCAGATAGTAAAATGTGTATTATTGTGAGCTCTCTTCAAAATTTTTTTTTTAAATGTAAAGTTATGAAATTGCCCAGTAAGCGGTGCGGTGCAGCAGTGTGCATAACTAATCTGCCATCAGTCACCTCATCCTACCAGGTTAATCAGCAAACTAGTTTTTTGTTCACACGCATGTGAAGTACATTTTGTGATATTAGAGATGGCTGATAGTTATGAGCAGTGAATTAATCATTAAATTTTGGTAAAAACCTACGGAAAATTTCTATGGACTCATAAAATGATCAGATTTATTCAAACTTAGTCACAACCCATACTCATAAATAGGAATTGTTTAAGCAATTTAAGGACAGTCACTCTTACATATGTTTAGGAACTGTCTTCCAACTATCAATTTTCAGTTAATAAATAACAAAAAAGTAAACATATGGCAGGATAAGGTTATAAAATTCTGAATGCACTGAGTAGCTATAAAAATTGTAACATGATGTATGCAAGTGCCAGTTCACAAATCACTAACTGTACCATGACTTTTAACTAAAACTAAGATAGACAACTGTGTGTTCTCAGCCACCTCGGTTGCTAGACAGATTTTCATTTCTGAAAGTACAATTTGAAATGATTGAAGATGTTAACAAAAATTTCTAAATGGATCTACTTGCAACCCAACCAAATCCTACCAGGATTATTTCTAGAAATGACAATTTGTCAGGAATTGTGCATCATCTCAACAGAGGAATGCTTTGAAATAGACAACTCACTCAGTTACAGCTATATTTAAAAAAATTATAAAACAAAAGTTTGGAAAGTTTATGAACAGACCTCCTTCTACAATGGTTTTTTCGTTGTTGATCATTTCAATAAATAACTTCTTGTATTTCTGTATTTTTAGTCTTAAATTTAATATCAATAGTGAAGTGGCTGTTACATCACTCTATTAACTATGTTAATGTTTCCTATTGCCATGAGTAACACATTTACTATATTTATTTATTTTGTTTTATTATATTGGAAGAAAATAAAATGAAAAACAATTATTTAAAATTTTTTCAATGTTAAAAATTTATCATATTACTCTTCAATTAATAATAATTCAAGTGATGATAATAAACAAGAGGTCAGGGGAAAATATCAGTTAACACAAGTAAGCAGGAAAGTGTGTAAAAAAAAATTATACATATTTTATTCAGTGACAATAATGTAACTTTTCTGAGAAAGAAAAATAATACGACCAGGCCTGTTGATTAAAAAATATCTTGATACTACTGGTTTAACGGAAAATACAAATTCAATGGTAAATCTGAGCTTTACATTAAATCTCATATGTAGTATTCAAATAAGAAACTACATGCAGCTATGGAGATAATATAATTATTTTTTATATATAAATTTAATGAAATTATTAAAAATTCACTCAAATTAAATAAAGCTAGAAGAATAGTGAAAAAATATAAAAAAGATATGTCAAATTCTTTCATCTTTATTTAAAGTAGTACAGCTATCTACATCTTATTCATTCAGATTTCTTAATTATTTAAATTTTATTCTAATACATTAACGCAAATATAAACTGAATATTACGATTACAATAAAGTAATTTTATGATGCAACTAAAAAATGAGAAGTATATGAAGAATCAAGATTGCAAATCAAAATAAAAAAATTATGCGGTACTGCAAGCTGACTCACAACACCAATAACTGGAACATTGGAATACAGATCTCACTGCAAATTCAGTCGAGAAAAATGACTGTAAAATATACTTATCACATTGAAGAAGGACAGAGGAACATTTCAAAAATGTTATCTATGTTCTTTCAAAAGAATGCTTCTCATTTAATAACAAAAATTGTTTATATTTTAAGA
This sequence comes from Lycorma delicatula, assembly GCF_047948215.1. Taxonomy (NCBI): domain Eukaryota; kingdom Metazoa; phylum Arthropoda; class Insecta; order Hemiptera; family Fulgoridae; genus Lycorma; species Lycorma delicatula. The sequence goes on from NC_134462.1 coordinate 27,418,165, forward strand.
AAATGGTAGATTGTTGAACAGAGATATGGAGACTCATAAAAATTAACACAGGTGTAGAAACAAATTTTTGAAGGTGTTGTAAGACTACTGTTTTGGATTACATTCTTAATTCTATTTATAAAGTATATGAGAATGTTATTACTAAATTTTATTCCAGTTAATAACTAATAGAAAACCAGGCCAATTTTTTTGAATTTTTACATAACTATTAAATCTAAGAATCAAGAAATTATCAATAAGGTAATAATCCCAAAATACATGCAAATGAATTTGTAAATTATGAATATAAGGAAGATAATGAAATAAAAAAGGTTACTTCAGAAGAATTTGTAATTGTTATTTGCGTTGATTTTTATTTTTAAAATTAGATGGAAAATATTTACTACATTTGCAAGAAGATTAAAAAATTATAAAAGAATTAAACTTTTGTTACCATTATTTTTTTATTTTTATAAAATAAAAAGTCTCCTTATAACAAATTTCATTTTAGTTAGTAGAAACTTTATTCTAAGAAAATTAAAAATATCTCCCCAGTTTAATAATGTATTTTTTTAATAAATGTTATCTATACATATTCTTTAACAAAGAGACAAAGATGAATGAGAGAGTTAGGCCCTTCTAAATTATCATTTGCTCTTTTACTGGGGTACCTAAGTAAATAGTTCAGTTGATGTAGGTAATGAAAAACTGGAGATGAAAAACTACCAAGAGAAGGTTAACCTGGACTGTAGGACTCCCAGTAACCATACTGTAAAGTATAAATACCTTTTACTGAATTATTTTAATATATTCTGTATTTTATATTAATTTCTTCCACGCTTTATAATACACTAAATTAAAAACATAATATTGCTCTCAAACCCTTCTAATTTCTATATACAGCATTCCATTTAAATACATAAAGATTAATAAATAGTCTTTGAAAAATTACTAACAATGTTTGAAGGATTAATAGTATAATTATTAAATGAAGTTTATAAAACAAAAAAAGAAAAAACAAAACTTGAACTTTAAGCCAATATGTATGTAACATTTGGACCACAGTTTGTATCTATGCTACTGTTTGTAAATGAAAAAGAACTCTTGCATCTACGTTTCATCACACAACTGGATTTAATTTGAAAATTACTCTGATAATCATTATTTACTAATAAGTTAGCAGAGTATCACAGTAGTCAAAAAGAAATGAACAGGCTTATTTTTAGTTGGGAGTATATCATCTTTAATATAAATTATTTCTAAAAGAAAATAACATTAATAAGTTTATCTAGATTATTAGAAAACTTTCATACAATGTTATGAAATAGAAATACGTGATGTGCAGTCAAAATACATAATAATGAACTATAGGATTAAAATAAATTTAAATTAATAATGTAATAATAATATTAAAAAAACTTATTTAAAAAAATAAATAATTATACTTTAATAATCCTAAAAACTAGCAAATAAATAAGTAAATATAAAAATAACATAATTGTAAAACTTAAAAGTGTCAATTTTAATAAATTAAAAAGGATTGTTGTAGATGTTATCTTCTGACACAAAATAATAATTATAAAATATATATATTTAAATAGAACAATTTAAATATATAAAATTTCTTATCTTATTTTACTGCATTAAGAGATCAATATAATATATATTTCGATATAATACAATACAAAAATACCACCACTAAGATACTTATACACAGTTACTGTAATTATTTATTATTAATAGTATACAAGTATTTTTTCACACTTTTTGAATTGTCTGAATAATAAGCATTTTGTAATTTTAATAAAACAGTTTATCACTCAACTGCTTAACCTAAAACATGGTATGTAATTATTACAGTTCAATGCACTTATAAGTCACTAGAAAAGTATAACACAAAGCATACATCATACATTATGAAAATTATACTTGCCTTTAACAAATAAAATCACATAAAAAATTATTTTTCCATAAATAAATATTTAGTACACAATAAATTAAATAGTATAATCCATACTACATATTTAAATGCAATATGAATTTATTATTTTTATTTACATATTTATAAATAAATAAAACTAATGGTAATGACTGTTTAAAATATTAAGCAAGAAGCATATTTATTTTCAAACTACATTCTTTAAGAAATTAATTAAAAAAATGTTTTTAAATTAATTTCAAAGCCATGGAGGTCTGGTAATAGCATCATGCATACTAAGATAACCGGGTGGCGGGTAACCCGCAGCTGGTAGAAGACTTTGATGTAAAACCATAGGTCTAAGCAGTTCTTCAGGATGCCTCTGAAGATACTGCTGGTAAGGACTATTCATAAACGGATGAGGAGGATAGGCAGAAGGTCGAGATGATGGTCCGAGAAATGGAAATGGAGTAGCTGATGGATGAGGAGTAGGCGATGATGATTTATTACTAGAGTTTGGTGGTTCTGGGTGTGGTACATAATAACCAGATGAACGCATATCTTCCAAGTAGGAAGCATAAGTGTCTTTTAAAGGTGCAGCTGGACCAAAGTTAAAGGCACTTCCTGGTACGACACTCGCTGTTTTAAGAGAAATCGCTTCAGGCGATGAATACTGTTGGAATCCTGTTTCGAGATTCTGTTTTTTACTTTTCTTATTTGGTTTCTTCGTAGCTACCTTCAAAGGTAGATCGCTCTGTTTACTTGTCGGTGTACTTCTTGAAACAGGTGGATAATTATACACATTTGGAGAAAGTAGTTCAACAGGTCGTCCGACATAACTAGGAGCATTACTTTTAGTTTGCATTAATTCCGGTACAGGATAGCCCTTACTCTGAATAATATCACTTACAGCGTAATTATACCTAGACTGACTTTGCATTAAGTCAGACATTGGATGATTATAATTAACTTTACCAGATAAAATGTCCGACTGAGTTGAGTAACTTAACGGTGATGGAACATTAATTTTATTAGAAACTAGATCAGGAGTTGTAGTATAATTTATTCCTGCTGATGTTGATAAATCAGAAACAGTTCTACTATATGAAGAATTTACTTTACCTGGAAGCATATCAACCATCGTTCTATTGCTGGCATAAGAGATCGGTGAAGGAGCACTAACTTTACTGGTTAAAAGTTCTGAATTTAATTTTGAATATTCTAACGGTGGACAAGACGATTTAGTAGATTGCATTATATCCTGTGATCTGCTAAAATATGTTATTGGAGATGATGTCGCTACTTTACTTGAATGTAAATCGTTATTGGAAAAGTTTATAGGTGATGATGTTTCATTGCTATGTGTAGGTGACAACATCTCTGGATTCCTATTCGAATAGTTAAGTGCTGAAGGAGACTTAGATTTCGACAACGATCCTGAAGAGGTATAACTTGAAGGAACACTATCACTACTTTTTAATGGTCTAGGGTCTGGATATGTTCCCAGATTGCTACGACTATAGTCTGAAGAAACATTAACTTCAGTTAATTCTGGGCGAGCTGGATATGGTGAATGCGAAGGGTTTTCTTTAGTAAAACTTGATGTAGTTGTAACAGTTCCGCTTTGAGAGAACATAGTAAGAGGCATTGAACTATTCGACACCTGAGCAGCACTCTTGGCATAAATATCTCCACTGAAATAAGACTGTGCTAACAATCTATCTTCAGCATAAGGATCCATTAATGGATGAGGTGGTAAAGGATGGTGAGTTAATCCCATAGGAATTCCTGAGTCCGGCGTAAAAGTATGTCTTGTAGCTGGTGAAGGTTGAGTCGGCATTCTGCCTGGTGTAGGAGTAAATCCTCTATCTTGTTCTACAGCTCCTCTTGTAGGAGTAAAAGATCCACCTCTATATGTGCTGCTTAAATCTTGAGTCCCTTTAACAGCCTGAGTGTTCTCCACATCATTATATATTCGTTTTTTCACTGGGAAGACAGACGATAAAGGTTTCTCAACATGCGCATGTGCTGGTACAGCTGGTTGCTGCGTTCTGTACTGCTCTGTCAATGATTTACTTGTATCATAATACGGCATGTGAGCAGGATATGGTGAAAGAGGAGCTTCATAGAGTGATGATGCTGGAGAAGAAGTAACTGCTGGAGATGAATAATTTGGTATGGTGACTGGAGGATAAGTTGGATGATAGTCAGACTTAGGACTAGGCATTGGTTCCCTTGGACTGCAATTTGGAAGATCTCTAGGACTACAGTTTGGAAGTTCTCTAGGAGAGCAACTTTGTGGTTCTCGAGGACTACAACTAGGAGGATCTCTAGGACTGCTACTTGAATTACTACGTGGAAATGAAGTATCCTGGTAAAAACCAACTCTAATCGTTCCATTGATAGGTGAATGATGATATGGTGTTTTCACTGGTTCTGACTGTGGAGATAAATATGGTTCATCCAAACTTGGCCTCGGAGAAGATCCATCAATAAGCTGATCCATAGGATCTTGACTGAATGATGATCTTTCTGATACACTACTACCTGTGCTAGCTTTTCTCTGCCTTTTGGCTGGTGACTGAAGTGGTGGCACAACAACATTTAATTTTTTATCTTTATCATCCTCTATAGTGTCTTCTTCTTTTGAGTATTTTATCGGTTCAATATTCTTTGGAGATTCTTTACATTCTTCAGATGTTGCTAATTCTGTTTTCTTTTTGGTGGCAGGCTGAGATTTTGGTGCTCCAAATGCTTTAAACCATGCAGTAAAATTTGGTGTTGATTTCTCTTGTTTATTACTCCCAATTTCTCCAGTAGTATTTTTCTTTTCCACATCTATAATTAATGGCTCATCTTCAACTTTAATTTTTTTCTCTGGCGGAGCTTCACAGCTATCTTCTAACCGAACTTCTTCCTGTGGAGACTTTTTTTCTTCTTCATCTATAGCCAACGGTTTACTATCACTACAATCTGCAGAATCTACATCTTTTCTAATTATACTAGATACATCATTCTCACCAAAATTATGTTTACCAAAACCGATCACATCATTAGTAAGAACAGTTCCGAGACTAAGTTTAGGAGTTGATTCATCCACTTTATCTGCTACACTTGATTTTGTATCTTTATTGGTAGGACATGTCTCTTCACCATTTTTAGTAACAGATAGGTTTGACAAAAGATTTCCTTTACTCTTTCCAGGTTGTAATCTGTCAATTGTACGATGGATTTCTCTCCTTCTTTTTAAGAAAGTCTGGTCTTTCATCAAACGCCGTCGATGCGGATCCTGCAATAAAAGCATCAATAGATAAAATAAAAACCTATATAAAAATCAAAACCGTACAGAATTAAATAAGTGTAAAAATACATAAATGAAAGATCCATTTCCTAACTCAAGAATGAATATAATTTAAAATTGGAACATTTTTTAAATTTTAATTTTTTGTATTTCACTGTTGAGCAGTTATTTAAGAGATATCTCTTAATTAGCTGTTACACTTTTGAAAATAGTTGTGTTAAACATTAAATACCTACCACTTTGGTTAGAGTTGTCATATCCTGAACAGTTTTAGGTCAAAATTGTTGACTTTCAATAAACTTTAAAATTATAACAATCTCACAATTCCATTTATAAACAAAACCAATATATAACCATCATCAAACAAACCTAACTGATAATAAGAAAGACCCAACAGCATGGAACTGTTGTCCACTTTCTGCAATTTATAGAATATGTAATTTTATTAAAAATAATTACTTTAAAAATGACAAAGATTTCTATTGAAAAGCTCACAAATTCGAATAAAGAAATCAAAATATACGATAGAAAAAGATGACTATGTTTTTCAAAATTAAAAATGCAATTATATACTTGTAATGAGTTTAAAATCTCTTATTTTCCTTTTTGACTGATCAATTTTTAAAGCCTACATGAAGTTAGACACATTACATTAGGCAACTGAATATCTGAGTTATAACAGTGCATAGTAATGTGAACCCACAATGGGGAAAACAGAGTAATATTCAATATTCATCCAACATGAATAAATAAATACATATTACATTAAACTAAATATAATTTTAAAAAGTAGTGAAGAAAAAACTCATTCAATCAAGAAATGTCATCTTTCTTCACGAACATTTTTCAACTGGTATATAAAAATCATTAATATAATTGTAATACAAACTGAATTTTTAAATGGCATTTTGCTAAAATAAAATCCCAAATAGCAGTTAATTTAAACTTTCCTTCCATTCATAATTTAATTGAAATATGCAAATATATGTTTTATTCATAATTAATACTAGATTTCAGTGATGTTTCTACATATACATATATATTTTTTTTTTTAGTAGAAAGATTAAGTAGCTTAAACAATTTTTTTCTAGTCGAACATACTGTAAATGTAATGCAGTGTTTTTATATCTAATTAATAAATCTCTGTTTTTGAAAACAAATGACATGTGTCAGATGGTCTGTTAAAAGATTCAGTCTTTATATAAATACAATTTGGAAAAGTTAAAAAATTTTAAATTACATTAAACCAAGAACTTAATTCAACAATATTTCTTGAACTGCTAATACTGCATAATCTACAATAGTTTGACTAAGGTATTATCTGTATGACTTACTAACAGTAACAGTAGTAGTAATACTAATGGATCTACAAGGTTCAATGAATAATTTACGACACAGTTGTTAAGAGAATTATGATCTTTTATAACAGTAAGTTGGTACTTACTATTGATCATTAAATACTATTGATTTCTTTTGATCAGCTGCTTGAGTAAAATTGATTTGTTTAGAACTTAAATATCTCATTTTACAAGAGGTTATCTCTAAAGTAAAGACAGCTTTTTTTGTAAAAAATTTATTCTGAAAACTTTATTAATATTTTTTATTTCTCTTCAACTACATACCTTATACTTGCCACGTGAATTAAGACATTTATCGTAGAGATACACCAGCTCTAATATATCCTCATATTCTTCTGCCACCAGTCCATTTAGCCACTGATTAACAGCATTTTTAAGTTCATCACCTGTGAATTACTTACCACTCAAAAATTCTTTCAATTTCCCAAACAAATGGTAATCAGAAGGAGCTAAGTCCAGACTATATGATGGGTATTCGTAAATTTCCCTTCCAAATGTTCTCAAAAATGTGTTGGACCCGCATTATTGTGCAGCAGGACGATGCCGTCAGTCCGCCATCCATGTTGCCAAGTCTAAATGGCGCACCGTAACTTACATAGTTTAGCAGTAGGCTTCTGGATTTATAGTCATTGCATGTGGCATGAAATCAATCAGTAGTATGTCAAACCAATCCCAAAAGACTGTGGCTATCAGTTTGCATCCAAATGACTGAGAATGACACCATTCACTTGACTGCCATTTTCTCTCTGGTGTGTAATACAAAATCCATGTTTCATCACCAGTAACAACTGAATTAAGGAACTCATCACCTTTTTTTTTTGTGTAGCGCATTAAAAATTCTAAAGGAAATCTCATTCGGATTTTTTTGTGACGTTCTGTTAAGATGTATGGTACCCAATATGCACAAACCTTTCTGAAGCCTAAATGGTTATGAACTATGCGACCAATAACAGCTCTTGAAACATCAGGAAAAAGAAGAGCCAAGTCAGAGATCGTTGAGTGATGATCTTTTTTGATTTCATCATCAATGCGTTTCAACAAGTCCTCGGTGATTAACGATTAACGAGGGCCTCCCCAAACATTCTTCATCCTACACATTAATTCTGTTATTTCTAAACTTTTCATACCATTTCCAGACATCTCTTTCATTCATTATATTATAATACATAGCAACCAACAGCCTATGAATTTCAGCCAGCTTAATGTTTTGATGTTTATAAAAGTATGACTCCACGTGTTTCACAGTCGGTGGCAAGATTGATTTTCCTGTTAATTTTATAACATAATAACTTACACGTAATCAAAGATAATACAATGCAACAACTTAGACAACAATGCAGTGTTTACATTACTAGCGTAGCCATGAACGACACAAGTTTGCCAACCTTAAGGAGAGAAACTTCCCAGCAGTCTTTACTTTAAAGATATCCCTGGTACAATGGTGAGTTCTCTTTGTGAATTAGTTGAAGAGCCTGGTGCGATCCATTTTTTGCTTTCCGAACATAAAAAAACAGGGTTAACATTTACTCTCATATGACCAAACAATATTAGTTTTATGAATCACAGATTTTTAAAAGGAGGTAGAAAAATTTAGAGACAATCAAACTTCATTGACTAATAGGCACTATTTTCAACATCCACTATTCTCAATGTTTCAATCCAGCGCTTGAAACTAGCATAGACTCTCTCATACAAGAAGACAAACAGATTACAGTTGAGATTATAGCTAAAAAATTAAAAGTGTCGGTACAGTTCATAATATCACCGACAAGCTCAAGTAGCGCAAAACAAGTGCAATATAGTTCCAAGAGAGTTGACAGATCACCATAAGAAAACAAGAATTTGTATCATACACAGAACTGAAACAGCAGTATTAGCAGGATGGTGATGCATTTTTCTATGGTATTCTAACCTGTGATGAGACATGGATTAACAATTATGAATAAAAATCAAAGACAGATCTTGGAAGGGCTTGAATAAAAAAGCACACGAGGTCACTTATCAAGAATAAATTCTGATCCTAACCATCAAAAAGAAAAATCTTACCAATCTTTTCAATCCAATTTTCAAAAATGATGACAATATTTTGGGATGTAAAAGACCCGGTTTTTGTCAATCTTCTAGAAAATCAGCAAACAAAAAAACATAATACTGTATATGCTTATAAAAAAAGTGAAGCCACCAGTGTTGTAAATACCGGATCTCAGTGAAAAGCATCATTCTACTTCATAACATCTGTAGCTCACATAACTTGTTAAAGAATAGATAATTGCAATGGGAAATACTACATCACCCCCATACAGTCTTGAGTTGGTCCCATTGGATTTCTCTTGTATGGTCCACTCAAGGAGGCACTACAAGGTAAGAGGTTTAATGGTAATGTTTACGGTAAAATCACCACATATATAACAAAAGGCATCCACATCATTAACACAATTTCAATGCATTATGATACTGCACTGTTAACAAACTTAACACAGCAATAAGACTGAACAAAATTAATTCATTCCTAAATCCAGTGCTTAATACAAACAACACAACTGTGTTTTCAGCTACATGTTCTGACCTGCACAGACATGATTAATCTTGTCCATGAAGGCTCACTCTACAGTATTAGATATGATGTCATAATATGTAACTATGATATGAATTAATTCTTTGTCTAGTATTGTTAATTTACAGCTAACAAATTACGTTAAAAAAGTTAAACAATAAAAAATGAGCTAACAAAATACAATATAGGAACTTAAAATGCTAACTGCAAGTTGAAAAATTAAAAAAATCCTTTAATTAAAATTTAACATTTTTCAAAAATGGTAGATGATAGAAAGATTCTGAGTTCATATTCATTTTCAGCATAAAAAACAGATTAAAATCATGTATCGTATGTAAGGAAACAAAAAACTATGTTTATCAGTGATATTTGTGTGAAGATAAATTCTCAGCCGACACTTATTAAAACCAAAACTATAAATCATTTACCATTAACTTCATCTCTTTATTTACGTTTAAGTAATTTACAACCTGACATTGAAACAATTGTACAAAATGAGTAACAACAAATTTCTCACTAACTTTCATTATTTACAATTAGTTTGTAATATGATTTGTTTGTGTTCCTTTCTATTTTTAAAGAAAACAGCCTGCATTTATTTTTTGTTATTTATTTTCTGATTTGATTTATATACTGTTTTGTTGTTTATAGATAAAAATGATATTTATTAATATTATATATGTGTAAATTTAATTATTAATACAATAAAAATAAGTTTTTTTTTTTTTGCTCGTCAAAAAATCTAAGCTGAGGGTCTGCAGGCCCTTGTTTATTTTTCTATAATTTTACTGGTCCACCATAAAAAAAGTTGAGAAACACTGGTTTAGACAATATAAATACACTTGAGAAGGATTTGATGGCAATTATGTTTTCCATTACTTTGTGTAATTCCTTATCACTTTTATTGGTTTTGAAAGTATAGAAGATATTTTATCAAAAAAGTGGAAATTTTAATATAATTCATAATAAAGCAAGGATTTTGAGTAATAAGGAGCATATGTCTTTTCCAAAAACTAAATATAAAATATTTAAAAATAGTACTGAATAATATTTATTTCCTACAATTTATAATTGTGGAAACTCTAACATTGGAAAATAAAAGTATTGATAAAATGAAATTAATTGCTTCATGGAATTGGCTTTTTAAAAATGAAGCTATTTAATTCTAAATATAAAGAATTACTTTTTTGAGTTTATTTGTCAAAATCACCTACTGAAGTGTTGAATATTTTTATTTTCTGGTTTTGAATATATACTGACTATAAGTGATCCTGCATTTGCTCCAGTTTCCCTTTGAGAAAAGGAAAATTCTCAAAGGTCTTTCCATTGAGAATGTTTTTTATTTATCAGAAATAATTTGTTAACATAATTTTTTCAACTTAAAGAATTGTAATTATTGTTTTGATAATGTATATAAATCTGCTAAAAAAAAAAGAAGATAGTGTTAAGATGTTTTTGCCGACTTAATCGATAATGAGTTCTATACAAATTTGGTTCTGTCATTCGTACCGAATCTATTTACTTTCAACATTATTATAAAGTTTCGATTAATTTAAAAAAAAAACAAAAAAAACTGAGACTTTGTGACAAATTGTATATAAAAATGACCCAGTTTAACATGTCTTCTCGATAATGCAATTTCAATCTTCTTCAACAAAGAGATCACATAAAAAAAAAAATTGTCCACTAACAATTTTAAAATAGCAGCTTTAAAAAAAAATTCTATTTTGGCCCTAAGTAAAGGTAGGAGATTTCTTCAGCACTCAATTTTATGTTTTATACATTATAATGAAATTTTGATTCCTATGAGAGCCCCAAAGAATTTTTATTACTTTTGTTAATTTCTTCTCTTATTTTAATTGTAATATTTGTCTTTTATAAGTTAATTAATCTGTTTTTCTGTTTGCTAATAATAGTACAAATGAAACTTTTGATATGATAATTTAATTATTTAATTCAATAGATAAGTAAACACCCTTATTTTATTAAGTTGTTTTTCTACTTTTGAAATAGGTAACTGAACTGTAGGTTTATGCTTGACCAGAGTAATTATGGCTATAAAATTTTATTTTAAATATTCTGAAATAAGATTTTTTATAATTATTTTATTAAAAAAAAAGAAAGAAAAGAAAATCAACTGGCATAATAAAGAGGTTACTAGTTAGCTAAAAAAAAAGAAGAGATGAAACATAAGTGTTTGATACATTTCATAGTTGAAAATTACTATTTTATTAAATAATAATACAGTATTTGACATGATAAATATAAGCCATTGTTTCAATGGCCAAAGTGGAGCAAAATTCAACCTCTCACGTACTGTACATATCACTAACCTCTTGCTAATAAATTTCACTTTTTCATACCAACACCACGTCTCTTAATTTTAATTAATTTAATAAAAAAATGATAATTATAAGATTGGTTTTAAGTGACCGGCGAATCACCCAGCAACGCATCGCTATTCAGTTAGGAATATCTAAAGAACGAATAGGCCATATTATTGAGTAATTGGGTTACCATAAAATCTATGCAAGATGGGTATGGCACAAATTCACTGATGGCTCTCTACAAGCTGAAGTTTGAGCCTATTCCACATCTGCCATACTCACTGGATTTGGCTTCGTGTGACTTCCACTTCTTCCCTCATCAAAAGAAGGATCTTAAAGGTAATCATTGCACCACTGACAATGAGGTGAAGGAAGCTGTGGCCACTTGGATTTGAGAAAGATCGCCAGAATTTTTCAGTGATAGAATACAAAAACTTGTCACACGTTGGGAAAAGTGTATCAGTGTAAACGGGGAATTACACTGAAAAATAAATACTGCATTTTGTAGCTAGGGTATTATACTTTTATTCATTTTTATTTCATTCCAACATCTCTTTTTGTGCAAAATTTATCAGCTGAGCCTCATAGTTAGATCAGTAAGGTCAACTAATTCAAATCAACAAAACATTGTAACAAGTCCCTTTACAACATCTCTAACATCTATTTATACAAGTAGCTCATTAGCAACTATTCTGTTAAAAAATAATAAATCCAATTAATGCATGGAGTAAAGTGTTGACTTTAATGAAATAATTTAAAGAGAAATTAATTTTGAAGATGTGGGCTCTCAATAAAAAATTAAATAGTAATGATGACCTAACTATGTATATTAATGTAAGAAGCTTAACTGCTAACTTCTCTAACCTTGAAATAATTGTTGAGAGACTGAACACAATGCCTAGTGTAATTGTTTGTGCTGAAACTTGGACCTTGGGATGCTATCAGCATTTCTACCTGTCAGGATACAAATAAAATTACAATAATAGTCAATTTAATAAAGCTGATGATATATTAATATATTTAAATGAAAATAATACGAAAAATACTGAAGTTGTTACAAGTGGTAGAGTCAGTGTACTGAGTTCCACTATAAAATTTGATGGTTTGGATATGATGATATCTGTAATATATTATATACATATATATATATATATATATAGATCAAATGAGATTCCAAAAATAAAATTCAAACTGGAATTAAAATCATTTTTAATAGAAGTAAGAATGTAAGCAATCATTTGATGATTGGAGATTTTACTACTGATCTTTTGGAAGTAGACAACATAAAAGTCTGGAATTTTTTAACAATGTTTTGGAAAGAGGATCTACTCCAGGTTTTCAAAGAATAACCAAACCCTTCAAAGATGATTTCAATGATTGACCTTTACAGACAACATTCTCATAAAAACTAATATGATTGAGGTATGAGGTAGAATCTTTTTAACTGACCAATACTTTTGCTGATCATTATTCATTATTAGGGAAACAAAACAAAAACAGCACAATAATAAAATATACACAGATGTCTGAAATGTTCCCAAACTAAATTAAATAAAAATACATTTTGAAAGATAAACGAATTACTCTCATCAGCTCTCTACATAGAACCCTTCTCTATTTAGACATACACTCGTTGCAGTGTTGGTAGAGCCCATCAAATGCTTTGAAGATATCACTTCGTGGGATCGCCTTCAACTGCTTGGTGCAAGCCCTTTGAATGGTCGTAATGTCATTGAAAAAGCGGGCTTTCATCTTCAACTTGAGTTTTGGCAACAGAAAATAGTCTGCTGGAGCAAAGTCAAGTAGGATAAGACAGTGATTTGATTTGCGGCATAATAATGTGTTAAAACTATTGACATGTTTGCCGGGGCATTGTCATACAAGACTCCAAATGCCCGAATCCCGGTACTTGGGCCAAATTCAATGAATGCAACGCATCAGGTGTTTCATTACTTTCAAATAAAATTTAGAATTCAGTTTGACCAGTTGGGGCAAATTCATGATAAATCAAGCCATTTAGAGTCAAAGAATGCAATCAACATTGTTTTCACTCTTGATTTTTGTTACCCGACTTTCACCGGTCTTTATGCTCCAGGACTCAAACAAGCAGCAGATTGACACTTTGTTTGCGGATCATACATGAACCACCAGCTTTCATTCCCAGTTAAAATTGTTTGCAAAAAATTCGGGTCACTATCAGCAGTTTCAACGAAGTCTTGAGTGTAAAAAAGACACACCTGTTTGTGTTCTTCGGTCAGTGTGGAACGAAACAGGAGCACACCTTTTGGAGGTTCATTTTTTTCTGTTAGAATTGTACATTCCGTGTCTACCAATGTTTAACTCTTCTGCTATGGCCCGAAGGGTAAGATGAGGCTGTTGAAGCAAGAGCATGTGCACTTTTGCAACATTTTCGTCATGAACAGCTGTTGACGGTCTTCCGCTTTGTTCGTTGTCATCCAACAACTATCTACCATCTTTAAACCACTTCAACCATGTGTATGTTGTAGTATGAGATGCGGCTTCATCACTGAATGCTTGCTGTATAATAGAATAAGTTTCAACGAATGATTTTTGAAGTTGAACAAATAATTTTATCGCACTTCTCTGTTCCATGTCATGAGCTCGCATAAAGTCACATGAACACAACATACGCGACCAAATATAACTTGAGACTGGTGTGACAAAACGAGATGAAATTTTGTAAACTCACTAATCAGACATTGTACTACATAGTTCCTTGGTTGTCAGAGAGATTATGCTACTTGTATCGACTACAGAAATTTAGTTCGGGAACCTTTCAGATCTGTGGTGTATTGCTGTAAAAGCCTCAAAAAATTAGAAACATTATTAAAACTAACTGGGACAAAGTGTTGTCAATGCAGGATCCTAATTCTCTGACTGATATTGTTGTACAATTACAGAATATTATTGATAAAACTAAATTACAAAAGGTTCCAACAACATTTATAATAAGAAAGCCAGAAAAAATGGAAAAATATGGCAATTATGATTTTGTGTAAAACCAAAGAAAATTTATATAGTTATGAAAAAGAAACCAATTATGAAATTCTGAAGATTGAATATAAAAATTATGTAATGGTGTTGGAGAAACTGATAAATGATGCCAAAATAAAATATGTGAGAGAACAGATACAAAGATAGTGGTAATCCCAGTCATCCTTGGAAAATTTTAAATGCAAAACTGGGCAAAGTAAAAAAAAAACGAGATACCAAAATTAATTATACACTACATGATAAGAACATAAAAATTGTGGATCAAGTGGAAATAAATTACATGAATACATATTATCATAATACTGTAACAAAACTGAGTGAAATGGTAGAATCACCTCTTAAACTTCTGTTTAAAACTTTCAACTGTGAATGAGAAAATAATTTTCATGAAGTGAGTTGATTCAGGGAAATAAAAAGTATTATTAATAATTTGAAGGATAAATCTGGTGTAATAGATGGCATTAATACCAAAACTTTTTAAAAACACTATCATGCTATACTTTGCTACCACTTAAACATATCTTCAAAAATTGTGTTAAACAGTCTGTCTGATCTCAAACATTTAAGATTGCTGAAATTTTACCTTTATACAAATCAGTTGAAAGACAAAGATTCAAATTACAGACTTATTTCATTGATATCAAACATAGCTAAATATTCAAGAAAATAGTATACAACAGACTATATAGTTTCATGGAAATAATTAGCACAACAGCAGTTTAGTTATTTTGTAAAAAATAAAGGAACCTCATATGCCTTGAGATATATCTCAAATATGATATATAATAAATACAGATAGGAGAAAAACCTATTATTATAACATTTTTAGATCTAGCAAAAGCGTTTGACACTATCAAAAGGTTTTGTTGGAAATATAATATTGTTACAGGGTTTGAGTACACTCAAATTACTGAATAGAAAAAAAAAGTGAAACTAAATGAATGTGTTAAGTGAATTTTTTGATATGAAAACGGATGTTTCTCAAGGAACAATACTTGGTTCATTATGTTTGTTCTGTATATCAATGATGTGTTTGGTGCCATTTCTTATGCCATTTCAAGACAACCATTTCTTATGCTGAAGATACTGTAATTTCAACAGCTGATACTTGGTCTGACACAGTGAACAACATGAATATGTGTCTAGATGTGATTGCTGGGTGTCTGGCAATTCAACAGCTATTGTTGAATATTGATAAGACTGTATACATGACATTTGGAAGTTAATGTGTTAGCATCCTTAATAACACTTTAGTGAAAATTAAGTGCTTAAAACAGTAGAAAAATTGAAGTACTTGGGAGTGATTTTTTACTATTATCTTTGATGGAAAAATCACATTTCATGTGTAACTGACAAAACCAAATACATACTGTATGTTTTATAAATTTGCCAATATTAAGCAAACCATGACATTATTGTTGATCTACTATGCTTTTTTTCATAATATTATAAAATCTGGGATAATTGCTTGGGGTGATATTTTTAGAAATAATTTGGATCTTCTACAAAAATTGCAGAATAGAATATTAAAAATAATATTCAATACAGCTAACTATTTAGTTTAGAAGCTTCTGATCTCTAAGGAATATATAAACCACTAATACCATAACTAGAAACAAGTATATATTGATGCCAAAAACTACTAAAACTCTTAGTGGAAAAAAAGTTTTATTATTGCAATTAGACTATTTAATAGTCTGTCAAATAACATGAAAATATTACCTTAATAAAAAGATTGTTAACAAACAAAAACTGAAAGCAAATGTTAAGTTGAATATTCAATAAAAACGATTCCTATAGAATAAAATTTTGTTATAAATGCATCATTGTTATTGGGAAATGATATATTTATTGTTTTTAAATTTTATTATTATTTAAAGTTTGTAAAATCTCTTACAAACCATCGAAGTTATTTGATAACCTCGGTGGATAACATGTAAATATAATATTAATCCTTACTAAATTCCCAAAACATTTAATTCCTAATTAAAAAAGTGAACAAAAATATAACAATGATATATGAAATAAAACATTTTAATACTTTTCTAAATATGATATCTTTTCTGCATTGTTTTTTTTTTTAGTAAATCACAGATCTGTTAATAGAATCTTTCTATCACCTTGTTTAATAGAAATGGCACATTAAAGGTCAATAAAAGTTAATATATCTAATGTTATGGGATGTCATATACTTACATTAAAACTTAAGCAGATGCTCTCCTTTTGTAGGTAGCCTCAGGTACTTCTTGAATTACAAGTCCAACGGCAATCAGCATGCATATTAACACTCCATTTGTCTTTTTAACGATTTTCTAACATTAAAATATCTTGGAAACATTCATCATGTTCATCACTTGATGCACCAATGTTTGACAGGAAGAAATCCAAGAAATGGACTTTTAGAGACATAATATATCCCACAGCACTAAATGTTTATCTATCCTGGTATTTTTATCACCACATTTTATTACAAGATTATCCTGGTAATTTTGTAATTTATGAATGCCCAGAAAATGTTCACAAGTGACTTTAAATGCTGTCCAAGTAGTGAATTCTTTCTCGGTTAACACAAAGTTAAAAACTTTCATCTCTAACTGGTTTCTATATTTGTGGGCCAACAAAAATCTCTTCTTTAATTTTAGTTTCACTTACTTTGGTGCCTTATGCACAAGAATCCTTAACTATCTATCTTCATAGCTTTTACAAAATCTTTTATTAATCCTAGTTTGATGTGAGAAGATGGTAAAAATATATATTTTTTTAGTTTAACTACAAGTATGCGAATGTTTTATCACTAGGAATTCAACTTCTCACATTTCTTCCAAAGTTTTACTACATAA
Source organism: Lycorma delicatula (assembly GCF_047948215.1). Classification (NCBI taxonomy): domain Eukaryota; kingdom Metazoa; phylum Arthropoda; class Insecta; order Hemiptera; family Fulgoridae; genus Lycorma; species Lycorma delicatula. The sequence continues at coordinate 27,435,457 of NC_134462.1, forward strand.
TGCTAATCCCTTGCTCAGCTGTCCCATTCAAAAATAAAACAGTATTTTGTATACCCTAACTGAATGCCTAACAGAAGAACTCTTACTTTTAAATCTCCACACATGTTCCAACTTTTATTTTTATAACTTACTTTTTCAATAAGTTTTCCCAACATCATATGTTTCTTTCATATTAACTCCTTAACATATTGATATAGAAAGGTATTTATTTTTATTATTATTGTGTGAAGCAGAACTGCTTTTAAGCTAAACTTGTAGGAATCAATGAAAAGGCACCACTCCTTGGGCTGATGAACTTGCCCTAATTGCAACATAAGCTCATCAATATTTATACAACTAAAAAATTTTCTTAGCCAAGTATTGAGAAAAATATTTCTGTAATTTTCGATAGCCCAAGATTTTTGTATTTTTATTTCAAATAAATTTCATCCTTGCATTCTTCAGCCTAAATGTTCAGCTTGATTTTTTTGATAGGTTTAAATCTCTTACCAAGTCATTTAGCTCACCTTGCAATACAAGGTGTGGTTCACCGTACTGTAATTCAAAGTCTGAATCACGAATGTCTTCCATAATATCTGCTTCTTCATCACTGTTTTCACAAAACAATTTTTCAGGAACCTCAGGAGCTGAAATGCATTTACTGTGAGGTACAGCAGTGAAGGATAGAATACAGTGTGTCTGGACTTCTTAGAAATTCCAGACACATTAGTTAAACAGAAGTAACAATCAGTTAATCTTTTGATTCACATCAAACCACAGGGACACCAAATGGTAAGGCCATTCATGTGCCTTTTAGCTATCCTCTTAAGTCAACTACACAATTACTTAACATGTCAGTTACTTAATATATAGACTGTTACAGACATGAGAAGCCCATGTCTTATCCTAATCACCGATTTAACAGTCATAAAATTTATAAGCTTTTTTAATTAAAGATGTAATTGCTATTTTGCGTGATTTTATAATAAACCCACCACTCATATAACAAAACCTGTCAGAATCATTTACAAACTTACAAAGCATAACGAGATGTCATTGTTCATTCAATACAATCAACACATTTGACTGAAGAAATTGTACTATTAAAAACAGTAGACTAACGAAGCAAACAAGCTTTGTGTTTTCTTGAATTGTACACATGATGAATCTTTCTTATGTACACTTCAACAGAGAGATATGATGCCATGATTTGTGATGTTTATGTTACGACTTAAGTTATAGTTTCATGGTCAGCAACTGATTATTTAAAGTTAGAAATATATACTGAGCACATTGATATAGTTAGTAATCATATAAAATAAAAACATCATGTATAATCATATATCATACAATATCAACAATTTTCAATTTTAATTTTTCAATTTTTCAGGAAGGTTGGGGGATGGAAAAATTCTGACTTCAGATTCGATTTCAGCATCAAAAACAGAATTGTTTTATGTATCACATGTTAAAAAACAAAAATGTTGTTTATCAGTGTAATCTAATTCCTTAGGTTTGTTTTCCCCAATGTTTAAATGACCCTTTGACTTATTTTATGATTTTTTTTTTGCATGGCAGGATGTCCATGAAAATTGTACACACTAACCTATATCTAAGAAAATGTACCTGTTAAAGCTATTATTTTTCAAACATTTTAGGTAATAAGTTTATGTATAAATGAAGATATCCAGTTACAAATAAAACAAAACTATCAGTAATATATACAAATTAATATTAATATTGAAAAATTTAATACAAATTCAATTTACAAATTTAGTCATTTTTATTTTCTTGCAAAATAAAATAAATTAAATATGTAATAATAATACTATATTGCATATCTTTTTTTATAACAGCAAAAGGTAACCACACAAAAATTGACGCTATTAATTAGGTTGAAGAAATTATATTAGAAATGGATAAAATATACATAAAACTTAGCCTGATCAGTCACACACTTATTGATTGTCTTTGAAAATATTTTAGATGCTTTAAGATTTTTTTTGTTACTGTCAATATGGAAAAATGACTTGCACTTATGGTTTTGATTTTAAACGCATTTTTTTAGTTACCAACTATAATATAACAACCTACAATATAAACAGCCAGATTGCTTCAATTTTTCAAGTATTAGTCGTTATGTTATAAATGGATCAGCCAAATGTAAAATTACTTTTTATGAAGCCATGATATTTCTGCGATTACAACTTGTACATGCTTTGAGAAAAACCAAGTGTAACTGTGAAGATCTTCATATCTTCACAGGCATAAAATCAGAAAATTAATTGTATAAGTTTATACTTTGTATCGATGGATCCATTTTTAACACTATGACAAATAATGCTTTAAAATTTGAAACAATCTGTTATGCATTCATGAGTTATAATTGGCAAAATCAAGGCCTTTGAAATGAGAACTCTAAAAAAGGCTCTTTTTCAGATTTATATATTAAAAAAAAAATAACACCTAATAGATGGAAATTGAGAAATTTTTAAGGCAATTAACCAATGGAACAGACTAGATTTTTATGTACCGCTTCATAAAAATCTGATAATCCATTTCAGAGATGTTTATTCTAAAACCAGATGAGGACAACGTACATAATATTTGATCAAGTAGTAGATGGAGGATATAAGCCTGAAACGTGTTAGGAAAAATATAGTTTGACATTAAACATCTAAGCAGGTATATGCTTTAAGTATCTGGGCTTATAAAAGCAGTGTCACATAAAATAACACATAATTTTGGCTCTGACTCAATTCATTACTGGAACAATTTCTGTTTCCTGAACACAATATTTCTGCTCTAGAGATTTTCAACCCAAGTTTACAAGAATTTTAAGTAAGAAATTTTTTTTGAGATCTTTAGTTGAATCTAAAAGTCACCATCTTCAAAAAGATAATACACCCAATCGGTAAACAAAAAAATTTAAGTGTTATAATAACTGTCAGCAAGTCAAACTTCTTATAAAATCCAGTTGAGTAACTGGCAAAATTGAATATAGAAAAATCATTTTAAAATATAAACAAACATAAAAAAGTAACTGATAACAATAAGATGAAATGGCATCGGTAAATATTTAGTAAAATACTTACTCTTTCTCGAGGTCTGTGGGAACGTTCCAACTTAAGACGATGTCGATACTCTGTATCGATGCGATTATTCATCTCACATTCATCCCCTACAACAATCTGAGACGGTGAATTACTAGCTGAAGAGAATTCAGAAAATCTTGGTGTGTCATCTAACCATTTGTTAATATCCTGCAGAAAAAACATGATCTAGTTTTCAATTACAAAAAAAAAATTAATAAAATCAACAAAAAATTATTCACTAGTTTACAATCATTGTTTAATGTATTTATTAGCAGAAAACCACACTGTGATAGACTGCATACTAGTTGAATTAATGACAAACAAAATCTGACAAATCAACCCATAAAGTTTCAGATAACAATATAAAACCAATAATAATGTAATATTGATGCGTCATCAGCTTTACTCTTGTACAATTTGGAACCTCAATATTGTTTATTTTTTGGACTAATTTTCAAATGATCTGCACATTATTATCTTTAGTTGGAAACCTCCAGAGAAAAACAAAAAATAACAATTGAATCTAATTCATCTTTATTTATCTTTGGTTAGCCTAGTTTAGTCATAATTACAAACAGTACAACATAAGCAACAAACCTTGAGAACAAATATAAATTAAGTTTGTATATGAACTGGATAAAAATAGTTGTACTAAGAACTGTTTTTACTTTTAATCATTAGTGATGCAAAAATAGTAAACAACATTTACAATAAAATTAGAAAATCCGTTGGCTAACTTTTGAATTTGATCATAGATTAAATATGTGAAATTTTAATTTTCAGACCTAGACTTCAAAATATAAAATAAATAATGGTCATAAAGGTTTGAAATTTCTCTTACATAGTTCCAGTCTAAAAAATAAATTATTCTATTCATAAATTGCTTGATGTGTTATAGATTTGTTTGTACTTAATTTGTGAATGTAATTATTGTTACTTTCATTATCATTATATTTAACTATCTCAAGTATTTCTTTGCCATTATCTATGTTCATGAACGTTAGATGCCATAACTTTTTTTCCTGTTTAGCCTCCGGGAATCACAGTCAGGTATTATTTCAGAGGATGAATGAGGATGATTTTAAGTGAAGTGTAGTCTTGTAGTCAACAATTTCTGAGATGTGTGATTAATTGAAACCCAACCAGAAAATAACACCGGTATCCACAATCTAGTATTCAAATCCATATAAAAATAACTGCCTTTACTAGGATTTGAATTTTAGAACTCTCAACTTCCAAATCAGCTGATTTGTGAAGATGCGTTCACCACTAGACCAACCCAGTGGGTTTAGATGCCTTAACTAAAAGGTAGTAAGTGTTCTGAGATAGTAAATCAATCTTAAAATTAGCATTGGCATTCTTAAGATAATGAGCATTCCATAATAAAAAATAATAATTAAGAATTTGAATTTCCATTTTTGTAGCGTAATATGTTTAGAGAAATGTTTGAAAGATAAATTCATTTATCAATAAAAAACTATTAATATATTGGTCATCACATTTTATATTTTATATTCTAGCTAGATTATAGGTATTTGTAATGTTATTATTATTAAAACATTTTACTGATTTTACTTTATTTGTACATATAATTTTTTTTCCTTATTGTTCAGATTTATAGGTTGTTTATATGTCTATGATGCACTAGGGTAATACACAAGGGTGGTTTGATAAGCAAGGTAAATGTCACATAGATGAAAGCACTACTAACTATATTTTCTATCATCTGCTTCCATATGGTGTTGAAATTTTCATATCCCAAACACCTAATTAGTTTTTTTCCTGTTTAGCCTCCGGTAACTACCGTTCAGATAATACTTCAGAGGATGAATGAGGATGACATATATGAGTGTAAATGAAGTGTAGTCTTGTACATTCTCAGTTCGACCATTCCTGAGATGTGTGATTAATTGAAACCCAACCATCAAAGAATACCAGTATCCATGATCTAGAATTCAAATCCGTGTAAAAATAACTGGCTTTTCTAGGACTTGAATGCTAGAACTCTCGACTTCCAAATCAGCTGATTTGGGAAGAAATGTTCACCACTAGACCAACACGGCGGGTTAATCAATATGTTACTTAGTTCATGTTTAAAGTTCACCTAAGAATATGCTCTCAGGAATTTTGGTAAAATAGAAAAAAATTAAGTTTATACACTCATAACATTTTTTTGTTAGAGAAAATAAAAGTCCAAGTAAAAGCTAGTTAAACGTAGTTCTTGGTAAGTCTTGGTGAATTATTTTGACAGCCAACAAAAGTAAGCATCTCAAGTGGATATTGTACAGAATAGCCCTGATAAACACTGGGCTATATAAATGTTTTCAGTGTGATGGGTGCTGTGTTTACTCACATTTGACCAAAAACGTGTTCAGATGAATATTTCATCTTAACATTCAAATGAAGCCCAAATGAATTTTTGTGCAGATTCATAAAAAACAATGTGAAATACGAGGGTGGTCTGAAAAGTCCATGCAAATTCTAAGTTGGCACCACTGGTGTTATCAAGGGAATTTTCAGTTAGTAGCATCTTTGGGTGGAATACACACACCATGTTTCAACCTAATCAGTTATTCTGTGTTCAGCATCTATTTGAATCGAGAAAATCAAGCGATTTCTAATTTATGAAGAGCAAATCACCTCAGAAGACTAAAGAAAAACTGGATAAATATTATGGTAATCTTTCTTTATAACAGCTTATAAGTGGTTTCAAAATGTTCAATGGGTTTCTGTAAGTACAAGTGCCACCAAACATTCTGGACGCCCTGTTGAGTTACTACTCCAGAAATGATTGATAAAATTCATGATATTGGGTTGGATGATAGAAGAGTGAAGGTGTGTGAAATTATTAGTGTTGTGATCATCTCAAATCAACAACTGCATAACATATTGATCAACATCTGAACATGAGAAAGCTGTCCGCAAGATGGATGCCGCGATTGCTGATACAGATGACCAAAAACAAAATCATGTGATATCTCATGATCAGTTTACAGCTGTTTCAATGAAATCAATAGGATTTTAAGCATCACCGTAGAGGATACACCTCTACATGCCTAAGTCCAAGGAACAATCCAAACAGTGCGTTGCCCTGTACCAAAGAAAGCGAAGGCCATTCCTCTGTCCAGGAAGATTATGGCGACTGTCTTTTGAGATTCACAGAGGATAATCCTTATCGACTGTTTAAAGAAAGGTTCAATGTAAAAGTAATATAAAGGTTCAAAGGCAAGTATTATGCATTGTTACTGGACAAAAATCGAGCTGCAAGAAAAATGTTCATCACGATTGGCCCACAAAGAAAATGCTTTTCCATTACAATAATGCACCTGCTCATTCCTCTGCAGCTGTGCTTCATTCCGCATGCCCCCTATTCTCCAGATTTGGCTCCTTCGATTTTTGAATGGACTTTTCAAACCAACCCATAAAAGAAGTCAAAACAATGACAATGGACATTAAGAGATAAACCAATGTCAAAGATGATGTAGTCAACGTTCTCTGGTGTAAAGGACATGGCTTTTTTTTGGGATATAAGGGGCATAATTTTCATTTAACAAAAGAAAAAAAACAATCAATAGTGAGTACTACATTAATTTATTTTAACATCTAGTGATGAAATTAGTACCAAGAATAGGAATTCAAATACCGAATAAGCCGATTGCAGTGAAATATTTGAATAAAAATATTAGGGCCAAAGAGAACAAAAAGAGTAACTGTAACAAAACACTGATGCAAGATAAAAAAGAAATTGTACCTTCAATGTTTGTTCCGTGGCAAGTTCTAATGCTTCAAGTGCATCAGGGTCCTTGGTTACACCAGATTTTTTAACTGATCGACCAGATGAAGTTTTCTTGGAATTAGTCTTTCTTACAAGAACATCACTATCCTGACTCAAATCAGGTTCTGATGAATCTTCTCTTAATGTATTTCTTTCATTATCAGCATCTAAATCTTCATTTTCATTTTCACTTTCTCCGCTTCTACTAAAAAAATTAAGATTTAATCACATTAAAATGAAACACTTCATTTATGGTACAAAGTCATTTTTATAACTGTTTACTCATTGAAGGAGAATGGCATCAAGGGAGGAGGCTTTAAAGACTCCACTCTTTTCATACATTTTTTAATTTAAAAGAAAATGTAATAACTGCAATAATTTTAAATTTTGTTATCAAAAATTAACTTCAGTTTAGTATGAAACACTGAAAACCAATATCCAGAAATATATACTGAAGAAAATATGGGCACATTTTTATTTGTTGATGAAATTATATTTATATTTTAATTATAAATTATATTTTTATTTGTTGATGAAATTATAAAGATCGTGAAAATTTTCAAGAAGCATACAAAAGAATAACTTTTTATTATCATAAGGAATTGATGAAAAACTGTTCATAAAAAAAAATCATAATACATAAAAATATAATGCAATAACACTAAGTCACACATATAAAAACTTAAACAATATCATTATTAGAACACTAAAAGACAGTAACTGAATAACACCCAAGATAAAAAAACTTCTTAGGGGTAAAAGGTTCAATAGATATTATTTTAAAGTAATTTTAATTGATAAATACTGTGATAATATTTTAATTTTTCTCGATCCTTACAACCCAACAATTCCAGATGTGCAATCTCGCAACAGTAACATTCTTGAAACTGAAGGATGAGGAAAAATGAACTTTGCTTAAATGCCATGGCCACTGCAAATTCAATGAACCAGTTTCTATAGTTCACTAAAGTTAAGAATAGAAGGCAGAGTTTACAGCAGATGTTGTTGGTACTTTCTAGTGGGTAATGATAGCAGCAGTTAGCCAATTAAATAAATAAAAAAATTATTTTCAAGTAACATGAGTCTCTACAGTTGGAAAGAGAAAATTTGAATTTCTGGTTAATATAAATGATAGTATTGATCAAGTTATATATAAAGTACATATGCTAAAAAAAATTAAGAGAAAAAAATAGTCAACGCTTAAGATAATCTAAAGATCAAAAAGGCATTTCCACTGGACCACCAACAGAGATGGAATTGTTTAATTGAACAGTCCTTTTCAATCATCTAGGTTTGCTTGCATCCATATCAGCACATATTAAATTTTACATTTTAACAAATATATAGTAAATAAAAACTGTTCTTGACATTTCTCTCATCTTCTAGATTTATCTGTTCAGCAGTTATATCACCTGCAAATAAAATTAACTTACTCTGAATACTTTTAGATACATCATTTTAATTAAATGCAGAAGCAGACAAGTGAGATATGTAACAGAATGTTCCTTCTGTGATAGGTGAGTTACACCCTGCTTAATAAATACATGATACCACTTTTGAGATAAAGTTTCTGTTACTATTATATAAAAACAGAACCTAAACCAAGAAATAAATTTTTTTAAAAGGTTATTTCATTTCATTTTCAAAAGAATAGAATATTCTAATAGTTTTCCAAACTATTAGAAAGTTTAAATGAAACAGCGATCACTCAAAACATCAACTTGCTATTGTCTATTTAAATAGATTTGCTCTTAGTAGGGGTATTCTATTAAAACTTTCAAGAGGTTTTAATCATCATTACTATATATGGTATAACTTTGGTTTATAAAATATCCTATGCAATAGATTTCCTAGTAAAATAAAAAACCTAATGTAGACACTACATGACTTCCTTGTATACCTATTAAATTTCATATACACATTTTTTTTAAAATGAAAAGTATATAAAATTTTATTTCATTAATAACTTCAGATATTTATTCTTTTTTTTTTATTCTTATAATTGAATTATTATTTATAATATTTTTTTTTATAATCAAAAGTTAATAAATATTAATAAAATGAATATATTTAAATTAAAAAAAAAAGAGATGAAATCTGATTCAAACCGATGTGCCATCCCCTTGTAAGATCCAAATATTTCATTCATTAAAATTTTATTTGGCTATAACTCTGGAACCAATTAAAATAAGTACCACTTAAGAGGTATCATTGACAAGCTCTCAATAAGGGCTTATTATTGCAGTTAAGAAAAAGTCCAATATCCAATTTTTTGGATTATGGGCTTTTTTGGACACTTTTGGTCCAGTTGATTGCAATCAAAAGGGAAAGTGGACTAGATGTTAACAACAGTCCTAAATCCAAAATTTCAACATCCTACGGCTAATCATTTTTCAGTTATGTGAGATATGTACGCATACACATACGTATATACATACGTCATGCCAAAACTAGTCAAAATGGATATTTCCATTGAAATCTGAAAACGGAAATTTGTCACAGTCACAATACTACCTTTACTTCATACAAGGAGTAAAAACAATGATAATTTCAATGAAATTAAGAATCTTTTTTTTTTAATTTTATTTTAAATTATATATTTTTTTAATTTCTTAAAAAAATAGAACATATGAATGCACCTTGAACTACTTTGATGTTGACTAATGTTTTTCTCCGTAAAAATATTATTTATGTAGCTGTATGTTTATTTGTGTACATAAAATTTATTGAAGTAACAAATAAATAATCTGGAATTTTCAACATTAACAGACTAACTAAGATCTAACAAATAAACAATTGCAAATTATTTCACTTGTAATTACTCTCAAATTAAAATAAAACTGTAAAAGATCAAAATATCATAAATTTAATATACCTTTGGGCAATAGAATCGGAAGGTGTCCTTGGTTCACTTGCTGTTTTAGTGTTTGTAGATGATCTTTTCTTTCGACTTCCAGCCTGTTCTCCTGGAAATTCTACGGCTACTTCTTCATCAGTAGACATCTCAGTTTCTAAATACCTATCAACAGCAGCTTCAAATGCTTCCTGCAATTTGCCTACCATCTCTGTATACTCTGAAATTACAAGGAAAATTATAAAAGTTAGACTTTTAAAACACAATCTTGTTACAATTATAAACCTGCTATTTGTAAATTCTTTATTGTTTCCAGTACCAGTAATTTTCTTAAGTCAAATTAAACAATATTATAGTAAAATGTGAATCATGTAACCAATATAAATTTTGACTAAATTAGGCTCATAGGGCTTAATTAATTTCGTTACTTTATTTGTATTTTACATTTTTTATTTTATAAATTTTTTATGTCAACGGACGATTTTAAAATGCAAGGTTAAATGGATTTATTCAGAGAAGAATGATTGTGATTCGTTTCTTATCGCACATTCTTTCTAAAAATAAAATTTTATTGTAGTGACATCATGCTTGCAATGGGAACAAACTTTTCCCACAGAAAGCATTACGTTAGTATGTATACACGCATTCACACAGACTGAGTAATTCTCAGAAATGGTGGTGGGGGTTAGACTGGGAGATCATCGAAAGATACAGTTTGTGTTCGGATTCATCGATGTGATCTTGAATGCAGTGACTTTGTTCGGAAAACTGTTCAGGAGGTTTGAAATTTATTTTTTATGCAGGATACAGGAATGAGAACCTATTATTAAAGGCCTCTGCAAAAATACTTCAATGGATCCATTACAATATTACTAATCCGTCGACTATTTAATAAAGAACTATTAAAAATATTACTTGTTATAATGATAAATTATGTTCAAAATTATAACTAGAATTAATTTCAGATTGGCCAATTTTGTATTAACAAGATGATTTGTGAAATTCTGATATGCAAATATCAAAGTTCAAGTAGATAAATAATAAGGGTTCTACGAGTTTCAAGTAGTTTAATAATGGGTGTTCGGAGTCAAATATTCACCTAGCAAAAGAGCTTGTTTTATATGTTCTTTTTATGAATTTTTTATTTTTTATTTTATATATATATATATATATATATTATTAATAATGTATAATTATTCACTGCTGTTAGTAACATTTTTTTTTATGTGTTGAGTTACTGTAACTGGTTCTATGTTATTTTAAGATATAAACTTATGAAGCAGCATAGTCTTAGTACATTATTTTGCAAATCCCAACATTATAAATGCATTTATTTTTTTTTAAAACAAATTCTTTAACAATTTTTATTTTTGTAAAAAAATTTAATTTGATGTAGTATAGAAGCTTACAAAATGACGCCCGAACAGGGGCATAGAAATAGAAGCTTACACATGTGAATTAAAAGGGATTTTAACCTAGATCAGTTTGAATTTTCAATTTGTTGAGATTTTTTAAGATTAACATGAACTGTAATAAAGAAATAAAGTAGTATTATATATTTTTATTGTTAGGTAGAAAAAATAAGCGTCTTGAGCATTACAATTTGATAATTTATAAAATAACAAAATTTATAAAAACCAACTGAAATTTAGAAGTTCTGTACAGTAAGGATGGTGAAAATATTAAAAAAAAAAAAAAAACTAAAAACATGTTCAAAAATGTAACCAGAATTTTTCTTATTTTTATAAAAGTTAACAAATTATGGCTATTTTTTTACTACACAATTATTTTACTTTAGCTGCTTCAAGATCTTTTATTTTATATTATTTAGCATTAATGTGATGCAAGCTGATATTCATCCCAAGTTAGCAGTCTCTAATGCAATGAAATTTGCAGGTTATTTTAGTGTCAATCTAATAAATGATCCCTACTTCTTACTTTTCAACTTCTCCCACAACTTGAATAACATCAGTGTTATTCAATACAAGAAGCAATGAACAAGAAGTTATTTTGCAAAAAATAAAAATGTTTTTTTTTTTCTGTTTTCAGCATATATAAACTGTCAACATTAAATTATCATATAGTTATGAAACATTTTTTGTGAGTGATATTTCTTTTAAGTGAGAATTATTTATTTAATTCAGTCTAGACAAATTATTTTTAAAAAAACTTAATTAACTTGTTAAGTTAAGTTACATATTAACAAAATTAATTGTTAAATTATACATAACAATTTATAAAACTTTAAGCAAAATATTTTAATGAATTTTTTAATAAAACCTCTAGTCTCAGTTTCATGGAGACAAACATGCAAAACTGAGATAGTGCTTAAAGTGTTAATAAAAGAAAAACTTTTCACATGCGCCTACACAATAGTAATATCTATATAACTTATAAACATATAAAATAAAAATTCTAAATTACATAGCATATGGGTAAAGATAAGTTATTTGAAACACAATTGTAGCAAAACTTACACCTACAAAATTCTTATTTCAACAAACATTACTTTTTTTTAACAAGAACCTTCTAATTTTTATTTACTTTATTAAAATTACTAAGTTTTTCAATATAAGAATGTTTTAATTTTTATTTAAAGAAAATATTTTTATTATAAATCATCTACTTGCACCCACTTGGCTAAGAAAACTGTTGTGTCAGATAAGTTAGCTCGATATTACAATAATATCACCTTATAATTATTCAATCTGATGACCTATCCTATATATTTTCATAATTATTTTTAAAGAAGAGAAACCAAATTAAATAAGTTCTTTATTTAAACAGGATTCAAAAAAACAATAAAAAGATTACTATATACTCAAGCAAAAGCAGCATTTACTAAAAAATAAGAACTTTTTTGTTAAGTTAAATTTTAAAGAAAAAAACATCATTAACACAGCAAAAAATGTAATGCATAATTACTAAAATTCTTGGAAACTTTCATAATGAAGAAATTTTTAATTGAGCAACTAAATCTCAAATTAGATACATGATTAAAATTGAATAAAGACATATATAACTGCTATCACTTTACAACCAGAAAATTTCAGATAGAACTCTTGAAACATCTTATGAGATAGATTCTTGACATTGAGTAAATAACTAAATTGAAGCCAAACTGACAAAAATGAACAGTATAAAAAATAAGAACTTCTTATTGATCAATCTGAACCATCAAAAAACAATAAAGAGCAGAAATAAGAAAAAAACTTTACACTCACCATTATCTGAACCGTTATACTGCCTACAATTATCAACAATAAGCTGAAAATCTGCTTTAAAATCATTAAATGTTAGATATTCTCCATTATCTAATTTATCTTCCATCCTCTGAAGATCCATTGGATGTGTAATAACAGAATAATATCTAGGAGCATATTCTTCTTCAACTGGATCAACAAAGGGCCAAGCATCATCATGGTTTTTTATTCTATCGAGTATTTTGTACAATCCTGTTTGTAAATCTTCCACGCTTTGCCTAAATCTAAAATACAAAAACACATTAAAGAATATGTATAAAATTATATGAAAAAAAATTGTCACAATTTTAAATATTTTTTATATCAAGAGAAAACATTAATTAATATCCTGCCATTATTTTAATAAGCGATTTACCCTACAATTGCATTGATGTTGCTACTACGAGTTATATTAAGAAAGTTAACATCTTTTTCAAATGTGCTACCATGAATGATGTTAGAGCATTTTTATCCAGTTATGAGGGAAAATTTGACCATCATGAAATGATCAAATTTGATCAATACATTAGACTAGTGAATGTTTGGTCCAGAGTGACATGTTAAAATAAATATTTCCTAGTTAAGTTTACATCTAAAATGAGGTACATCTAGTTAATTCACTTTTTACAGCCCAAAAAATAAATCTTAAATTTGTTAAAGATTAATGGCAACGTATGAATTAAGCAATCGTAAACAAATGTTTGGACAAGCCAGTGCTGCTTTTAAAATCTTTCCTTGATTTTAATGTTCTGACTTTCACTTATTTGAAAATTAAAGGAACATCTCAAGAGGAATAAAAGATTGAAACAAAAGAAATAATCAAAACATTCTCATAGGAGCTGGAAGGAAATTTCTATATGGAGGCATTTGATAAACTGGTTTACCGCTGAGAAAAATGCTTAACCAATTTTGTTGATTATATACCACATACGAAAAAAGTACAATTAAAAATACAAACAAAGACTACTTCCAGTTATGCTACAATATGTTCACTGAGATATCTGTTTCATGCTTTAGGATGTCTGGCTTCATCTTAATAGAAAAACTGGATTTTCTTCTTTGGAAAAAGTCTGCAGACAAATTCACAGGAAGAAAAGATCATCAAATCACTGCAATACCAAGAACACTGACAATACAGTTCTCTACATGAATCTGGCAGTCTCACCAAAGCCCACAAAACTTCCAAAGAAAGGTAAATCTGCTAAAACAGGTATCATGAACAGACTTAGCCAACATATCAATAGAAAACCAAAGGAAAATGATGAAGATAATAACAGAAACTCTTCATCAATAGAAAAAGTAGCTAAATTTCATTTAACTCCAAATTGTAAAGTCATTAATAGACTAGAGCACACTGCATCATAGCAGCAGAATTTAATTGAATATAAAAAATAGATTTTTTTCATTTATTTACTATTTACACTTTTACTTTCACAAGTTTAGTATTTTCACAGAATTCTTTACATTTCCAGAACATGTACAAGTAAATTTAGATATCTAAATAAAATGTTTATCTTTAATTCAAATTTCCATGTAAGTTCATATGTTCGCTCTGATCTTTGTAAAAGGGCTACACATAAGGAAGAGAAAAGAAAAAGAAAAATGTATTTTTATAATAATATATTGTTTACATACATGACTATTAATAAATAACAGTATGATTTAATCTTATTCCTTCAATATTTTACATTAACATGAAACAAAATTTTTGTTTTCTATTTTTCCACTTGTTTAGCAGAACTCTACAAACACAAAGTATAATTTTAAAAGTCTGTTCATCTGTGTCTAAGTATACCACTATAAATTTTAGAAATACTAAGCAGATTTACAAGCTTTGATAAACAAATCCCTAGATCTTGTGATGCTAAAAACATTAGAAAAAAATGTACCTGGGTGCCTTAAGTTAAAGCATACAGGAAATATGATAAAATGGTTGATTTTAGAACATTCTGCTAAAATAGCAATAGACATTGTAACAGACATATAAAGAAGCTAATATAAGCAAAGTTAGAAAATAAAATTTCATCTAAAAAGAAATCCAAGGCAGCATAAAACAAATCATAACAGTTTGAAACAAATCGTAACAGTTTATGGAAGAAAGCAGTGAAACTTTTTTTATTGTTTAATTTAATTCTTTTACTCAACAACATATAGTATTTGCTCAAAACTAAGCTGCACCATATGTTTTCCAAAGGTTTTGTGAAAAAAAGTTGATAAATAAAAACCAGTGCCAATGTCATCATTATCCCATATTCAGTTATTTTCGATTGATCTGACATTTGCGAGAATACATTTTTTAAAGAAGATATTACTTCATTTGGAAATTAATTCCAGACAACAGAAACCCATTTCACTATTGTTGAAGAACTTGGCATTTTTTTATTTTTCCATTAGAAGATGGTTTGCTGAATGTTAATCAATTTTTGTATTCTTTTCTTATAGCCGTCTTTGAAAGATCTCATAAAACAAACATTGACTGGTTGTGGTCATACCATCCAGAATTATCACCAAGTTACAATTTTCTTTCTTTGATTTATTTTTCACTGTATCAGCCAAATGTCTTTTGAATGCATCCACTGGAAGCATGTTTTTAGGTTTTTGGAGTTTCTGGTCTTCTATTCCACACAACATTTACCATCTTCCACAATTTTGGAACCATTCTTGTGGGCAAGCACTATCACATTATTAGAAAATGTCTAGTTTTTGCGCATGGAACTGTTTTTCTATTTATAATATTAAGAATGACAGTAATTTCTGGCTGTCTAACACATAGCATTATGACACAGTTTTTCATATCCTGTACTATTTTAATTCTTTTTCACCCTTTGAAGTTATTGTATAATTATGCAGCATTTCAAAGTAAAGGAGGGTTTCATCAGCATTTCCAATATTCTTAAATTCATATGTATTTTGCACTAAGCCCAAAGTACACATATCACTGAAACTTTCAAGCATATTTGCAACATCCGCAGAAAGTTTCTGGCAGATTAAGTTCTTTTTCTAAGAGAAAATCCCTCTTTTCATAAATTTATCAATGGCTTTTCTTGTCTCAATTGCAACATCTGTATTGTTACTGGCAGTGCTTTAAACCAAACATCTTTTATAAATTGGGCAACATAATCATCTACTTTTTAAAAACTTCTTTGGTTTTGGTCCTGTAAAATCCTTTATTATAGATTTGCAAGCAAAAATCAGATCACAATTTTTAACATTGATGAACATCTGTCAAACTGATTTATTTCCATTTTCTTCAGCATAAAGATCACCTTACTTTTTATACTAGTTTTGTAGTGATCTAATCTTGATGTCATTGCTACTACATTGATTACAAGACTGAAAAAAATATCAACAATAAAAATACCAAATAAAATTAAAATTGAAACAAGGAAGTACATACAACTGAGCTGTGACAGATTAAATACCTACTGAAGTTTAACACAGGCAATAAAATTTTTCAGGACACTATTAAAGACTTAATAAAATCAAGGATTCATTGTTGTCTCCGCCTTGCATTAATGATCCTGATAGCACATTCTGAAAAACTACCTGGCTAAGAAAATAAGCTAAAACTAACAATTTTTAACAAAAAAAAATTATTAACTTTGCAGAGTATGTTTTTATTTTTAAATGTTAATTTTTTTAAATGGTTATGTTAAATCAGAATAATGTACAATACTTAAGAAACTGGCAAATAAAAAACTAAGAGAATGATATATATATATATATATATATATATATAAACCTTTTTTAAATTTAAAAAAAAAGTTTATTTCCAAGAAATCAGAGTACAAAGGTCAACAATCTAATTTAAATAGCTTTATAGACTGCAATATCAGTTAACACACAATCTATGATTCATAAATGAAGCACTGACAAAAAGACGTGGGTATAGGTCCTGTTTTATAGAAGACACCATCATCAACCTGTAGATTATTTTGTTATAATTATTTGTTAATAAAAATAAATTGCTGACTGACAAATAAATATTATATGAAAAACCATCATATTTGTACAAAACTGAAAAACATGATCTAACCACAAATCTAATAAAAAAAACAATGAATGAAACCATTTAACCAAATTTTAAATAGAAAATATACTGCTAAAAAATTAAACAGACTTAAAAACCGAACTAATATTTACTACTTGGAAACACATTTCCAAAATCTTTATTTTTACTAGTTACAAAATCATATTAGAATTGGAATTCCAAATTAAAATTAAAAATACTATCAATAACCCAACCTTGATTTACTGAAAAAAAATTGAAAAAGAATTTAGACTGCTAGAGTACTTTGAAATATATTTAACATGTTAGTTTTCTTTTGTCTTAATAAAAATAAGAATACAAATTCTGATTTAGTGTAAATTGTAAAAAAAATATGCACCAAAATGTTTACTTAAAATTTAAACCTTGATGACTACTTAGATCAACACCAGCAGACATTATGGAAAAAAAAATTATACATCATAAAAAGTATATGAAATAAAAACTAAAAATAAACAATACTAATTGCCAAAAAAAAACATTATAAACAATAAGGATCTTAGAATAAGAATATAAAAATAAATAATAAAAGTACAATTAATTATTGTTCAATGAAATCACAATAATTTTTAGTTTTAAAATATCTAACATTTAACCTCCAAAAGTGCCTTAAAAGTTTAAATCTCAAACAAAAACTTGTTCAGAATCTACTCACTGTAAAAAGAGACAGTTCTAGACTGGAGGTTTAAATGTTTTAGATATTTTTAGATTAAATTTGCATTTTCCATTTGGATTACCTTGAATGACAACAATTTTTTTTTCTAAACTCTTGGATAAGAATACTTATAAAACAATACTTTCATTAAGTATTGTTTTTTGTTAATTAATATTGTTTATTGTCATTAAAATTATTTACTTTTTATGTTTTTTCTTGTGGTGTCTACTGATAATGATTGTTTAATACTCAAAATGTCTCTAGATTTATACTTTAAGTAGCATTTTTTTTTTAGTGTAATCCATTTTCAAATTAATCTCAATAACCATATACATATATATATTTTAAGAAGCAAAAGTAAACATTCATTAAAATACTTTCTAATTATCTATACAACTGGATATGACCTTATTTACCATTTAAATAATTTGAAACTTGATTATGTAAGGTAATTTTATTTTTACAACAGTGTTTTTTAAATTAAGAACACAATTTTAAACTTATATCAACAATTATATGAACATAAATAAATATTTATATTATTGGTATGTCAATAATAACATAAAATAATGTTTTTAATGTACATTAAAATCAGTAAATTTGTTTGTAATTAAACAAGAAACCATTAATCAGATTTATAGGCTACAGACAATCTGCATTAAGAAGAGGATAACTTCATTAATAGTACTCATCAGACCTAATGAACTGTAACATTATTAACACCTAACTCCAAGAAGGCAAACTACTACAACGTACCCTGATCCCAGGCAGTCCCTCTATGGTTTGATCATCCCCTTACTCTTCATTCCTTCTTCTCGGATAAATGTCTAAGGGGTTGGTTCAGTTGCTATAGCCAGTAAGGCAGCTGATTACGAGGTTTGTCCCAAAAGTGTGCTGATTTTCCTACAGATGAACAGGCAATGTAAAACCTTGATGTGCAACAAGTGCGTAGGTAGTGAGTGACCTTGGCTGCATGTGCACACTTGTTTCAAATGGACTGGTTGAGATAGTCACGCACTACTGCTGTTTGTGTTTTATAACACAGAACAACGTTACGCTATCAAATTTTGTGTGAAACAAAACTTACAGAAACATTTGATTCTTTAACTAAAGTTTATGCAGATGCCACTCTATCAACAACTACGGTTTTTAAGTGGCACTTCGCTTTCAAAGAGGGCTGAGAAAATATTGAAGACAACCCTTGTTCTGGAAGACCAACCTCGTCAACAAATTATGAAAATGTGGAAGTGGTGTGAGCTGTGATGACGAAAGACCACCAACTGAGTGTCAGGATGACTGCAGAAATAACAGCATTGGATAAAAATGCAGTTCATATAATTTTACCAAATCGTTTCCACATACGAAAAATTTGTTTAAAACTTGCACTGAAAAACTTGTTTGTGGAGCAAAAACAGACTGGAAATTTGTCAGGATTTACTAGGAAGACTGGAAATAGAGACAAATATTTTGGATAAAGTAATAACAGGCGATGAATCATGGGTGTTAGAATGTAATCCAGATACTAAACAGCATAGTTCTGAATGGCACACAAAAAGTTCTCCTCATCTGAAGAAACATGCATGAGGAGATCAAGGTGAAAACAATGTTGTTTTTTTTTTACAGCTGTGGCATTGTGCACAAAGAATTAGTACCTCCAGGACAGACAGTTAATAGCACCTTTTACAAAGATGTCTTAGAAAGCCTTCGAAAATGGGTCCAGCAAGTCCAAACAGACATTGCACATGATTAGGTGCTGCACCATGAAATGCGCCAACTCACACTTTACTTTCAATTCGAGAATTTCTGGCAAAGAAAAACATTCCCCTACTTTCACAGTCTCCCTATAGCCCAGATCTAGCTCCATTTGATTTCTACCTGTTTCCTAAGTTGAAGGGTCATCATTTCTGGACGATAGAAAACATAAAAAAAACTGTAACCTATGTACTACACATACTTAAGGAAAATGACTTGGTACTGCTATGAACAGTGGAAGAAATGGAACCACTGTGTGACTTCCTAAGGGTCATACTTTGAAGGAGGTAACTTTTAATTTCAGTTAAGTCCAATAGATAATTAAATAAAAGATCAGTACACTTACGTTTGGGACTAACCTTGTATTTAATAGAGTTCAGTGGGATAGCGTCCCTCTATACAAGTAGACTGTTTGCTAGAGGTCACATAAAAACTCAAACTGGCAGCTGAGATGCCTATTAGGGAAAAACTAGGTCTTTTCCTATTCCTCATAAAATTTAATCTAATCTAATCTACAGTATTTAAACTTTTGTCTGCACTGATTTATTTATGAACAATTCCCATAAATTGAAAAATAAACTTGTAAGCATTTTATTGTATACTTCAAGTACAATAGTGAAAAAATCACACAGAATAAGCAAGTCAATTTCAGAAGTCTCTTAACCACTCTCAAACAGAATGTTATGATACAACAGAACATTGGCTTATAATAGTTTAATTAGGTAAACAGTACTCACAAGACAACTACTTTTAGACTTTTCCTTGAAATTATTAAACATTTCATATTACTGAATTTATAATCTACGTTAACAAAAAATATTGATTAACAATATGTACTGTAGTTAATGTGTATTTTACTAGTAAAAAATTTAGTTATTAATGATATATTTATGACAAAAGGCAAAATATTAATAAAAAAACTGCATTATGAAATATTAAATTAATAAGTATAAATTTTTTTTCAGATTTGTAACCAAATTTTAATAAAAAAAATAAAAAACTTTTTGTTCCAATGAGGTTTAGAAAACTGATGTTCTACTGTAATGAATGTAAATTAACAACTATTTTAAAATAAAAATTGTATTTTAATAAAACAGATTATAAAAATCACATGTATAGTCCTTGAAAATCGGTAAAAAAAAAACCTTTAGTGACTGAAGAAAAATTCATATAAAAATTGAATGTTGACACCAAAATTGTCTTATTAACTTACAAGCAGATGACTCAAAATGGTTCATAATTTTTTTAAAATAATTAATTTGTACCTCGATAAAAATTAAATGTGCTAAAATTACTACATTACATTATATTTATATAACCCAAAGAATTAGCCAAAGGTGATACATTACAGTTTAAAAAATAAAATAAACGAGAAAAACTATTATTAAAAAAACCCTTTACAGTTTCAAAAATTCTTAAATTGACAATGGTAAGTTTTGTAACAATGATAAATATCGTTTGACAGGCAGCGTCATTAGATCTGATAGATGTGTAGTAAAGCTTTGTAAAATGGTTATTTTGGTTATATTTCTAAAATAAAAAATGTATTACTTAATAGTACAATAATTTACATTTATTTTTCAACAACTTGAAAAAGTATATTTTTCAAAATTTTCATAGTTATGATAATTAGTTTTGGAGTTGTTACTTATTAAATATTAACATTTATTGATCAGGACTGACATTCCTTTTCTAATTCCAAGTAAATAATAATAGAACATTTGTCATAAAAGGAAAAGAATGTCTTTGAAGGTTGATAATATCTTATAAGCTTAATGGAAGAAATCAAATACAATACGATAGATAGATTTATGTTCTTTTCTGTGCTGTTATTAACAATTTATCTAAGGAATTTCAGCAAATTATGCTAAAGCACACAGTTTCTGTTATCTCAATTTCAACAATCCATAAGTAAGAGATCATATAAAAAATTAAGACAATAAATATTTAAGAATAGTTATATGTCATTTAAGTATTTATAATAATTTTTCAATACCTGCATTTTTTATAAGCAGAGGTTTTAAATTACTTTTTTGACTTTTATTAAAGACCAGAATATTTTTTAACGAAACCTACTTTTTAACAGCACACTACAGAATTTCATAATTTCAACTAATATTTTTAAGAACACGGAAATCAGATTGCATATTTTTATCTTACAAGACTGTGATTAATATATATTTTAATCTTTATTACCAGTGGCATAACATTGTTATTCTTTAACAATGTACAAATATTATCATCAAGAAAATAAATTAAAATTTTTAATTGATAAAAGGTTTATTGTTCCTTAACTGTTTCAGCAAAATACCTTAATACACCATATACACATACACTGTTATCTGATTCCTTGTTTGGTTAGAAGTTTAATTTATTTTGTTACAAAGTTGTGTTTGAATTATAAAGTTTTAAACATTTTATTCTGTTTATAAGTATTGCTAAGAGAATGATAATTATAATCTTCATGATAGTTTTTGTTTTTAGCATGTATTTTTTATTTTCATTTTTTTACATGTATTGCCTTTAATTTTTTTATACTAGTATCAAATTGCATGATGTCTTCAATAAAAATGTAGGATATCTTTTAAAAAAAAAAAATATTTTGATTGTTCGATTAAGAGTAAAAATAATTTTTTTAGTTTTATTTTTTTGTTGTTACTTGTAATTTAACTGAACAATTTTGAAAAATAAATTTTTGTAAAATATCTTACATAAACAGAAAAATAAAATCGGAAAAGATTGCAGACTTTAAAAGGTAAGGGTGACAACAATTACTTCATACTGCTTCAAGAAAAGGCAGATAATTGAACAAATGTAGTGTAAATTTTATAATTAATAGCTGTGATTTCCAACCACTTACAAATTCTAAATTACTTTAATACCTTTTTCTCAACCCAATGTTCACATAAATAATGAATCTATGTATGTACTGTAAAAATGTAGTTTAAAGAAATGTTTCACTGGAAAAACATAATATTCTTTCTAAAAATTAACTTCCAAATTTTGTTAAAAATGGTTACCATAATTAAGTCAGGATTAAGAAATCTTTTCTTTAAACCTTTAGAGAAATTTCTAATAAATAATATATTTTTTTAATTTATATTTAAACAGATTCCTTTTTTATTCATTATCTTAACAAAGTTCTTGAACATTGATATTGCAGAACAGAATATAAAAGCAAAAAACAACCCAGGAAAATAAACATGCAAAATTTCCCAAGTTCATATAGATTTTCTTTATATACAATAGCAAAGAAAACATTTCAAGTACGATACCAAAACTCAGTTTTTTTATTATTGGTTCACCTGATATATAACTCTTCAAAGAAAAAGTTTTTACTTCAAGATATGTATTACAGTATGCACTGAATGAATTTAAATGGAAATTAAAAATGTACATAAGAAAATTATTTGATGAAATTTTCTAATAACTGTTTAAACTTGAATGTTTTAACAGTGTCTCAATAAATCCAGAAAGAAATTTATGATAATAGTAATCAAAGGGATACAACTTTATAAAATAACATGTTAGAAATTTTACAAATTTATATTTATCTCCTCAGTGTTATTTTTATAAATGACATAATAGAATTACTCAACCAATTATAGTTTTGTTGCAATGAACAAAAAAACAAGTTAAAGCATTATAGATAAAAGAAACTTATTTAAAAGCAATCAAACTAGCAACAAGCAAAAATGTTTGTTTTAAAAACAAGCAATCCGTAAACAAAATCTTCTTACATCTAACAGTATTAAAAATAGAAAAAAAATATACCACCAAAATAAACAATCTTTTCATGTAATATGCTTACTCTATATATATATTTTTATAGTACTTTCATAACAGTCTTCCTCCCTCACTTTAAAATTAAAAGCAATTTTGCTTTTAATGATGAAATTATAGAAAAAAAAATTAAGTTAAGAAATAAACAACTGCTTTTTACTCTTAACTATATGGAAACAAAATTGAAACCAACACACATTTTTACAATCTTATAATTTAAATACAAAAATTACAACAGCTTAGTAATATGCTGTCAAGTTAGATTGTAACCATAAAAAAAAATTCATTAGATTTTTTTACCTAACTCAACACCTTGTAACTATAACTTTTAATATTTAATTTTAACAATACTTTTAATTTTATTTCAATCGCATCAAATTATTCACTGAAATGCTCACTATATAGTAGCATGCAGATGAAACTTAAAACTAATCTTAAAGATTTACATAATTGCACAAATACATAATGTATTTGAAAGATAAACTTTTAATAATATTTTGATATAGTTTGTCAGTAAAAAAATCAACTTTTCATATTTAATTTTGCACACATTAAAATTCCTTTATAGCTGCATCATAAGCTAAAAAAACACAAATTTGGATAAAAATTGGAGAAGGCATTTATTTATATTTAACAAAAATAATCTAAATTTATTAAAATGTTCTTGTAGACAAGGTGGGTTACAGAAAGAAATAAATAAAAATGTAATAACCATAGATGTATTTCTCTTTTAAAATAAATTTGTGCTGACTTCTTGTTAAATTTATCCAGGCTGCCAAGAAAATAAATGACAGATATAATCTGGTAATTATATCAACAAAGTTCAGAAAAATAACTTCAAATATATTTTGTGTTAAAGCAATATTATGTAGATTTCAATCATCTTAAAAATTTATCCTAACACCTGTTATATAATGAGATATTTCAGTGAAGAAATGATCTGAAAATCAAATTTGTCTTTTGGTAATCATACTGTGACAAGCAGGTCAAACTGATACAAATTCATTAATTTAAATAGTGCTGTAATGTAATAACATTTTAGAAATAAAATAAATACTACCAGGGCTATAATATGCAATGGAATATGCACATGCATATCCAATCACACACCACACACATAGAGAGAGAGAGAGAGAGAGAGAGAGAGAGAGAGAGAGGGGGGTTAAAACTCTTTTTAAGTAAAAAAATTAATGTTAAAAAATTTGTTTTTTCTCAATATATTGTTAATTTGAAAATTCAATCTGACAGTTAATACAGCATTTATTTTTAGTGCTGATACACAATATATATATATATATATATATATATATGCTCACTAGCATCGGAAGGGATAGTGCCAGTGCCCCAGTTGTGAAATGAAAAGACATATACATATATATTTCTGATGCTAATGAACAGGGAAACATTCAAAATAACCAAAAATTTCTACCACGAGAGTTGTTAGTCATTAAAGAAACAAATGGCTACAGTAAAAAAGGTATTTAATAATTTAAATTGAAACTGTCTAAAGTACAAGTTAAATCCCATGACAGAAAATATAAACTGTTTCAAAAAAATGTCCATTATTACAACCTCTTTAGTTTATTTAAAATTTTGGCTCGGCTTGAAACTTCTACCATGGAAGAGTAGCATGTTGTGATAAGATTTTGATTTTTACTCACAAAAGGTAAAACAGTACTATAAAAAGTGTATTAACTTATAACTGGATTGAGCAGTTTAAATCAGGGAGAACAAGTGTCACCAAACACAAAGTGGCAAGACACTTTACAAAATCGCATTAATGATCTCATTCACAAGAGCAAGTGCATAAAAGCTTTGGAAATTGCTGAATTTGTAGTGCAAGTAATTACAGTGGTAATCAAATGGATAGTATAAGCTGAATTAACTCAAACTATGTTGTTTAAGATGGGCTCTTAGATAATTGACTCAAATCAAAGACACCCAAACTCACATTTGTATGAAATTTAAAAAATGGTTTTTAGTGGGAAGATAATGCTTTTTTAGATAGCAACTGATAAAACTTTGATGCAATACTTTAATCTAGAACCCAAACCTAAGATTATGAAATACAAAACATCTGTGTTTGCCCTCCAAGAAAAAATTCAAAACCTATGTCAGCCAGTAGTGATGCTAACAATGTTCTGGGACAATAAAGGCCTAACTTATTGCCTTTATTTGGAAGAATAATCTGCAATCAACAGTAAGTACTAATGACATGCTAGAAAATAAAGTGATACTCCCAATAAGAAAAAACACACCACTTCTCTCTCAAAAGATAATTTTTCTGCATGATAAAGCCTGTCTACATATCGCTAAAAAAACACAGGAAGCTATTCAAACGTTGGGCTAGGTGTAGCCACATCCAACTTGCAGTCCCTATCTAGCATAATCATGTTTTTTGTCTGTTCCTCCCAAAGATTTTTAAAGTGGTATCATGTTCAGTAACAGTGAAAAGGTCAAAAAGTACAAAAATGACTCAGACACTAAGATGAACAATTCTAAGTAGCATGTTTCATAGCTAGAGAACATTTCTTCTTAACTTCAACTTCTATGGACTTCCCATTCACATAAATTATAATTCTTATAATGAATAAAATGATCCTACTCTACTAATCAGCATTTGTATATGAGTCTGTCGTTCTGTGTCCGTCCTCCTTAGCTTAGCAGATAATAGGAATCAAAGTGTACCGATCACTAGTGGAAAATCCCAATTTGTTAGTACGTGTATCGTGGTGGTCAGGTATATACTTGTTATTTACTAATTTTATTAATCAATAGTTAATATTTAGAAGTAAAAAAAGGATTCTTATTTAGCAGGAGAGAGTCTACGTGCATCCAGCCGGTGCACCACGTGGCCCACTCTGTACCAATAGCAGCAGCTGGACTGGCAACTAACACAACTTCACACAAGCCAATTCCCTATTATAGATATGGCTAGTGTTAAACATTAAATGTCTATTAAATTCTATATCTACTCACTCCTTGGGCCTAATTTAAATATAAAAACACCAAAATGTTCAGAAAAATATTCTCTACTCATAATATAATATGCTTTTCATAATGTATTTCTGTAAAATACTTAATATTCTCACAAATACGAGGATATGAACACATCAGGGTCCAGAGAGAAGAGCCCTCTGGCTAGACAATTGGGCAAGCGAAGTGAGCCCTGACCAGCTAGTATAATATTAAAATATTACATAAAAAGAAGAAACTCTTACTTGGAATTTTAAAAATAATAATATTAAGATCTAATAACAAAAACATTTAAGACCTACTTACTAAACATTACTAAAAATTAAAATTGCTAATGTAATCATCATACAATAGTTCATTAATAGCTTTAATCAACAAGCAGAGGTTTACTGATTAATAACTCTTATCTCTCTGAGAGAGAGTCTTTTATATACAAAAAATAAATTCTACATCCAAAATTTATAAAAAGAATGAAGTTTTACTATTAATAACCATTAAAAGTCATGTAATACACATAATAAAAAGTAATCCATTTCAATTTTTTATAAACCACCATAAAAGAGCTAAAAGAAAAATATAAACAAAGTAATAATGTGTGTATATAAAAATTAAAATAATGTATGAATAAATTAATAATAAAACAATACATTAAGCAACAAAATCACTTACTTTATATATACAAGTAGCACATTTTTCACACACAGGATGTGGAACTTTTTTTGTTAACTATAATGCAGAAGGCCCATGTAAGGTATAATTATTAACATAAAACAGATATATATTTTTTTAAATCAGTTTATTGTGGTTTTGAATTACAGACATTTACCTTACATGTAAAAATAAAAAATTAAGTACAGTAAAACATCTTGCTACAATTACATCAATTTATTAAATTCAGCAACAACATTATATATTAATTAAAAGGTAGGTTCAAATATGAAAAGGGATTTTTGTGCTGTGTTTATTCTGAGTTGAAGACAGATAAAGCTTATTAGCAAAACATCAGTTTGTCAATAGTGCTGGCTTTCTCCTCCCTGTGAGCTGCAATTATCATGTATGGGCACATATTAGAGTTGCACAGCAAACAGTAATCAATGTTATTTTCTACAAATTTAAGGAGTTTCACCATAACTCAGATTCATATAACTTAAAGATCAGTTTAGGGCTGAGTCTTTCAGTCCCAAGAGTTTGAATAAGTGTACATTATTTCGAGAGTAGGAAGAGAATTAAAATTATATGCATGGTTATGAATACAGACTTTTTTCAAACTGTAAAGGTTGTAAAAGCATTTTTGAAAGTAAAAAGCATCTTTGTTTTACAACAAATTTATTGTATTTATTTTAACTTTAATATATGCATCACAATTTACATTTTAAAGCTGTTTATCCATAAAGTCACCACGAGTTAAAAAACCATGCCAGCGATTTTGAACTGTATGACAAAATTTCCAAATTAAGAGTTAGTATTAATTTTCTCTCTGCATAAGGAATTAACTCACACTAAGACTTTGTGATCCCAGAAAATTGTGGCAATCGGTTTCCATTTTTGAAGTGCTTGTTTGAATTTTTTGAGTTTGAAAGTGATTGAGAATGATGCCATTGGAGTGATTGTCATTTACTCTCTGGTGTCTATTACGAAACCCACATTTCATTACCATTCACTATGTGATCTAACATTTCATTGACATTTCTATGGTACCACTCCAGGAATGACAGAGCAGCAAACATGCAATTTTTTTTATTACTGTCTGTTCACATTCTTAGGATTCATCAAGCACAAATTTTACAGTAATTCAGGTGAACAGTCACATTTTCATGCAACAGAGACCTTGAACATACAGGAAATTAATCACCAAGTATGACTAATGTAAAACACCAGTTCTCTTTAACATGTCTGTCTATCTGCTCTTTCAGCTGTTCAGTAATGAGAATCCTGATGCTCATCATGAACAGATGATCTTCCTGCCGCAAATAAACAACATAATTTCCTTACATATCTTCATTCATTGCAGTCACCATAAATGACAGCTATTTGACAATGAATTTCTGTAAGATGAACACTGTGCGCAATCAAAAAACATATGATTGATCATATCTCATAGTCAACAGGATTTTCAATTTTTTTATTTATTATAGACATGCAAAATCATTCCTTGTCATAGTAAAGCTATGAAATTTCATACTGTGCTAGCAGAACCACTGAGACCAGCTGACCTTGACCCATTTTTGTGAGTAAAACTGCACGCATGTGATGCATAGACAATTCTTACTTTCTGGATGACCATAGTAAAACTAAAGACACTTACACAAGAGGGTCGGCGAATTATAATTAAAAAAAACTTCAAAAAAATGTTGGGTATAGAAACAATAAGAAGAGCTCAACTAAAATTTAACAATTGAGTGGCATTGTAGGTTACTCACCTTTAGCAGCTTATATACAAAGTACAGCAGCAAATTAATCCGAACAAAGGAAATTTTTGTTCTGTTGTAGGAAATTTTCATTTTGTGGCAGACTGCTTGCTGTTTAGTGTTTCAGGTTATGTTGTTAGTTCATATACAAACAGAATTAGTGGTTTTTGTGCTTTTATAATTCATTGTCAATTAGTTTTTGGTGACCCTGTGAGTTTCACTTATAAGTGTTATTCATTTCTAGTTAATACAACTGACATAACCTCCACAAAAGCATTTAAAAATTGTTGCTCTGTCCCACCAAATGTTCTGTCACACACAAAAGACAAACTGCCAGTGAGTGTAGTGTGGGGTTAGATACTGTAAATGAAATCGTGAAAAGGTTTAGGGAAACAAGTTCCATTTCTCCAAAGAGGAAAGGAAAATGTGGATGGAAAAAGAAAACCACACCTGCACAGGATTACTAATAAGAAAGAGCAAAATTAATCCACGATTGTCAGCTGTTGACCTTAATAGGGACTTGAGATCCAGTGGAACTAATGTTTCTGATTTGATAGTTCATAGAATATTGTTGGCAATGGGAAGGATTGCTCGGAAACCTAAAAAGAAGCAGTTACTGACACAGGTTATGAAAACAAAAAGACTTCAATGGGCAAAAGACTATTGAGACATGAAAAAAAATTATTTTTTCAGACGAGACTCATTTCTTTGTCCAAGAGAAGAAAGTAAACTACATTTGTACATCAGTAGATGAGAAGACTACTACACCAGCACATCTGCAACAATTTCCCAAATACCCAGCCAAAAAGATGTTTTGAGGATGTTTTACACATGAAGGGCCAGGAGCACTTATGCCTGTGGATGGGATGATGAAATTGGATCAATACATATGCCAAAGAAAAAGGTCAGTTATGCAGAAGAACCCAGAACTCATTTTCCAACAGGACCTTGTGCCATGTTACACAAAGAAAGCAAAAGAGTTCTTCAAAAACCAAAACCTTTTAGTGCTTTCATGGCCAGGGAACTCCCTCAACCTGAATCCCATTAAAAGTTTATGGGCTTTACTACAAAGAAGACTTGGGAAAATGGATTGTAGCAAAATAATAATTTTAGTAAGTTTGACTACTACACATTTTTTCTTTTAAAAATAAAATTTTCTGTTAAAAATACTTTTTTCGGATAGACTTTTTTTCCACTATAGATATGAAAAGAAGAAACAAGTTTTTAAATTCTTATTAACCCATGATGGAACATAGGTGCATTATTTCACTCCGGATTTGAAATAAGCATGTGGTGACGTAAAAGCTCATCTTCACTGTAGAAAGCAAAAACCAAATCTCCATTCAAGAAGATACTGGCACTTTCTATTGCATTTACAGAGTATTTCATCTTAATTTCAAATTGAACTAAGTACTAACTATTGGGAACACCAGTTATAATGAAGGCAGCACCGACAAAAGAACATGGCTGGAAAAAAATGCAATTCAAGATTTCTCTTTTAGAATTACAAACAAACTTTCTGAGTGCCGAAAGGAAATACATAGTGAAACATAATGTACAAGTCACCTCATGGTATTATAGTAGTTATTAAATTCCTGTTTATATTTGAACCCCCTCATCGAATACAATAAATTCATTATTAAACTATTTATTAATATTTATTTAAAAATAATAAAATTCATAGATGGAATTATGTAGTAATTAAACCAGAAATGTTTAGAACATTACTGACAAAGAAATAATAGATCACCAGGATGTATGTAAATGCAAGTAGTAAACCAAATTAGAAATCTGCTCAAAAAGTACCAGACCATACTCTTTTCTCAAAAAGGATCTGAATGAAGTGGTAAACTTTGTAGAGTAAAGCACTACTAACTAGGGCACTTAAGTATTTTTTTTCTAACTTCATGGAACATGTAAGTTATTGTCCAGTGGCCACTTTATATTAATACAGCAGGTGCTTATCACATTTTTATTTTGTGCATAACAACAGAACTTATTAAACAACATTAAAGTATCAAGCTCAGCCAAAAATTTGGTGATAGTCAAAGCCAGATAAGAAAAGATTAAGCAAGCTTTTGGGAAAAAACTATGAGATTACACAAATTGACTAGTTTAACGGTTTTCAAAATGGCAGAACTTCAGATGAAATTAGACAGGATACCAGTAAATAATCAACAAATTGAGATTCAAAGGCAATGAATACTGTTGGCTGCCCATCCAAGAAATTGCAAATGACATAGCGACAAAACATGTTATTGATAAGATATGTTAATTTGTCATAGATTAGGTTACATATCCCAGTAGGCCTAAAAATAATATTAATAATGAAATGTTTGACTCATTAGTCTATCTGATACAATCCAATTCATTAATACTGTAGTGCATTCTGTATTATAGTGTCAACAAATTTACATTGCTTTGCTTTAAGATCACAGTCTTGAAATCGTTCCTTAAAGATCATCATTGACACAGTGTATGCCACTTCACCTCAATCATTGGTTTGGCATACAATCAACACGTTCAACAGTTTTCACTACACTGAGACTTCTCCATAACATCTTATGCGATACTGGTTTAACAATGTAATAATAAAACAGCGTCTTTAGGTGTTTTTCTACATCTTCATATGTAATTATCACCTGATGTCTAAATTCAATGAGAGTTGTTGGCAGCAATTAGTTAATTAACATGAAGAGTTTTGTTTTCTTTATCGAATTTCCCTAAAATTATAGTAGTGCTTCTTCATAAACCAATTCTGTCAATTTTATTGTTTCAGGTTTCTTACAGCAAGTTAAGAAAGAATACAAACCAGGATCTGATATGAAGATTGTGTTTGATTGCCAATTTAATTGTATGTTGTCAATGGGATTAGAATTTCTACTATCTTTTAGCTCATATAAGTACACTGCCATTTTGATGGGACAATATTTTAAATACTATGACAAGCATTTTAACAAGCAACATCATGTTCTTTAAATCAAAATTCTTCACTGCCACCTATTCTAGTGATTATGAACATGCAGCATTCTAAACTAGGAGCTCCAACAGCAAGTTCAAATTGTTCAAACATCTGAGACATGATGGTATTCGAAGACCAATCTGGATCATAGTATTTAAATTGTGAAAGCATATGACTCAACAAAGTATAGTTGTTAGAGAAAGATTCGTGTTAATAATTTCATTAAGGGAATAAAGTTAGTACTTCTACCAAAAATAAACTTTATAAATGAAGACCAAACATTAGGGTAAATAACCAGTCACTAACTCCAAAAACAGCTGTAAGAAGCACAGTGAATAGAGTGGAAGTGTGTATTCAAGAAGAAGGAGGCCACTTTCACATTTACTGTAGAATTTAAGATGTAAAAATAAAATATATTAACTTAATCATGCATTTTTCATTTAAGTATACTTAATGATACAAAAAGTAAAAGTAGGCCAAATTAACTGTACTAAACGATATAGATTTTTTCTGTATCATGCTAGTGACTTATCTAATTTGACTAATTCTTTTTTTATACAATTTTTACCAAACATTCTAAAAATGTCAGAAGCCATAGGACAATGCTAAATCTGATAATGTAGAAAAATATATGGCATTAGTCTTTATCCAGTGCTATAATACAGAATGTTTCATATAAAATGCAACCAATCAATCAGCCTATTATCAAATTTTAACTGACACCCTACTCCTACACATTTTACTGGAATGGGCTCAATCAACATTTGATTGTCATGCCAATGCAGTAAACTATAACCAAAATCTGTGACAAATCGACAAGAACAACCAGTACACTGTTAGTGAGGTAGTGACAGTGTTTTCACAAGAGGAATATGTTTTTGCGATGAGCAGTACTTCAGCACACAACCAGTAACTGAAGTGCAAGAATCTTTTTGCCTTAAATACCGAGATAGACCCTATGAGATTATTGAAGTTAGTGACTAAATTTTATTAATGACAAAGAACGCAAAAGATTGATGACAGTGTTGAGTGCAAAGTCACTGAAATTAAAGATCAATTAATTGCCTCGTCATAAAAATCAATTATCTCATGATCATATCTCACGATCATATAATTATTAGTCATAGTAAATCTACAGCCATATTCAACTCATATGGTTCATCAACTTGACAAAGAAACAATGGTTCCGAACAAAGAAGAATGGGTATCATTTGTCACTGGTTTTTTCGCCAATTTGTGTGTGAGGACTCATTTTATGTTCACTATTTTTTTTCTGATGAGGCATGGTTCTCTTTGGATGGCTATGTAAATATTCAAAACCATAATATTTGGAGTGCTGAAAATCCCCACACTCACATCATGAAAAATCATTACACTTGCAAAAGATGGGCAGCATCTGGTGTGCATTATCACAAAAATTTTTTAAGTACATCACTACAAATCCAGACTATCAGAATATTTTACTGCACTCTTGTAAGAGGAAAATTGATACAGTTAGTTACAATATACTAGTATAACATTACAATACACAAATTCAACAACTAACTTTATTAACAAATTCTTTAATAACTGCATCTCAATCATAGCTTATGGCTACTGAGATCTCCAGATTTGACCCCCAAGATATTTTTTTTCTTTGGGGTTACTCCAAAAAAAAGCCTAGAGCCCTAAACAATGAATTCTACAACTCTAAGGCAATATCTAAGGTAAATAACCAGTCACAAACTCCAAAAACAGCTGTAAGAAGCACAGTGAATAGAGTGGAAGTGTGTATTCAAGAAGATGGAGGCTGCTTTCACATTTACTGTAGAATTTAAGATGTAAAAATAAAATATAGAGTGATTCAAAGAAACGGGAAATTAAAAAAATTAAAAAACGTTAATGAAAATTTATTTTTAGAAAATGAATTTTATTTCATGTAATTGTACAAGTGTTGCCATTTTAGGATACATACATATTAGTTTATTTTTTAAAGATGACATCTTGCAGGTGACCTCCTCTTCTACGTAAACACTCACGAAGTCTCTTCGTTAAATTGTTCATGGTTTGACGTAACATCTCAACTGGAATTTCAGCAATTGCTTCTCGGATCTTTGCCTTCAGTTCTTCCGTTGTAGCAGATCTACTGTGGAACACTTTGTTTTTAAGGTGACCCCACAAAAAGTAATCGCAAGCTGAGAGATCAGGCGATCTGGGAGGCCATCTAATGTCACCATTTTGTGAAATGACACGTTGTCCAAACAATCGGCGTACAGCTGCCATCGATATTCGTGCAGTATGTGATGTTGCTCCGTCTTGTTGAAACCAGGCTGTGTTAAGAATCGGTGGAAATCTCTTTTGTTATTCCACAACAAAGGTTTCAAGCAGGGCTATGTAACGAGCCGACGTCACTGTAATCGCAAGACTGTAATAAGGGCCTATAACACCGTAAGATGACATAGCACACCATACAGTCACTTTCTGACTGTGCAACGGACGCTGGTGTAGCTGCGTAGGATTTTCTTATGCCCAGTATCTGAAATTTTGCTTGTTAACAAATCCACTGAGCTAGTAATGCGCTTCATCTGACATCCACAGTTCGTGAAAAAACTCTTCGTTATCATTTATCTTCTGAAGCATTACATTACAGAATTGTGCTCGCACAACTGCATCGTTCGGTTTCAGTTCCTGGACGATCTGCAACTTATATGGATGGAATTGCAAGTCCTTCACTAACATTCTTCGAACACTTGAACTACGCAATTGTAAAGATGCTGAGAGATGACGGATTGACCAATGTGGACTTCGTGTGACAGCATCTTGTAAAGCTTGAACAGTCTGTGGTGTACAGACGGTTTGCTCATGGCCTGGAGGTTTCTTTTACATTGCCGAACCAGTTTCCTCAAAATTAGATATCCATGTTTTAATTGCATGTGCTGATGGAACACGGTCGTGCCATCCAGATTAAAATGACGGCAAAATTCTCTACGCGCTCCCTCCACACTGTCATTGTTTTTGTAAAACGCTTTGATAGCAAATGCACGTTGCGCACCACTCCAAGGATCCATGACAACTAAATGGCAGGTTAGGTTAGAGAGGCTGGCGCCACTTATCAAGTGGTACCAATCGCCCACGGCTACCAACACAACTTTCAAAATTTCCCGTTTCTTTGAATCACCCTGTATATTAACTTACTCATGCCTTTTTCATTTAAGTAAACTTAATGAAACAAAGCTTTATAGACTGGTCGCAATTAATGCGAAGCACAATGTATATAGTTTTTCAGAGCCCAACACAACACTATGAGTTCCACCACAACTTATGAATATTGGTTCTGAAAGTTATCCATTTCACTCTACAAATCTGGAAATTTTTGAGGATTCAATAGAATTCAAAATACTAGGATGGATAAAGATTCCAAAGAAAGCTGTCTGTTTGTAGTGGATAAGAATGTAGCAGCTCCATCAGCACCTGGGTAATCATCTCAAGATATCTTTTTAGTAGTTTAGACAGAAGTTGGGTACTCAGCTTTAGATAATTCATCCATTCAAACAAACACTAGGCATACTGCAACTAAGAATGTAGATTTTAATGTAGAATTAAAAAAACATAGATGGTTAGTGCAGAGAATAAAAAAAAATACAAAAATCAAAACCAGAATTGGAAAACAAAAGAAACAGCGGCAAAGCTTTTGTATTACTCCACTTACTAAAAAGGAAATTCTGCATTTTTAGTATATGGGCTAGAGCATTACAATAGAAAAAAAAAAATCTTAAATGGGGTACAGATATCAGATAAGAAAGAGAAAATATTGTCCCAGCTGTACGGAACTGGAGAACTGCAATTGCAACATGAATAAATAAAAATATTAAAATTGCAATATATACCAATAAATATATTTCATTTGAATTCCAAAAAAATCCTAGATTAAAAATCTTCTTTAAAATAATTTTAAAGTGAAAGTTTTACTTTTTGTTTATTTCGCTGTTTTTTTTTTACTTTAAAAAAACATATATTTAGCCAAATTAGCAATGAGTATTTAATGTTCATTTACAGTTTTTGAAGATTATACTAATTGCACAATTTTTTTCTACAATTCAACTGACACCCTACTCCTCCACATTTTACTGGAATAGGCTCATCCAACATTTGATTGTCTTGCCAATGCAGTACACTACTAACAAAATCTGTATTATTTAATGTTTCTTAAAAAAAAAGTAAGTATAACTTAAAAAAATTTAATTTCAGGACTGATGTGAACAGATGCACATCTTATATTTTTGGTTTTTTTCTTCAATAAAATAATAACAACAAAGATTTTCTGTTTCATTTTGAAAAACAGATATTTAAAATTACTAAGCTGAAAACTTCAAAACCAAAATTAAAGAAATGGTAAAGCAGTTAACAAATTTAAATAAATTTAACTTCTCGTCACCCTTCTAAAAATTAAAATATTAATATTCACCACTATGCAAAATTATGGGTGGTGTGCTGTAAAATATTGTATAGCATTCTCAACTGAACTAAGAACATTTCTTTTAACTCTAATGTGTACTTGAAATAAGGCAAAATAAATAATCAGAACGATCACTATGAAATAAAATTAAAAACATAATAAAGTTCATGTAACGAGTTAAATGTATATTAAAAAAAATATAGAATTATTTTAATTTAATGTTTTAGAGTGCTGATTGAAAATCATAATAACCAAATTTAAAAGATGATCTTTCATTTACTCTTTTGCTATTTATGTATATTTTCAACATTAAAGATGACTATGACTAAACTTTA
This sequence comes from Lycorma delicatula, assembly GCF_047948215.1. Classification (NCBI taxonomy): domain Eukaryota; kingdom Metazoa; phylum Arthropoda; class Insecta; order Hemiptera; family Fulgoridae; genus Lycorma; species Lycorma delicatula. Next base: position 27,471,756 of record NC_134462.1, read on the forward strand.
ATTATTTCAGCTGAGTTCCTGTTTAAACTTTCAGCACTGGTGTGGTAAGGATTTTCCTTTCTCTTTAGAGTGGCCAAGAAAGAATGGTTGGAGATATTGTTGGCATGGTAACGGAACAGAAAACACAGCCATAAACATGAGTTGAAGTCATCTTAAACAAATTTAAAAAAAATAATATTATGTTGTATTTAAATGAACTTTATTTTTATGTTTCTGTCATGTCTTTTGGAAAAAGCAAACGGATTGCTTTAAATGTAATTTAACTTTTTTAAATGGACCAATGAAACGTAAAAAAACCATTAAATGAATTTATTTCTTCAATATCTAAAAAGTGAGCTTATTTCACCTTGTTTTATTCTAAACGTAACAGTTTTTTTTTTATAACTTTCCATATCAGCCCCCTTCTCATAAGTTAATGTAAAATTTAGGTACAACCATTATTTGTCAATTAGATGTGATGTAACTTTCACGTAGATGCACGGACTCCATGCCTGTATCCACACACTGATTAACATAAAATGCTTTTTTAGAACAATATTTTTTTTTTGAGGTTTTACAGATTTATTTTTTTACCTAATGACAAAGTTTTATTTAAAATTATTTTCTTTTAGTTCTAATTATCAATAATTCTTTGAGTAAAAATTTATGAAATTTACTGCGAACCAGAAATTTTTTTTCAACATTACATGTTTCTGGTTTTATGAAGTTTTCAAACCTAATTTCCTGTAATGTAATGATTTCATTGTAATCATAACAGAATAATAAAACAACGGGAGTAATAAAATAGGAAAAATATTACTTATTAATTAATCAAACATTAAACAAGTAATGAGTATAATAATATAACATTACAGATTTTTAAGAAATAAGCTGATCGTCAGTAATATTTAAAATGCATAAGTGCAACATTTTACCATATTATACAATACAAACTAAAACAAACTATTGTATAAAACATCAAAATTCTAAAATTTAACTAACTTACAAATATTGTATATATATATATTTTTTTTAATAAATACTGTGGGGTTAAGTATGTGAACAAAGATTCTCACGCCTGATTATTTAATTTACATTACAAGGATTTAGATATTCATATTTTGAAGCTATTAGAAGAATGACTGACCTTTCTGCTCCCATGTTTGAACACCCACTCTGTTAAAGAAATTCAAAATCAAATAGTAATAACTGATTACTTATACTTAACCTTCTGAACGATCGTGTAAATTTAATTTGAAGATTATCAAATTAAGATCCTGATGAAGCTATAAAATTGAAATACATTAATGAAATCCATTTGACTTGCTCTTGTCTTTTCATATGTAACTGAATAGAAAGAAGTAAAAATTGAAGTTGCATGAAGCAAGTTTTTTAAACTAAAAAGAAAAGTGTCATATGATACATAACATTAGAGTTGCTGACATCAATGCTAAGGTCAAAATTATTAATGAAAAAGATTAGATTCATTGGCTCTGCTTGAACATCACTTTAATTTTTATTAATAAAAAAAAATCTTGATCTTTTTATCCTACTTATTTTTAATTCTGTAAGTGTAATAGTAAGTAATTATGTAAATTTAGAGCTAAGTTCTAATGGCTCCTAGACTTTTGTCCATTAATATTTTTTAAAATTTTGTAGTTTATTTTACTGAAATAAAAAATCACAGTATACATTAATTATCAAATATTATTTTGTCTTATGAAAGTTTGTGTGTCTTAGAAACATACTCTCACAAACATCTATATGGTTTACTACATTATACATTAAATGATTGGCAATTTCAAATTGAAAATGAATTCTGACACACTATGACTTTCCCATCCCCATTATTCACGCAACTCAAAATCCCACTGTATACATAAACAATCATCAACACAGAATTACATGTAATCAACTGTAAACATACAGTAAAAAAATTATATAAACTGGAATTTAGTGACCAAAAATATATACTTAAATCTCATAAAATTCATCTTATTTAATGAAACTTTAGAATCTGAATCAGTATGAGACTAAACTGATCCCACAATTATACTATCTGTCAAACCTATTAACTGATAAAACTGCAAAATTAAAGTACTTTTGAGCAGAAATGGATGGCTTTATATCACATCTAGTTTATATCTAATTAGAAACATTAATTTTAACCCTCTATAGTCGTGAGTCAGCCAATATTGCAGTAAAACTTCCATTTGTATTGTGCTAAATGAGTAAAATATATCTGGTATAAGATATAACGTTTAGAATTTTTAAAAATCATCTAATTTTTATTATACACATATTGTTACATACATACACACACACACACACACACACACACACACACACACACACACACACACACACACACACACACACACACACACATATATATATATATATATATATATTTTTTTTTTTTTAATTATTATTATTTACATATATATTTCATTCACTGATAAAATATCTACTTATAAAACTTTTCTAATTACATCCTACAGTTCATATTCTTTCTACATTTTTTTTTTTAGGTTATTGATTTAAAAATATTTTTTTAATAAATTATTCATTTTTATTTACATTCAACAATAATTCAAATGAATTAGGATGTAGGAAAAAATAATAAAAATCTGAAGCATTAAAAATCATTAATATACAAGGACAAGGTTAAGAAATGTGCAACAATATACTCATTTGGTTTTTTACTTAATCCAGGAAAGGATTAATGTTTATCACTCATTTCCAATCCAATTTTGTAATGTTTTACTAAAGGGAAAGAATTTTTTTAACAAGGATTAAGTTTTTTTATCTTTCAAGACTTTCAGAATTGTTCATTTTTAAGAACTATTTTTATCAATTATTTAAAAATTAAAATAGATAGGAATAACTAATCATAATCAATCATTTATTGAGAATTTTGAGTTTTTATAACCTAAATATGGTGTATGTATACAAGTATAAACTATGCAGTATGTGCAAAAGTATGGTTGTGAAAACAGTCAAATTTGGGTGAAGGGATGAAAAAGCAAGTTTAAATAATGAAAATATTAATAATATATTCGATATACTAGTTGTTAACGGTACATTAATATTGCAAGATATAATTTTTTACTTTTTTAAATAAATTATAATGAAAATTATAGAAACAATATACTGTGGAAGAGCTAGAAATACAGAGACCTGAGTACAAAGGATTATAGTAAAAAATCACTAGAAACTACTTAAACCTATTAATAAATAAAATAATATATTATAACACATTTCAACCTTAGTATTTTTTTAAATTTAATTAAAAAAATAATACAGACAATACTTATTCATAATTCATACACCTTCAACCAACACAGAAAAGAAATACAGCAAATTCTGAGATCTGCTAAAATAAAAAGGATACCACATGTTCAAATGGTTTAATTAAGAACATTTATTGACAGCACTTAGTTAACCAATAAGAATACGTTACTTAAAGGAAAAAATGTTAATAACATTATATTCTAATTATAATGAATCAATGTAAAAAATGTTTTAACTAAAACAAAACTACAACCTTCAACAAAACAGTCAACAAATTATAAACAAAGTAATACTGACACTTGTGAGGTTCGCAACTTCTGTCTTGATGGCTGAATTATAATTTGTCCTGTTGCCGATGACAATGAGTTATTTGTTTGACGACCTTTGGGTTTATCAGTTGATTCAACAGCACTACTATTCCCGCCAATGCTTGAATCACATTCAGAACTTGAACGAGAGCGCATCATAGCTCTAGTAGCTCTATTCTCTTTCTCTCTGTAAATTCAAATAACTTTAAATAAAAAAATAAATAAAAATTTATTTCCAAAAATGATTACAATTTATTATAGTGTATTTCTAAAAACCATTTTAAGAATTCAGGGTGTGGGACCACAAATACAGAAATAAAGAAAAAAGTTTATATCAACATACTTGTTATGTCCAGAAACATTACTTTACTGGCTATCTGCCATTTAGTATATTTAACAAAAAAAAGTTTATTTCTCAGGAATAGTTAGTTGTATTGAGTTGATATTTTGTATACTGCTAGGATATAAAGAGGTTAACTTGAATGAAAGTTATGAACCTGTCTCTCAATCCATTTCAAAATGGCGGCCATGTAAATCTTTTAATTGCTTATATATTTGCAACTGCTAATTTATTTAAATGTTATATTTCTTCAAAAGATGTTAAGTATTTTATGATAAAGAAAATGACACCTTATTTCTTTAAATCCATTCATAAATTACAAAGTTATGGCAAAAATTCTTGAAGTTAGTCACCCTAGATTAAAAAACCAGTTTTCATTTCCTCACCTATCTCAGTCTTTATTGATGGTATATGCATGTTATTTTGATGACAACAATACGTTACTAGAAGAAATGCTATTCACAATAAATCTCATTACAAATGCAAGAGAATTATCTATATTTAATATTGTGAAATTTAACTTAACAAAAAATAATATTCCTTTGAATAATATTATTGCATGTGCTACTAATGGAGCACAATCAATGGTAGTTCGCTATCGTGGATTTGTTGCTTATTTAAAGGAAGAAGTACCAAATGTTTTATGTATTCATTGTGTGGTACACAGACAACATCTTGTATGAAAACATCCAAGTATAAGTTTCCATTCATTAACTACAATAATTTGAATTGTAAAAAAGATCAAATCTATTGCAAAAAATGATGGAATGTTTCAACATCTTTACAGAACTATAATGAAGATTTTATTAGGTTACTTTAACACATAGAAGTCGGTGGCTGTCAAAGGGTACATTTTGGCTCATTTTGTAGTATTATATGATAGTGTCAAACAGTTTTTTGAAAGTAATAATGAGACCAATCTAGCAGTTAAAACCAGTTAAGAATGATACCTTTTATCTGGCAGATATTTTCAAGAGATTTAATGATGTCAATTTGCAGCTTCAAGAAGCTTATAAAACTCTTATAGGTTGCCAAAGTATTGTGTCATTATTTATTGACAAACTTGAACCACTTCTTGTAATCTATTGAAGAGAGAATTTCATTATCATCTATAAAAGATGATGTAACTCTAGAGAGGATTTTGACAGATTCAGTAGCCACCTCAAAAAACTTAAATTGGACATGGAAAAATTATTTGAAGATATATTGAAATTGAACGTGTATGACTGGATGAAAAATCCTTTTACTCAAATATTGAAGAGGCTGAAACAACTTGCCAAGAAGAACTGCCAGAAATTAGATATGATGAAGAAAGTAAACATAAATTCGATAGTGGTGGATATGAAAACCTATGGCAAAATAAAGAAATGCCTGTCTTATATCCAAAGAAGTGGAAAATTATGTTCAGTTTATTGACACCTTTCTCTACCTCATATCTTGTTAATCATGATTAACAAGATATGACCAAAGAAAGCAACTGCCTGAATATTTCTAAAAGAGAATTTCATTTGTTCCTTACAAAAATTGGGCCAGATATCCAGTATTTAGTTTTGGAGCATCAGTCTCAGGGATCTCATTAATAATTTAAATAATAAATAAATAATAAATAATTAATTAAATGTAATTTCATCAGCTGCATGCTTCTATGTAAGCAAAATATAAATAAAAAGATATATTTAACTACAGTAAGTTATTTTATAAAGATTTATTCTGCCAAACTTAGCGAAAGTTAAACATAAAGTATATGGTAAGTAATTATTATTATATGCTTTAATTTGCTGTAACTCTGCTTTATAAATTTTATTAAGTAAAGTTACTTCCTTACTTTATAAATCACCATTACTGTGGAACTGGTGGGCGGTTACAAAATTTAACTACTAACAGACACAAAAGTGGGTGGTAGGTATAAAAAGGTTGATTACCACTGATTTAATAGATTGTAATAGTTCAATAATACTGAGAACATTAAACATTATTAAAATCATAAAAATATTACAATAACAAATAATATTATTATTTAAAAATAAATTTAATTTATTTAAATGTATTTAATTCATATTAGGATAAATCAAATCTTAAATGTATTTAACATTTATTGTTCTTCATTTATTTTTAAAAAATGAATTAAATGTATTTAATCTATTTAATTCTAATATATTTAATTTGTCATCTTTATTAATTTCTAATATTTCTAAATTTGTGTTAATATCAGAAAAAGAATCTTTACTTTTATTAGATGGTCTGCCACGTTGGATAACCTAATTTGTTATTTTTTAATTTCAATAATGTTCAAGAAATCTAGTTTTAAGGGACCTGTTTGTATTTCCTTTATAAATAAAACCACAATTACATTTAATTTTATAAATTCCACAGTTTGTTAATTTCATTATTTTTTTTGTTTTTAAAATATTTTATTATACGGTTATTAGGTTTGTATGCTGATTTAAGTAAAGCTTTATTGAAGTTTTAGTAATGTTTTCAATGACAATATTGGTGGATAAAGTTTTTATACATATGCTTTCACTTTTTATGCCATATTATATATTTGTTGTTAAGGTAATTATTTCATTATTGTGTTTTAATAGTTAATTTTTATAAATATTATTAATAATAGTAGTATCATATATATTTTCAACCAATTCATGTTTTATATTTTTTTCATTATTTAACTTTTCTTTATTATTATATACTTGATTGCTTTATTAATAATATTAATGTTAAATGTTAATCTTATGAGATTAAGGGTAAGGGCGATTTGATTTTTAATGAATTGTTTGTTATACTGTTAGATGTAGGTTTTTTTTCTATATACTGACGTTTCAATTTGGTTGTTTGTTTATTTCGATACTGACAATTTAACATTCTATTATTACCTATTTCACATATGAATTTAAAATTTTTGTTACATAAATTTAATCTGTTTAATATTATTAAGTGTTTTTAATATTAGATGTTAATATTTTATCAAGTTATACATAATGAGAATATCATCAACATATTGAGTGGTCATGGTAATAAAACTTTACGTGTATGAGTAATGCCACACTTTAATTTACTCTAAAAATCCTGTAATATAACTGTTGATAATGGAAATCTTGTAGATAGAATTTTTTTGTATATATAATACTCATTATTAAATTCAAAATAGTTTTATTGCAGGAAAACAGTGTTTGAAGGAAAGACTTATAAAAAGTTCAACAGACAACAGCACTCATAAAATAGATTAATATGCAATTTTCATTATTTAAAAATTTCAATACACAGTTTAATTAAATATTTCAATCATGACTTAACAGTATAGAGGAATAATATGAATCTTAAAAAGATTAATTTCAGTAAAAAATGTATATATTTTTGCATAATGTTTAGACTGGTGTAATGAGATTTTGTAACTTTTCTCCAAAATTACAGTGGTAATAAAAGTCGGACTGAGCCTCCACAAGATGCACCTGGATATATCCGGAACAGAAAAGAGAAATTTGCCTGGTGAACTGAATTTAAACAAACTTCACAGCTTCATTAACATCAAATCACACCTCATTAGATCTAGAGTTATATTTTGAGACCTAGTCTCACCACAGGTGACCTCTTGACAGTCAACCATGAAAGGTCTTTTAAGGAATACTCCACCAGCTGAACCAAGCAACACCAGAGTTCAGAGAAGGCAGCATTCGGATACGGTGGGCTGCCACTTAGAAGATAACATGTGACTGGAAGCATTGGAATGCCCCAACTCCACACACATGAACAAGAAAAATACAAAGTACAAAATCAAACCATTGCAAATCACCTGGGAAAAGAATGATAAAAAATATCCCACAGTTTGAAACAGGCTTTTTAGTCAGCCTCAAAATAATAAAATCAATACAAGAATTCAAGTCACAATCCCCAAGAATCTCAATGTTCACCCTAAAAGCAACTAATAAAATTTACAATATAATAAACACCCATGCACCCACTAATAATAAAAATAACTATCCAAAAGACCATAAAGAAACAGAAAAGTTCTGGGATCTACTCAACCTGACTATAAATAATATCCCCAAAAATCATGTTCAATTAATCGACATCAACTAGACAGTGAAAGAAGATACCGCAACATCATCGGAAAATGCCCAACTCAAAAGAAAACAAACAAAAATTGACAGAGACTCGATGATCTCTACAGAAACCACAACCTAATCTCCAAATCCACATATTTCAAGAGGAAACCTCAAAAACTCAAATCCTGGAAACACCTTAATTACACTAAAGAAAAATGGCAACTATACTATGTCTTCATGGACAAACACCATCACAAGGAGATCTACAACGTAAGAGTCCTCTGAGAAGACACAGACTCAGATCACTATGTAGTCAAAATTAAAACTAAATTTACTCCCTAAAGAAAGCAACAAAACCAAGCCCCTAAGGCTAAAATAAACAAAGGCCCTAACCAACTAATCAAAAATGAAAGTTACCAGAAAGCAACCGAAAAAATAACAATCATGGATGAACTCGAAGATCTAGTCGACAACCTAAACAAATCGCAAAAGAATTAGCCCCAATAAAATCCTGTAAAAAATGTCCATATAAAAGCAAATGTGACAAAACAGTAGAAAAAGACATCAAGAATGGCTGTTTCACCAATCCCAAAAATCAGAAACATCCTTCCAAAATCTAGAAAAAAAAAAGAAAAGAAACCACCTGAACCCTAAGGAGAATAAAAAGACAACACCAAAAACACACACTGAAGTCAATAGAAGAAGAATTCAATAAAACACAATCGAGAGACTACTACAAAACCTTAAGAAATCAGCTCAAACATATCTGAATCAAAGAACTACCAGAATACTGGGTAACAGCCTTCATCCATCCGCTACACAAAAAAGGGGACAAAACAGACTGTAACAATTAAAGGGGAATCTCTCTCCTAGACACAACATACAAATTTTTTTCAAGAAACATCCTCAAAAGGATCAGTTTACAGTTTGAGAAAGAACTAAGAAATACCATAGAGGTTTCAGACCCTGGAGTTGCTGTCCAGAGCACTCATAGTCTCACACTAATAATGGATTACAACAGGAAAATAGAGACATTGGTGTCAACATTTGTAGATTTCAAGAAAGCTTATGACTGTATTCACACAGAATCCCTACTAAAAATTCTAACACATCTCAGACTAATACCAAATTAATAAACATAATAAAACTGACCCTCACAAACACTAAGTCTAAGGAAAAATTCAGAGGCGAGCTCTTGGAACCATTTGAGATCAAAACAGTACTGCACCAAGGCAATGGGCTCTTATCGCTATTATTCAACAGCATTCTAGAAATAGTAATGAGGGGGATGCCCCTAAAAGTAAACATAGGCTGAAAAATAAAAAAAAACTGTCGGTTTCACCAACAACTTGGCACTGCCAAGTCATCATATTAGAACTTCAAAACATTGCAAATAAAATTTACAAAACCGTCACATGGTTTTTTTCTGGTGCACGACTTACAAACACAACTTAATTTAAAATATTTATAATTTTATTTAAATATAATATTTTTTTGTTTATTTAATTCAATGTGTCTAACTAAAGCACACATGCATACTGTGTATTACATTTGCGCAGGTGTGGCAGTAGTAGTGGCCACTTTAAATACTTTTTTACGTTTTTAAACATCTGTTTAATTATATCGCTCACCTGTGACATCACAACATAGCAGATGACTACAACAGTTGTACAGTGCTACACTAGCACTCCTTGTTGTGAGAGGAGATACTATTGAGGCAGTATACCCAATTAGCCGCTAGTTTATTTAGATCATTTTTTGGGGTGGGGTGTGATTTTGCATTTTTTTTTATTTTTTAATTAACAAATGTGCCCAAGAAAAATAAGACCTTAGGTGATATCTCAAGATGATAACCTGGCTGTACAGCCTGACCCCCTTGACCTTTTTAAGTTGAAAATTTAATGGCATCAATGCCCCATATACAGAAGTAATCTGATAAAGTTTCGTCAAAATTGGTCCAGTAGTTTTGGAGATATAAGGAGTGCAAGACCAAACACACACGTACATACAAACATCCAGAAAATTTCCATCTGGTTTTTTTGGGTTCCTTAGGTGTCAAAACGTCCAGATCCGGTGAAAACCACATATGCCCAAATTGAATCAATTACAACAATTTCCTTTCTACAGCTATAGCACAAGATGGAAAAGTAAAAATTACCAATATATAATACAAATAAAAAAAGCATGTAAACTAAATAACCATATTATAAAATATTTAAGGAACAAAAAAAAATTAATAGAGAGGACTTAAAGGGAATATACAAAATTAAATGTAATGAATGCAATAAAATTAATATTGATAAAACTTTATTTGAAAAAAATTATATTTACAAATTTAAATAAAAGTATGAAATGATCGACCACCAGATCATATTTGAGGATGATGTTTTAATTAGACATAATAAATAATAGCATTGTTCATAACATCATTGTTGCCAATGATGTTATGGCAACAATGATGTTATGAACAAAGGGAAGTATTAAGTTTTACACTTACTTCATTCCAGTAACGACAGTGGAATTGTGTGTCTGTCATAACAAAGTTTTTGGGTTATAAATAGTGTTTATTCAAGTTTTTCTAAATTTTCAGTTTTTTAATAATAACTGCTTGATGTAATTATAGAATTGTATATCAACTGATGACTTTGATCTTGCAAAAGTCGATTACTAGTGCTAATTTTTAAGTTTAATTAATTATTACTATTTTGGTGGTTTAATTTTCAATTAATATTGTGTGTTTATGTATACATATATATAAAAACATGTTCTGACTGACTGATTCATCAACACCCAGCAAAAACTACTGAAGATAAATTGATGAAAATTTGTATACATGTTCTTCTTATGGTATAAGTGCACACTAAGAAAGGATTTTTTGAAATTCAGAGTTTAAACAATTAAAATGGAGTAACAATGAATTTTACAATTTTTTTTAATTTTTCTGTAAGAAATGATATCAACTTGATTTCTGATGTGTGTAATCTTCATGTGAATATATAAAAACTAATTTCTACATTTTTCAAAATTCCAAATTAAAATGATTAAAAAAATTTTGAAAACCAGCTACTTTTTGGAATTTCTCTCTAAAAAATGAACTTAAAAATGAAGATAAAAAAAAAATTAAACAATGATTGCAAATTTTTCCCATTTCAAACTACAGAGAACAAGATATTCACTAGATTGGGGTTTGCAAATATTCTCAGACAAATATTTAACAATGGTTTTTTTAGTTTGATTTCTTACGGAGTTTTTTTAGGAGTGTGACTGACTGCGTATGGAGCAGCAGCTCAACCAACACAGCCACTTTTACTGTATATACAATGCGACTGGCTGTACCTGCCTCTGGTTACTTGACTAAAAAAATATAAAATAAGAAATATTAAAAAAACAGACATGAAGTACAGTCACTTCCTACTGGCGTTTATCGGGTAATGCTAAGAAAACTGGGTTTTCAGTTCTGAACAAACTGTTGCTCTGAAAAAATTACAACAATACTCTGATAGTTTTTATAAATTGAACAAGCTTCAATTTTTATTTATTATTATTATTCTCATAACCTCATGAGTTTAATGAATACAGGAAGGGCGAATGAAGCGAGCCCTGACCAGCTTTTACCATTCCTTGATTGCAATGGGAAACCATATAACATGGGTGAAGATGCAACAAGTCTATATATATAAACAAAATATTGACCACTGTGCTAATTAAATTAAATAATAACAAAAACTTAACCACCAAAACAAAGTAAACAGATAATTAAACTTACCAAATTGACACCAATAATCAATTCTTGTGAGATCCCGCATCATCAGTATTCAATTCCATAATTACATCAAAATCAATTATTTTAAAAAAATTCTTAATTTAGAATTGCCTAAACTATCACTGTTTTATAATTCTGAAACTGTTATCACATAATAATTGATTTTGATGTAATTATAAAATTGAATACCAACTGATGATGTGGGATCCCATGAAAATAGATTATTGGTGTTAATATGGTAAACTTACCATATTAACACCAATATATAATTTTTTTCCAACCAGTTCACAAAGTACAGAATTAAAGAACATTCTTACATTTACTTTTTTTGCTAATTATAGTGCTTTCAGGCATAAGTCCTCTTAAATAATGTTTTCTTAAAAATTTTTCTACTTTTTTTTTTACATTTACACATTAAAATAAAATATTATACATTAAAATCTGTAGAACAAATATTTGTTCAATCAATAAAATTATTTTTTCTAAATTTAAAATGTTATTAATAATTAAAATTTCCTTATAACATGTTATCTGTATGTTAATACAGTACTGTACTGATTGATTTATTTAAAATTGGTATCAACGTATTACAAATTTAAATAATATTTGTAAGAATGTCCCCATCAAATTCTGTCTGCAGATTCATGGGACTGAATTTAATGTTTATATATATATATATATATATATATATTTCTTCTGTCCGTGTGATTAAGCTGATTCGAGAATGGTTTAGATTCACAGTTTGATACGATAGAAAATGTTTTTTTAATTAATTTATTTATTTGTGTTGTTGTTGATCTTGGGATGGGTTAATATTCACAACTGGATCCAGTAGGCAGCTCTGCGATCGTGTTATTAGAAATTTTTTTTTTTTAATTTTTGGCAATCAGTCAGACCCGGTAGTTGGGTGCTACGAACGGATTCTAGGAATTTTATTTATTTTGTTGCTTTTCGCATATCAGATAGTTGTGTCGTAGCTTAGTGTTGTTATTACATTAAAATTTGTATTTTTAACAAACTACTGTGTTTAGAAAGTAGTTTGAATTAAATCCGACAGGTAGTGCTGCTCTGACAATTGGATTTATTTACATTCTGACTGAAAAGGTGAAAGGTTAAATTTTGTGAAGTTCCTAATGGTCAGTTTTTTAAGGTTTTATGAAACTTTCAATTGTGTTCATTTAATCTGTATGTATACTCAAATCTAGCAATAGCAAAACATTGCCGAGTCTGCTAGAATTGCGCGTTTATTGAGAATATTATTTATTGAAATGTTTTAAGGTGTAATTAAAAAATATAAATTGTGCAAATTTGTAAGGTGCAGTATTGAAGTGTGTATTTTACATGATTTTTCATAAATTTTAATGATGTATACACGTGCATTCAACAACAATCAACTTAACCTACAAATTTAAATTGTCAGTTCTCATTTGATTCCATGCAACTTATAAAGTATTGAATGGCTCGTTGAAAATAAAAATTTAAGTTTGTAAAATAAATAACATTAATAAAATTAAAATATAAGTTACTTATAATAATTATAGTTTAAAGTATATTTAAAAAATTAAAATTATAATTTTTGTAGCTATTTAATTTTATAAAAAATTTTCTAAAATTGTTTTTAATTTACAATTATCTAAAATTAGGTAAAATAGATGTTAAAATAAAGAATGAGAAAAATTATAAAAATTTCTAATAAATTTTTAACTACGTTGCTTTTTTTTACAGTGCTTTAATTGTTTTATTAAATGATTAATAATTAAGCTATCACGGTTATAAAAATTTAAAATTATTAAAAAAATAAAAATTGTACAAGGTACTTTTTTAGAATGATCTTAAGTGAAAATTGGCAGTAACGTGGATGAAAATTTATTAATTACACTAATTATTAATTTTATGTTTCGATTTTTTAATTTAATTGTCATCAGACATCTCAAAATTTAGTGAAAATAAATATTAACCATACTACACATAATTAATCAATAAACCCATTACAATAATACAATATCACAAACTGATAATAGTCATAATAATGAAATTTTGTCCACATTCCTGCAAATTTTAGCAGGAATTTATTTTAATTTATAAAGCAGGAATTTATTTATTTTAAATAAGTTACTTATTTTATGTGTTGTGCATTTATTACAAAACAATGCCACGTCAGGACAACGTCTGTCGGGTCTGCTAGTATATATGTTTCTAAAATTTCTAATTTTTTATTATTTCCTTGTTCAATATTTATTTTTTTCAATTATTTCTAGATTATTTTCCAAACTAGTTTGCAATAAATGGTCTGCTACATTTGAGAGACCTATTTTATTTTTAAATGATCTGAAATGTTCATTTAATTTATCTTTAAAGGACCTGTTTGTTTTTTCAATACATATTTTTTCACAGTTATTGCATTTTATTTTATAAACACCAGAAAAATCTTATTTATTTTTTACTATTTTATTATAATAATATTTTCAATGTTTTATTATAAGGTTATCAGGTTTATATTTAATATGTATTAATCAAGTTTTCTATAATTGTATTTGTGTAGGAGTAATTTATATAAATATTTATGTTGTTTTCATTTTCATGTATGTGTTTTAATGTAGTAATATTTATTTTATTAAAGTATTTGGAATTATATTTTTTATATATATAATCAATCAATCAAACAATTTTTTATAGCTATATTCTTTATTTCATTATAGAATTTCTGTTTATTGTTTATGTATTTTATTGCTGTATTTATCATGTTTTTAAAAATATTAATTTTTTGAGACCAAGGGTGGTTGGAATTTTTGTTTATAATAATTTCATTTGAAGTAGGTTTTTTTATATACTACAGTTATTATTTTATTGTTTTCACTTATTTTAATACTTATATCTAAATATTTTATTTTCCTGTTATGTCCTATTTCATATGTAAATTTTAATGTTTCATGATAAGAATTTAATTTATTTAAAATTATTTCATGTTCATTATTTATACTTTATTCATAAATAACTAAAAGATCTTCTATGTATCTAACCCATAATAAAATTTTATGCATATGATTTATATACTACAGACTATTTTACTTTCAAATTCTTGTAGATAAATTTCTGGCATTACCGCAGATAAGGGAAAACCCGTAGGTAAAGTGTTTTCTTGTGTTAGCAGGTACCATTAAATTCAAAATAATTTTGTTTACAAATATTTCTAATTATTATTATAATATTTATAAATTTTGGTCTTCAATTGTATTTATTAATTTGTTTTTTATTAATGAAATTGTATAATCAATAGGAATACTGGGGTACATATTAGTTATATTGAAGCTTATCATTTTTGTTTTATTATTGATATTTAATTTATCTATCAACTCGTACCCTTCTTTTTTATTGTATTTGTAATTAATTTTTTATCTACTTATTTTATCAATAATTTTAGTAATTATGTAACTGGGAGCGGTTTTGAAATTGATTAACAGTCTCATGGAGATACCTTCCTTATGCAACTTAAGAAGACTTGTAAGTTTTGGGCATAAGGTTTATAAGGGTATAATCTAATATGATATTTTAATTTATTATTATTTCTACTTTGTGGAGTGGCTGAAAAAAATATATATATAAAATGATTATATATATAAGAGAAAAAAATAATAAGATATAAAATAAAGTAAGAGATATCATTGATTCTGTACTTGGGTGGATCAAGTTGAGTTATATTCAAAATATATATATATATGTGTGTGTGCATGTAATAATGCAAATAATTAATGCTGCTATTTTCACATTATGAAGGATTTCACACAAAAGGTAAACCACAGAAAAAATTATCCATTAGAACTCAATAACTTCCAAAAGCCTCCATATTAAAGCATTATACAACTTTAAGTATCTCCCCAAACATACCTCTCTTTTTTCTCACTGTCCTTTTCAGCTTCTACTCTCTGACGTTCTAATCTTTCTTGCCTTGCTTGTCGCTGTCTTTCTTCCTCTTTTTGGTGTTTTAATTTCTCTAATCTTGAAGACTGTCTTCTTGGTTGCATCTCCATGAGACGCTTTCTAAAAAACAATAAAGCAATATACCAATTTTAAGACAAACAAAAACTAAGAGTAAACTAATACACTGTGAACAAAAGTTAACACCAATACAAATATGTAAAGTGTATATAATGAAAATAAAAGCTTGTATTGGAGGAGGTCAATACTGTACTACTACAAATCTGATAATATTTACACCCATTTAATAGGACAACAAAATAATCATTGTAATTTTATTTATGCACGTTTAATTTATTACGTTTTCATCATTTGTAATTCATTATTACTTAGTATTACTAATTATTATTATTATTATTAATAATTCAACAAATAAAGAATGTAAAAACAAGAATTTTAATTTTTAAAAAATTGTTACTAGTGCTTGAATGTATATTGTACACCCATAATTACTCTACATGTAAAATTATTATTGTATAATTGTTTTTGTACAATATTTAGAATTTTCAAATTTTTTTTTGTGTTTTCACTGTTGATTGTACTATTATCATTATTAGCACTTACTTGAGATTTGCATTATATGACCAGTTCCTGTGCAAGTTCACCATTTTCTGTCTTCAGCGGAACAGTCACTTCTAATACCACTGTCTAGAAGTATGACAAATGTATCAGTTGTTTTGACAATTAGTGGTTCCATCTTCTAATACTCAAGTTTCAGGTTTTTTTATATATTCGCAATATAATTTCCAATAATCTTATAAATTTTTTCCTCAGCTAATTTTTTAATATCTGACAAAAATATTGTTATTACTACAAACATATTTTTTTATAGCTGACCATACCATCACAATTGAATTTAAATGGCAAGATGGTAAGATGGAAGTTGCAGAACCTGATGCCTATGTTTTTTTTTAATAGTTGATCAAAATGATATTTTATTTTTGAATTTTTATATGGTTTAATTATGTCATACAATTGTGAAAATAACATTGTGCTTTATTAAATGAAATATTGTTATTTTCTAACAAATTAATCACGCCACCTTGCTTACCATTTTAATTCAGAGGCATCTCTAGAAATGAGCTGAGGCATGGCACATTATCAATAACACAACCACTGACTGAGAGGGAAGACCAGGAATTAATTTTTCAGATGCCCACTTCATGAATTCTTGGTGTTGACGCTGTCATGACAGTCACCGCTTTTTGAACTTGCTTTCCAAGTTAACATCGTGTTCAGAATGAACCCAATTTCTCCTCCAGCATGGATTATGATTAATCAATCATCTCTATTAATCGACACTTTTACTCTTGCACCATTGCCATTTGACCATGATTTTATCATCAAATGGGATGTTAAAATAAACAATTCATCCAAATAAACAATCAAAGAATTTTCTTTTCTGCAATCAGTATTTTTCTTAAATATTCTATCCCATTCCACCAGATGTCTTCTTTCTCAATCAAAGGTTTCCTATTATATCAGTTTTACACCACTTAAATCACAACTCTTTTGGGACAGCTGCTAGTGTAGTTCCAGAACTTTTAAATTGATTACTCTTTTGAAGTTCTTTATGTAATTTATCTAATGTAGGCAGTTCATTGTTTTGCGTGAAACTCATTAACTATTCTTCTTACAACACCTTGATCATAATTGTCTAATCCATTGCAGGTTTTAAATCCATCAACTGATTTTAAATGTTGCTTGTACTTTTTTATTATGTAATTAGTATTAATAATTCCACAAATAAAGATTGCATAAACAAGAATCTTAATTTAGGAGTATTTTTAATTTTAAAAAATCTTAAATAATGCTTGAATATATATTGTATACCCATAATTATACTAAATTAACATTAATAATTTAGTATCTAGATCACAGGTGTGCTGAATGAGCACAACTGTGATTTAGATTTCGGAAAATTTATTTTCTGAGTTTTTGAACTTTTTTGAACCCACAAGCTGCAGCAGTACTTTCTTCATATTTTTGAATGTATATTAAATGTTTCTCATCTTCTAATCTTCCTAACATTCATAAAATCATATACATTAATTATTTCACGAGCTTGACTAAAGAGCTTTTTATTCTTAACTATGGATTTAAATTCTGCAATTGAAACAAATTCACTATGAAAAACGGGAAAAAACATACAAATTCATTAGTACACTCAAAACATTAAGTAACAAACAACACATTACAGAAGGAAACAACTATACCATCCATACCAGAACATGCCAAGAACTAAACCAGTTAACTGAAAATGAAAAGTACACATTAGTATCGAATATTAGTCAACAATATGAAAAAAAATTACTTAGCTATTCTACGAATACATATAAAATATGTATACATTATTATAATTTGAAAGGTGTAGGCCTATTATTTAATGATGACTTTTATTACTATAAACATCATCAACAATACTAATATACCCATTACAACAAGTACATATAAATTAGATATAACTGAAATGAAATATTTTGATAATCTTTATTCATATAGTGGTCATTCATTTTATGTCTCGCCTGATAAAAGAAGTGCAACAATAATCTATTAATGCAAGTATAAACTATTCGTTTTTTGTACTGTACAAAGTAATAATTTATAAGAACACTAAATATTTTTAAATTGTTTAAAATTAAACAAAATAAAAATTTTAATTGTGGAAAGAATTTCTGCTATTTATGAAAACAGTTAAACCAACTGTATTGCAGATTACTCAGTTTCTGTATGAGCCTAATGTTATGAGAAAGACTAATATAATATATAATAATATTCTGTGCCCTACAGAGTGACATGCCTTGCACAGCAAGCTTTTATTTTCATTGTACACACTGTACAACAATTAATTTTAAAAAAGGCCTAGATATGGTAAGAGTAATTCTTGTTCATATGCTTTAATTAAAAATATACACTTTTTCTTAAGATTACACTGCCTCATACCATGCTGTGAGCCAAATTAAAATCCAAAGGTTAATCTTTTTCAATTTCAGTTTGTACCAATCTATTGAAAAGTTACAATTAGCTCAAAGAAGTGATGTAGTTCAAACATTTGGTTAAACACAACAAAAGTATGTTAAACTAAATGAATATAAAATAAAAAATGTGTAACTTTATAACTGATTATATAATTTTATTTACATTAATTACAAAACTAGTACGTAGTAGAAACATCAACTAAAAGTCTACAATGCTTACAAAAAACAAAATGTTTTGCTTTCCTTACTTCTTATTTTATGATTCAAACTATACCTGAAGAAGAGAAAAATGAAGTAGTTATTCTAGTTTATAATAATAGAATGTTTTTTAAACATTATCATTTTTTTTAAATGTTACACTCAAAACATAACTACTTATTTCCAGTTACTTTTATTAGATCATACTTATTTTCATAACATTTTGCTTTCTTTTTTCCTCAATATTTTTTAATAATAAACAGTGAGGATTAAATGTAATCCTAAATACTTTGAGTTTATTCAGATCAAAATTAAAAAGAAAACACTGCAACACATTCATTTTTAGAAAAAGTTAATAAAATTTTCTATAATATACTGCCTTAACATTTTTGTAAACTTTAAAACTATATAAAAATGTGATATATGTGTTATAATAATGAGATTAAATAAAAATCAAAACTTTCATATAAATTACAAGTGCATATGAATTAAATATAACTCAAATGAAATATTTATATTTTATATTTCACTGGGCGTATTTATATTAATTTTCTAAGAATTAAATTCTCTACAAGTTTTTTTACTACATCTTCCGCATTTATTAGTCATTTAAGAAAGCTATTGTACTACAAACCTGAAAAAAAAAACTGTTTTCCAACACCGAATTTGTATTTTATTTGGGTCCCAAAAATTACATTAGGACTTCTTTTGATTAGAAGATTTGAAATCCAGGCAAAATTTTTCACTAGCCGTAACTCAAAAACAAAGCATTCCAGACCTATGTTTATATAAACTTTTTTCATTATTTTCACAGTAGAACACGTAATGAAAGTTTCTCAGTTTCTTTGTGGGACACCTGTATATAAAAATGCATGTTTTTTTTTTTTTTTATAAATGTACAACAGAAATGTTGAAGTTATAAATTTATTCAAAAAGTAATTCATTCCTTTTGCCCCACTAATTTTCTGCAACATAAGATAATTATATTTTTATACTTATTTTTTTTAATAATTGTATTAAATGATTCTGTAAAATCACTTTTAAGCAGTTTTACAATATACTTAAAAAAACCTTACTGTATTACACTACTTGAAAATTTATGGAATATTTTCCTTACTGAATTACACTGCTTGAAAATTTATAGAATATTTAACTTTTTTTTTCTCTGTAAAATCACTCATCAGTTTTAATGTGGCAAAACTTATGGACTTTCAGAGGAAACCTAATCAGAGGTATCACAATCATTTCAGGTTAGAAAAAGATAAGATGGATAAGATAGCAGAAGGGAGTATTATGTAAGTGAGTTACTACTAACAGTACAGAAGGTCACTGTCAAGGAGTGCAATTATGTCTGGTACCCAAAGATGTGACTCTGTGGTTTTATTAAATTTTATGAATTTTCTTTTCTATTCTAAATATTCCACATTATGTATACATTTCATTAAAGCATTACTAATATCATTGGGAAAATTCTACTATGAGAAAGTAATAATTTAAGATAGACTTCTAAAATTTAATTTACACCATTTATCAATTAATTGAAAATAATTACAGATAACTAAGTTTTTATCATACCTATGTAAACGCTCCTTCTCTTCAAATAGCCTAGGAATTTCAGGAAGGAAATCTTCAGCAAGGACAGTATGTAATGCACGTTCCTCTTTAGAATGAGAATCTTCCATTTTAAGGGCAAGACGTTCCCAGTCGCTCTCTGTGTAGCAGACTACCTGCCATTCTCCAATACCCATCTCAAATTCTTTATTTTCATCAATATCTGAGCACGATGCAGAACTATCTTCATCTTCTTTTTTGTTCCTTTTTTTTTTATTCCGTAGTTTTTCCCTATCATGACCCTTTTTCTTCTTTCGTTTCTGTAATATTATTTTTAAATTAAATAATTTAAGCGAGCTAGTAATGTTAAAACAATTTTTAAAAAATCATGGTAGCAAGAAAGTAATTTTGCCTTCTGTAGAATACTTACTTAAAAAATAGTACAAAAATCATGGGATATACGATTCTGCTTAGTCTGTGTTCATTGTATTAGGTAGCCCAACAAAAAAGACTAATTTTGGTTTGCGCAATTTTAATTATGAAATTACTTCGTTAATAAACTGATTTATTCACATTGCCAATGACAACAATAAACATACTCAAAAAATAATAACCTACTGCAATATGATTAATAAAGCCCTTACTATGTAGATGATGTTAGGTTAACATAACTTCTAGCTTTTTCAGATTTTTATTAATGAAACTAAATGCTGAAGATAATTATAATATAAAAAAATTAAAATATAAAAAATTAATGAATAAATTCACAAGTTAAAAAAATAACAAAAATTAATTCTTGTAATCCTATAAATTATACTACAACATATATCAATTTTGTTCCAAAATTTTAACAAAATATAAAATTGTTTTTATAAATAACATAAAAGTAAAATGAAATACTGAATAATATCAAACCTAATTCTAATATTTATAGCTAATATCATCATAAATAGAATGCAGACAGCAAAACTATAAAAGATCTTACATTGGAATAACAGAAAATTTAAGAACATTTATATGCACATTTAAATACTATAAAAAAAGATATAATTATAGTGACCATATTAGGAAAAATTAACACATTTTTAAGTACTGAACACATATCAATGCTAGAAATCAAAATTCTACTATTTAAATTCCTTCAGTTGAAAAAAATATACAAAATAAATAATAGCAATGAAAAGTGAATTTTATCATGACTGATTTATCAAAAAATAAATTAAATCAAAAAATGCATTTAAATAGGGTAGAAAAACAGTAGTTTCATTATCTACAAATATATTGTAAAAGCACCAAAGAAATTTCTGATTTTATTTCAGTGACTGAGACAGCAAACATCTCAACAATTTTGAAGTTTGATCTATATTTTTTAATAAATACATCAATTCTTCATTCTAACTGGTGCATAATAATATATCACATAAAATAACGTCAGTAGGAGATAGTTAGGTATGCTACTGCATAGTTTAAAAAGCAATTAATCCACCTCTTTAAATAGAATGAGGAAAGCTATACTGATCAGAACAGCATCAAAAAATATACAATCTATACTATTATATAAAGAGAAAGAGAGTTTTTGTTTGTTCAGAATAAACAAAAACACTACTCTATCAATCACAACCAAATTTTTACCCATGTTTCTTGACATAACATAGGTTTTTAGATACATTTCATCTCGAAAAATCTCTAAAAAAATATATATATATATAAATATATAGTAGTGAGGATTTGCCAGTTGAAGTACAAACTTTAGTTGAATTAATGAACTGTTAGTGTCTATCACTGTGTGTACTAGGACTGAACTGAATGATTCGAAGCAATCAAATGAATAATATTACAATAGAATTAAATGCTTCCCATGGGGACTGCGTGTGAGGCTAGACCAACCATCACCATCAACTGATAACTAACAGGGTGCCCCTAGGATGCTGTTTTGGGAGGTGCAATGGAGTCCTCTTGTATCTCTGCAAACAATTGTCTAATTTTCAAAATTCAAACAGGGTATTTGTTAGTAGGTTAAAGGCTAACTTTTGCATGCATCAGGTACATTCCCGATCTAACAATCATGGTGAATAACTGTGATCTGTTAAGACTAAACCACCAGGTTGGTCTAGTGATGAACTAGTTATCGCAAATCAGATGATTTTGAAGTCATGAGTTCTATGGTTCAAACTGTAGTAAAGACAGTTACGTTTATGCGAATTGAGTACTAGATCAAGAATACTGGTGTTCTTCAGTGGTTGGGTTCCTTCCAATTAACCACACATCTCAGGAATGGTCAACCTGAGACTGTACAAGACTACACTTCATTTATATTCATATATATCATTCTTATTCATCCTCTGAAACACTTCACCTTATGGTGGTTCCAGAGGCTAAACAGAAAAAGAAAGTAGATAATGGTTATTCGAAAATATGTATAAATATATAAAGTTTTTCTGTTTGTTTGTTAACACATCACACGATAACCAACCAACAGATTACTTTCAAATTTGCAAGATGTACTCATGTTATCCCAGGGAAAGTTTTAAGTTGTTGACCAAATCCATAGCTCCCGTGAAGGTTTAGATGTTAAAAATACCCATTTCTTCCCCCGAAAGATGATGAAGTTGTAAATTAAAGACATTCATTAAAGAAAATAAAGATTGGTCATCTTACTTCATTATTATATGTCAGCCATGGCAAGGAAATAAGTTATGAATTTTTCATCGTCAAAGGTGTGTGTACTTTAGTTACCATAGTTACTATTATTCTACGTTTTGTAATTTAGAGCTCCTGAGTTGTCTCCAGGATTCGCCTGGGCTGACCTGAGCCCTGGGGACAGGCCAGCTAGTTAATTATAAAATAAAAAATAGACGTGATAATCATGTTATAAAATATATGTAAAAACCATGTTATACAGCATATAAAAAATAACTGTACAATAATTCACATATCAGAAGGCATTATTCAAAATTATTTGAGCACATACTGAATGGAAATATAGAAAATTCAGAAATTAAATTTTTATTTAAAAATTGACAGTAAGATTGTTTCAACCAAAAGAAAATGATTAATATCATTTTATATAAATTTAAGGGAGTTTTAATAAATGGTTCAGTAATTTATTAAAAATGATAAAGAAAGGAAAACAGGGCATTTCTCATAAGATAAAGTATTATGATGAGTTACAAAAAAAAACAGTTCAAATGTTTGGTTTGACAGAGGTAAATCCTCTGTCAGAGGTTATTTTTTTAAGAATAAGTGATTATACCATAAGGGAATACACCGACACCCACAATGTGACAGTTGCGGTCACCACGACTGTACATTCAAAAATTTAAACATTTGGTCGTCAATTTTCTAAATATCAATTAATATGATTATCTTATTATGGAAGTCAAACAATATGACAGCACCTTGGAAACGCTTTCTACCTTTTTGAGGGAGAACCAAGAGATTCAGATGGGAATATACTTGGCTGTTCAAAAAAATGTTTACAAACTTTAAAAGCATGTCATACAAACGATATGCTTCAATTCACATTGACTACAGATTCAATGTACAGTAGTGTTGTTCAGAAACAGATGGCATTAGTGTTAATCAATGTGATGCAATCAGTTGAGAAACTTGCATCATTGCAGCAGTGGCACAGATATGGGTGTCATTCAAGTATCCATTTCTTATAATTAACAAAATGGTGCCCCACCGTACATTCATTCAGATGTGCGGGCCTACATGGATAACGCTATACCAGGATGACGAGTAGGACAAAGGGGCCTGATTCAGTAACTCCTCATTCACCTGATTTAACCCCCTCTAGATTTTTACTTGTGGGAGGCCCTCAAAGACATAGTGCACAGTAAGAAGCCACAATCACTAGTGGAATTATGCCATGAAACTAAAATGGCTTGTGAAGGAACCCTGTATAACTATGGAAGATAATGTACACAATCATGCTTAAAAGTGTTTGCAAACTGACAGTTTGAGCACTTATTTAAATAGCAAAAAAGAAACTGTGTTATAACTTTTCACATTGTATTACTGTAATAATCACAAAAATATAGCAGCTATTTTATTTTAAAGTGTGTAAATTATTTTTTGAACAGTCCGGTACATAAGCATAATAATATTTAATAACCATTAATAAAAATTAAGAAAAGAAAGGGACGAAGAGAACACATCCATGAAGTGCATGCACTTAACATTCTATATTTTACATGATTATTCTTATCAAAAAATGAAATTCCAATTACCTATTAACAGGAGGTAGACATGACTTTAACCAGGTTGTAAGCACCTCTCTCATAAAATGGCTGTAAACTGTTTTCATCATTAAAAAATATGAAACTATATCGAAAGCTTTACTGAGATTAAAAAACCCTGAAAATGGAATCTTTTTTTATTTATTTCATTTAAAATATTTTCAAAAATCTTGGAAATGTTTGTGTCAGTAAACATGTTTTTCCTAGAACCATGCTGAAAATGTATCAATAGGAAATGCTTTTCAAGAAATAGTCTATTTTTCACAGGAAATCTTAAGATGGCTTGTTGAAAGATTCATTGCAGAAATAAAACACAACCGGTTTTTTTTAATGTTTAAACTGATTCTTCTTTAATAAAGAAAAGCTACAAAAGAAGACTTTCTGAAAAATGTTTAGAAAATTGTTAATATTTTATCTAAATAAAATCTTTTAAGTTGTCTATTTTTATTTTCCGAATTAGTTTCTGTCAATAAGGTTGTTAGTTTCCAACTGAAGTTTCACTTCCTTTAAGAAAAGATCATGGTCTTGTTGCATGTTTTCATTTATTAATGACCTTGAGAGTTAATTTGTTGCAAGCCACTTGAGATTTATGATGTAAAAAAACCATATCTTCACAAAATGATAGAAAATTAGCTTTACATAAATTTGTAAAAATATTATCAATGCAGGTGGCAGAGTTATTTGAGATTCTAATTGACTGAGAGAGAAATAATTAGTTCTACTAACTCAAACAGAATAAATAGTTCATTTGCTGCAGCAGTAAACTGTCTAGAACATTAACATTAAAATCTCCATACCCTGATATTAAATTTTAAAATTGCTTATGTAGACAGGTTTCACCAGATTTTGAATGTTGTGCAATGAACTGCACAACATTCAAAATTAACTTCTGTGAATATACAGTAACTTTCAACTTTATTAAAAAAAAAAGGTAGTTTTTAACAAAAACCAAAACTCCCATTTTTATGTACAATTTCATAATAAACTTCAGCAAGCTTAAAATTACCAGGCTCAAATATATGTGACTTAGCCAATGTTTTGAAAAAGGTGCAAAATCTAACATTCAGAAAGAAACATTTTAATTTTTTCAGTTTTATTTCTTAGGTAATGAATATTTTTATGGGAAATCTTAATGTTAGCAGCATAGTTACATTTTTTGGGGAAGAAGGAATTAGAGCTTGATATTTCAAGACTATTAAGATCAACTTGACTTTTGACATTATGTGTATTAATATTATTAGAATTTAATGTATTTTTAGGGTCAGAGTTGTTGATGTTAATCCTCCATTACATTAGAGTTAGCAAGAATACTGACATAATTTTTTTTTTTTTAAATTCATAAAAATTTAGGGGTAAATATATCACCATTAATTATGGTGATTATTATTTATGTAATTATTATTTATGGTAAAACTACTAACATATACCTACATATAATAAAATAATGCAAACTGTGAATGCCGTCCCTGCCTCTTGAAAAAAATTACCAAAAGTGAAATTTCACTGTTTAACATGTTCAACTTTATTCATTTTCTCATAGAAAGAAGAGAGATAAGTAAATAAACCACTAGACCAATCTTTTACCTTGAGAAAATATGAATAAATGGGTTTTTATTTCATCCTTCCCGGGGCTATGGTTTTTTTCTGTAAACCCTTACAATCACAAAAATAGGTGTTCGCACCGTAACAAAAATAGTTTTAAGGTCCTGAAATATGTAGGAAACAAGTGAGAAATTTCCATTTTTTTTTTTGAATTGGTCAAGCAACCAGCTTATGTTTTTTGGGACACTTGAAATGGACTAACCTACCTGTTTGTAAAAAAATATTGTTTATATACTCATATATTTTTTAAAACTTCTATACAAGATTTTCAAAAAATTATTACTTAGCATAATTTAAAAATAAACATAACATGTAACTTACCGCTCTTGGATAATCTTCACGATATAATCGTGTACCATAAAAATACCAATACGCAGATCGGTTTTCATCGTATCCTAATGGGTGTACCCGTAAACTGTCAGAATCCAAATTCTATAACAAAGTGAAAAATATTAAAAATTTAAGAAATTTCTAAATTGAACAAAAAATTATTTTAAATATGACAAAACAGAAAAAAAAACTTTTTTATTATTCATTTACCAAAATTCAAGACAATTTTAAATATATATCGACCTGTCCAAAAGTTACAAAACTAAGAAATACAAAATTTTAAAATGACAAATAATTAGTTATTGATAAAATAATTTCTCTCATTACAATGTTCACTGCAGGTTTCCAACTTCTGTGGGAGAAATCTTTAGAAATCAAGTGCTTGGTTGACAACAACAACATCAAACTGGATGCCTTTCTGATGCAATTTCATTTTGGGGACAAGAATCAGGTAGGGGAAGCAAATCCAAAGAGTAAAGAGAATGGTGCAATGTCACAACCCATTTTTGAGACGAGATTGATAAATCATTGCAGCCAGTTAAATTAGAGTGTTTGTACAAGAGGGAAAAGTCATAAGTGTAAAACAGGTTATGATAAATAGATCAAATATGAAAAAATTAGGCAGTCCAAAATATTTTACAATTTCCACATTAACTGCAAAAACCTCTTGCACAAACTCTGCATACAAATTTGTCTTGCAAAAAAAAAAAATCTTAATTCTCAAATTCTATAGATGCAGTTTCATTGGTGGTGGATAATGTTCAGCAATCTATTGAAATTTTGGCACTTGGTTTCTTTGTCATTCACAAAATTCAACTCTCATCTTGAATAATACCTAGTTCATAAAGTTTTTGTTTCTTCTGATCATGTCCATCAAATCTTGACACAATTTATTTTTTTCACTCATTCCAGGAAATGTGAAATTAATCTTGGAGAAGTATAATTACTATAAATTAAATCTTTGGACAAAATATGTAGCACAATTGTGTACAGCATAGTGTTTCTGTTATTATTCAAGATGTTTCCAGTTAATCCTCTTTGATCGGTCTGGCAATAGTATGGTTGATTTCACACCACATGCTTTATCTTTCACACATCCCAAAAATAAAGTTCATATGCTGAGGTTAAGTGATCTTGGTAGCACTTGTATGGAACTCTATTGTAGATCATTTCAAGGTTAAAAACTTCATTAATGCAGTCACACACTACAATAACAGAATATGACAAAATATCATCATTCTAGAAGCACAAATTTTCAAAATTACTGAAATTAATTTTTAGTCATGGACATACAATCATGGTTACAATGAATTCTTGAATAATTTACCAAAATTCTCAGATTCTCTCCTTTCAATACACTTTTAAAAAAAGCCAACGTTCAACATCCCTTGCAGAATTAAGGTGGATTCCACTCCAAACTGTTTCGTTAAAACACTTCCTTAACGCATTCTATGCTATAACAATAATTAACATCTGCAACTGCTCTTACAGTGTCTGCCTGCGCTCATTTATTAACATCCACTAATTTAGAACACACATGTTTTTATTGATCAGTATTTTTAAAACAATATATCCTACACCTAATTGCTTTGGAAAACAATATAATTTATTAATAGATATTTATATAATTATCTTTGAAGGGTCTATTTAGTATGTAGTGCATTTTGTTTTTAACAAAAACAGAGACCTCTCTACCCTTCACTTCAAAACCTTGAAACTCACCCTTTACGCATCCTGCAAACAATTTTGTTTAGAAAAAAAAAATAGTAAATAATCTCCAATTCCATCTACAGTTTTTATTCATACTAGCACAGTAAAAGTGTCAGTAGTTTATAAACAAATTTTTTAATTAAAAATACATTAAAGCACAACACTTTGTTTTTCTCATTTTTTCAGTTACATAATTTTATTTACTTGATTATTTTTAATTTTCCAATAATGCTATACCACTAATGCTATTTCCACTAATCCTATAATATACTGTAGTAAATAAATGTTAAGAACATATTTTACTTTTGTGTTTGTTTTAAAAACTTAATTTTATAATGGATTTTACTTAAGAGTTTCATCAATAACGCTGCATTACATTTGAAAATTTAAGGTAAGATTTTCTGTAATTATAGTACTTTACAATTAGTAATACACAAAATATGTTTTCCAAAATTAGTCCAATGCCAGTGTAGGAATTACACTAAAAAAAAAGTGTATATATCCAAAAATTTGAATATAATTTATTCAGTATTCTTTGCTTATAGTTTATACCCTAATTAAAAAAAAATTGTATTTTAGTTAAGATGTAGCTGAAAATAACCT
The DNA here is from genome assembly GCF_047948215.1 of Lycorma delicatula. NCBI lineage: Eukaryota > Metazoa > Arthropoda > Insecta > Hemiptera > Fulgoridae > Lycorma > Lycorma delicatula. Next base: position 27,500,674 of record NC_134462.1, read on the forward strand.
TAACAAGCACATGTGTGAAACCTTTTTAAAAAGAAATCTTATTTTTCACATTTATACCACCTCAGGGCACAAAATATCCTTGTTTAATAAGAACTGAAACCAATACTAACTATGCTTTGTACAGTCTTCAAGAAGAGTTTCTAGTACATATTACTAATTAACTTTGGTAGATGATGGAAATTTTTTTTTTATAGTTCAAATATAAAAATACAGACTATAAGAATAAGATAATCATGGATTTTCCAGTAGATCACTTAAAGAAATATTTTAAATCCCTCAAGTCAAACTAATAAAAAAAAATTAAGTGTGGATTAATTAAAAATAAAATATAAATGATTTCTTTCTGTTATAATAATAATAATATTGAATATTAAGTAAACTACAATAAAAACACCTAAAGAATTTTAAAAATAGTAAAAGATACTGAAGTTTAGTTTGTATTTACTGTTCAACATCGGCACTACTTTCTATACTTTCACCATTGCATGTCATTTGTATTACAGAAGTTCCTCCTTCCATTCACTTTAAATGCAAACTTGTCTAATTGTAAATAATGAATCCTTAATTATAGATTTGCAGGCTTCAACACTGGTAAAACAAAATTGTTGCCGATAGCTTTTCAAATTTTGGTTATGTTTAAGAAGTCACATATAACAAATTTGAATTAAATGACTGTAAACAGTTTTTTAATCATCCTTAATGTTTTACGAACAATACCTAATACTTTAAATTGGTACACCATTCCACCATGTGAGAAGAGTAATTTTACTTAACTGTTAGTGTTAACTATTAAGTGTCCAGGAAATGAAAACGAACAAGTATTGTTTTTTCTAAACTGGATCAATCCACTTGAAGGGTCCCAAAAAACATAAGCTGGTTTCCTGACCAATTCAAAAAAATTTTAACTTACCCATTTGTTTCCAACATGTTTCAGGACCTTAAAACTATTTTTTTTTATTTTTATTTTTTATTTAAGCAGTTTACCTAAGGTGGTCATTTTTGTTACAGTGCGACACCTATTTTTGCTGACTAAAGGTTTACAGAAAAAATCATAACTAAAAAACTATTGGTCCTGGAAGGATGAAACAAAAGCAATTTAATATATTTTCTCAAGATAAAAGATTGGTCCAGTGGTTTATTTACTTATTTCTCTTCTTTCTATGAGAAAATTACCAATAAAGTTGAACATGTTAAACATTGAAATTTCATTTTTTGGTAATTTTTTTCAAGAGGCAGACGGCATACACAGTTTGAATTATTTTTTTACATGTAGGTATATGTAAGTAGTTTTAATGTAAATAATAATAATAGTGATATACTTACTCCTAAATTTTTATGAATTTTTGAAAACTAGTTTATTAAAAAAAATGCAAATTTTGGCTTCAAATAACTCTGATGGGGCTGGTGATAAAAATCTCAAATTCGCACAACTTAGTGTTTTTGTGGATATTTATGGCAAATAAAAAGGTTTCTTGTGTATTGTACTAATAAACAAGTTATAACCTCTCAAAAATCATGAAAAACATGTTAAAAGCAATACCATTTTGACTCGCTAAATAAATGCTCCAAGGGGGGTTTCTTGTCTTGTTTGCATTTTACATTTTTTATATTTAGCCTCTCTGTTATTGAAGTTGGAAGTTTTCAATATTTTTAAAATAGGTTTTTCAAATTATTAATGATAGGTCGTAATTTAATGATAACTTACCAGTAACCTAATACAATTTTGATTCACAAATGCTTGTAAAACTTACCCAAACTGAGATTTCAAAGAGTAGCCTATATCTTTTTTCAATAATTCATTTTTATTTTTATATTGGTTTATTTTTGTAGACGCTATCAAAGAAAAATTAAATTTTAGCAAAATTTTAAATATTCTTCAATGAAATAGCCTCCATTCTGTACCAATGAAAGTTTATTATCTAGTATGGTTAACCAACAGCTGTGATATCTCTTCTGATAATTCTGTTGAAATTGTGAGAACAACCCATCACTGTGGTTCAAGTGGTGTCAACATTCTCAGGACTTTGCAGATCGGTACCCACACTTTGTTTTGTTGAGACTTTTGAAATGATGCATGTGATCCAGCTGGGTGAGAAAAATGAACCTGCACATCATCATTTCGAGGCTACTATCTACCATTTTTGAAAATGTTAACACAAACAGACTTTCCAGGAACTTTAGTTAAATTTGGAAAAATGTGTTTTTAAGAGCATGCTCTAATGTTATTTGTCTTTTGTTTTTCTTAACTGTTTTCTTTTATGAGTTCTCAAAAAGTCACAACAGAACTGTCCATACAAATGACTGAATTTTGATCAAAATCTTTTTTCATGATATTTTCAAACTAGTGACATCTGAATTAATATGTAAAAAATAAGTTGTTGGTTTTCATCAATAAATTCACAAATTTTAATGAGTTCTTTTGACACTGTACCATACACTGTTTTATGACACTTCATTCTTATAAATTCCTATGGAGCAATGGTTTTCCTTTTTTTTGTGTGAAATTACTTGAAAATAATGAAAAAATTTAACTGATTTTAAAATTTGCAAATATAATATTATTAAGTAAAAAACATATTTATTTAATAAATACTTCCAAACACAAGATGAAATTTGAGACACTTGGTAAAGATGTGAACATGTCACTGACCTGCACCCACCGGGTTCGTCTAGTGGTGAATGCATCTTCCCAAATCAGCTGATTTGGAAATCGAGAGTTCTAGCATTCAAGTCCTTTAGTAAAGCCAATTATTTTAACACGAATTTGAATACTAGATCGTGGATATCTGAGTTCTTTGGTGGTTGGGTTTCAATTAACCACACATCTCAGGAATGGTTGAACTGAGATTGTAAAAGACTACACTTCATTTTCACTATACATGTCATCTTCATTCATCCTCTGAAGTATTATCTGAAAGGTAATTATTACCAGAGGCTAAACAGGAAAAAGAGGTCACTGACCTGCAAGATGTGAACAGGTACAGACCTGTTCACATCTTGCAGGCCAGTTTAGCTTTGCAGTTACAGAACTGCAAAGCTAAATGATGCAACAAGCATAAATGAGCATGCTGCAACAAGAATTTTCCTAAGAACAGGAAGTGACTTCAAGCGACTGTTATAACATGAACACTGCAGTTGAATGGTTCAAACAAATCTATTTCTACTATAGTAATAAGTATAAAAATATTAAAGTGCCACAAAAAAAAACCTCCTTGGAGTACTTATTTAGCGAGTCAAAATGGTATTGCTTTTTGAAAGGTTTTCATGACTTTTTTGAAGTTATCATTTTTTAATTAGTATAATATACAAAAAACTTTTTTATCTGCCACATCCACAAAAACACTGTAAGTTGTATAAATTTGAGATTTTTATCACCCGGCCCATCACAGTTATTTGAAGTCAAAATTTTAATTTTTTTTAATAAACTAGTTTTCAGAAGTTTAGGGGTAAGTATATCACCATTATTATTATTTACGGAAAACCTACTTACCTACATATAAAAAATAATCTGAACTGTGTATGCCTCCCTGCCTCTCAAAAAAAATTACTAAAAGTGAAATTTCATTGTTTAACATGTTCAACTTTATTGGTAATTTTCTCATAGAAAGAAGAGAGGTTAAGTAAATAAACCACTGGACCAATATTTTGCCTCGAGAAAATATGAATAAATTGCTTTTTATTTCATCCTTCCAGGAGCTAAGGTTTTTTTCTGTAAACCCTTATAATCACAAAAATAGGCGTGCGCACCGTAATAAAAATAGCCACCAGAGGTAAACTGCTTAAATAAAAAAATTGTAAAAAAAATTATTTTTAAGTCTTGAGACATACAGGAAACAAGTGGGTAAGTTAATTTTTTTTTGAATTGGTCTAGTAACCACCCTTGGGTCACTTCAAATGGATTGACCCAAACCACTATTTCTTTTCTGCACAACTAACTAGTTTAATATTAAAATCCGCCAATACAGTGGGCATTACAGTTATTTATTGAAGCTATGCTTACAAGTCCAATTTTAAGACTGGTTTTTTCTTACATATACGTCAATATGGAATATATTCTCTCTAACAACAAAAGTTCAAAATGGGAAAAATCAGTCTGCTGAAACCATTTTTACACTCAATTTAGTTTTTTACATAATCAACATGAAGTTTCAATAAACATTATAAGGTAACAAATAATATATTTATAGCAATCGCCCAAAAATTACATTAATTTTGAATAATGCCTTATTTATAGAAAGTACAACTTCAATACTTTGTCATACACGCAACTGCTGATTATAGAGATGAATCAGATCCTGTCCTACATTCTTGGACTAATTTCAAATTTTTGTGTTGTATCAATTTCCAATAAAATAAGATATTAACTTCCAAAGATTTTACATGTTTGATAGTAGTTGTGTAAGAATATTTTGATATTACAGTACAGTGTTTCAAGTTACGGTTATTTTCCAACCATAACTTGAAGCAAGTAAACATTATCACATCTAAACATTTACAGAGTATTTATTCTTAGGTTTATTTCATGATATTAGATAAAATGATCACATAATTGATAATTATTAATTAGGAAATAAAATGGAATAAGAAAATGTAAAAATAATTAAAATAGAACCAGAGTATATTCTGTTTACCTTAAGAACATCCAGAACATCATCTGCATCTAATCTGAAATCACAGAGAGCATGAAGAATTTCAACTTTTGTACGAAGGGGAAGGAACTGGAAGTCGATATCAGAATCAAAAGGATTTTCCATGCCATATTCCTGAAAATAAGTATACACACACAAAATAAATACTTCTCCTACATGCACGAATAAAATTGTATGCAAATGGATGCAGGCACATAATAAGTAAAATCTTCACACCATGTGAAAATTAACTATTTCATATTGTTCTCTATTTATCTTAATATAAAATTCAGAATGTCCATGTGATTCTACTGTCAATCTAAAACTCAGGAACTGCCACACTGATTTGCACAATATTTTTCCTACTACGTTTTCTGAACTTTGAGGGAAGTTTTGAACAAAACTTTATCAAAGCAACTACCTTACTGAGTGAGTGATAAGACCTAACAGACTGCACATACAGAATTTTCATGTAAATTTTGAATCGCAACTAACCACATTTTGTAAAAGATAGCTACTTTTATTCTCTACATGAAATTTAAATGACAGACTGAACTATATTTTAATATCTAATTTCAAAATAAATAAAATTCTATTAAAATAATGACATTTAATAAAAAATTTACTGTTTCACAAGTTCATGGGAAGGAAAAGATAATTTATCATAACCGATACAACAAAATATAAAACTATTATTTACTATAATGTTAAACCTTTCAACCCTTATTAGAATATATATCAGTATTTTTTTAACAAGCTATTAAAATGTCATTTCTAACACTTGAGGAAAAATTTAAGCATAAGCAGGTCAAATCCCAGTAAGGCATAAAATTTTCACGTAATAGTATAAAAAATTTCAAATCTTATTCCCAAGCACTGTGTAAGCAGTGCTTGCACAGTGCACTGCACTGCTTAAGTGTAAGCAGTAAATTAGTCTTAACACATCTTCATTAATTTCTTAAACAGTAAAAATTCTATCATTCTACTATAAGTCTATTCAGAATTTCACCTATGGTGGAATCATATGTAAACTAGCCAAAGATCAATTTATCAATGAAAAATTATCGTTTATTAATAAAAAATTATGCTTAGTAATAAATCTACCAAATTGCAATTGATTACCTGATAATTTTACTCTTGCATCATACCAAATAAGAAATATATAAAACCCAATATACAATATAAATTCATGCATTCAAGATACAATTAATAAAATATTTTTAGAGAAAAATAAAACTTCAAATAATTCTCCTCAAAGTTCAATCAGATAAGTTAATAAAATTGTTTATATTAATGAGAAAACAACTAAAGCCAATGCATTTTACTTACCCTACATTTCTGACGGAATAGGCGTCGTAAAAACATCTGATAATTAAATGTAGAAATTCCATTATTACCTAAGCAACCACATAATAGTCTAACTATCAACTCTTGCAATAATGAGCTCCCTGAATCTTCAGTTCCATCTGTTAATAGAGCTTCTTCAAGCTCCTGTAAAAAAGAATAATAATAAGTTATTAAAAATATTATTCAGTTATTTAAGGCCGTAATTCAAAAGTTCACTCTAGTTATCATTGTAACAACCATGTAAACTTTCATATATCTTCATCTTGAAATTAACCATTTTTATATTTTGTTCAAATCTTCAACTCCAAATTTAGAATAACACAAGAAAATTTCTAAATAAATAATTAAAATAAGATCAATCAATTGAAATGAGGAACTGATAATTCTTACTACTATAATTACGTGTTATCAGTCAGTAATTGTTCAGCACAAACTATAGAAGAAAAATCAAAACAAAAATGTGATATAAGATAATTTAGTCATTAACATAATAGCATAATCAAATACCCTATCACAAAAGTAATCATAATAGACTATTACAAATACCCTCTCAAAATGAAAAAATCCAAGAATAGGAAAGCATTTTAATTAATTTCTTATTCAAGTTGTGTAAATTTGGTACTTACGTATTAACGCCACAGCAGCTACAGCTGCTGTTTAGGTTATGTTGACTTCGTGTACTGACAGATCATACGTATATCAAAATAACCTAACTAAATATAGCCTACGCTCGCTAACCTCTTACGTATTAACGTCACCGCAGCTACAGCTTTATTTAAAAACAAAGTAGTCAATCGGATTTCAGTGGATTAACATTAAGCACAGATTTCGGTGCTATAACATTAAGGTTATATTATTAATAAGTTGTATATATTATGCATATTTAATGTTAATTATAAGAGGTTAGCGAGCGTAAGTTATATTTAGTTAGGTTATTTTGATATACGTACGATTTGTCAGTACACAAAGTCAACATAACCTAAACAGCAGCTGTAGCTGCGGTGGCGTTAATACGTAAGTACCAGAAATTTTTTTAACATTAGGAGTAATAGTAATTATTTTGTACTGGCAGGCCCCTCTTATTTAAGATTTTTAAATTTACTAGCTTTGATTATTTTAAATACAAATACCGACAAACCTCCCTAAATCGAACCTTCTAATCTGAATAACTACCAAATCGAATAATTACTTTGTCCCTTTGAAAAATTCTGTTTAAATCGAATTAAATCACCTCCTTTATTCAAAAATTTTGAGAACTTGATATACATATTATTTCTTTGACGAAAACATTTTCAATAAAGAATTTACATTCTGGGCATCATTTCTAAACAAGCATAGATAGCAGTAAATCAGTTTTATAGTGTTTGGAGGTCATTAATGTGGACTGTGAATTTTAAACGGTACTGGAGGGCCTAATGTTAATAAACTTTTGACTTGTTTATTTGCCACTGGTCGCCACAGTAGTCAATATACGTGCACGGTGTCCCTGTATGATGAGTAATATCTGATCTTATTCCTTACAGCAGCTATGAATAACATAATGAGTCAGATTTTACTATACAGAATATGCTTTTATTTTATATAATTAACATTAAAATTGGTTATACTAATTGTGTTTTAAAATTTACATTTACACAGTGCACCAGTTCTTCTCATGGAATTCAAATTGTATTTCATTTTAAAATTTACGATTCAATTTTGTACATTTTTGTGTTTTCTTGCACCTTTTTGTTTAAACTTTGATACATAGGTCTACTGTAAAATTTTAACAGCTGCATTTTATAATGAGCATGCAGTGGAAACACAAAGCATTATCTATCAGAAATAAAATAAAGATTATAAAACAGATTATAAATTCGCTCATGAATTTGGAATTCTGTAAAGCACTTTATCAGCAATTTAAAAAAATGAAAATTCAATCTTTTCTCAAGAATATTCTTCAAATGTGGACCACAAAAGAATAAGAAGTAGAATTCGCCAATATTGATGAATGCATGATAAAATGGTTCAAACAATGTAGTAATAATATTGTTAATTTAGGGAATAATATTGTTAATAAAGAATTTAAAGCGAGCTACAGATAGGAAAATTCCAAAAAAGACATGGTACTGCGTTCTATAAAGTTAACGTTGAAAGTGCTAGTGTTTCTTTTTTCAAGAAATAATTAAAAGTATTGTACTGTATTTCATTTTTTCTTTTTTTAATTTTTGCATAATACTGTACAAATGTTTTACTTTTCTAATATAATTTAATATTGTAGTAGCCTACATTATACTACAGATTAACATAAGTCTTCATTAAATTGTGAAATTTTTAAGTTTCATTATTTTACCTCTCTAAATATAAAACTCCATAAATAAAAAATAAAAAATATTGGTCTCTTGAGATTTGAATTAGAGGTTTGACTGTATATATTTATCACAGAATTATAAAAAAAAATTAAAGTTAATTCTTTAAATTATTACTTAACAATAAACAATATAAATGTTAATATATCAAGGAATATAGGTTGAGATCATGTTTTATACAGATGTTCTAGTGATTACTTTATTTGCTTTAATGGAATATTCTGAATATTTAAAAAGTAAGCTATAATAGGATAGTTTTGTGGTGGCATTGCAGGCGAGCAATGCTTGCTGTTTAAGAATTAACAATCACTGTTAAAACTGAAATTTAAGTTTTTTTATTATATAGTAGGATTAAAAATCTAATTCAATTTTTTTATACGTTAATATTATTATCAGAATATAAATTCTTAATTTATTGGGTAAATAATCTAAAACATGTTCAGTAGTAATAAAAAAATCTTAAGCTAACCTATTATCATAATTGACATTTTCACTAATGTCCAAAAAATCAAAATTATCATTTTCATTGTCCCTATTTATATACTACAATCGTAATGTCACATTGTTTTCAAATACACTTCATATTTTTGCCAGGGGGTTAAATATCAGACTGAAACATAATTAAATACATCACCAACATAAAGATAATTTCTGTGCATGTAATGGAGGTCTTTTAGCAGCCATTACAGTAATATTTTCAATACATTTACACAGACATACCAACAGATATATCAATAACAGTAGCTTAAATTTAAACAAGAAATAACAATGAATATGCCATAAATACCAGAAAATATTATACTAAAAAGATAACAGAAATATCATATCACATTGACAGTTGCATTTTGAACTGAAACCTAGCAATAAAAAACTGACAGTTGCACTTCCAGGTTTAAACATAATTGATTTACAAAATATAAACAAAAAGATAAAAAGAGGTTGAAAAAAATACTAAAACAATTAAAAATCACTAAAATTGGACAGCCAATAATGACAATAAGAATCAACTAATATTTCTATTAAGCTGAATCAAATAGTCTAAAAATTACAATTAAGAATTTATAAACAAAAATCTTCCTTATCATTGAAGAAAGCCATATGGAGCACTACCATCACCATACTTCATTAGGGAAACTTCAGCTCTACTTGGTTACTAATGTTCACCAATTAAAACCCTGTAGCTGTGTGCCACCTGTTGCCTTACAGACTGCTGACCTAATTCCCATTAACATGAAACTACAGATGAAAGGATAAGGATAATAAAATCTTAACATATTTGGTTAAAATAACACAAGTTATTTGGCCCGATAATAGACAAGAAAATAAACTTGTCATTTTAACAGTTTGCATAGATTATGCAACCTGTTTATCAAAATTTAACAAAACTTTGCAGGAGGTAGTATGTAAATAATTGCAATTTATTCAGAAAAAAAGATATTGTTAAACAAATCACAAATTCATTAATTATTGAATTTAATGTTTGTTTACTACCTTCCTTCCATAACAGATCTAGCATTTATAAGCAATATAAGGAAGGTCTGAGATGCTATTAATGACACCATACAATTGAACATATAAATAAAGTGACCAATATTGTTAACATTAAAATAACCCAGTATTGCATATTTCTTGCCTAGACTATCAATTCAAATGTATTTATCTTATTCATGGCAAAATTTTTAATTAACCCTTCCTTTTTATTAATTTATTCTTTTTGGCGCATAATTTTTAGCATTCTACAATATCATATTTTGTTTATTTTTATTTATACTATAGCTGTTTCATTTGTAATAACAAATTGTATTCACAAAAATTTTACATTTATTTATTAAAATTAAAAATAATTAAATAGTAATTAATATGTTTTTAACTATAAACACTTCACATTTGACACCTGAAACTTTGTAACTAAAAAATCTATATATTATATTCACTGTAACTTCTTCAACTAAACTTACATTATACACAAGAACAATATGCATGACTGTGCTGAATACAACAAATACGATCATAATAAATGTTGATTACTAAAATAAAATGTAATCTTGTTTGACAGCATGTTAAGATACACTGAAATCACTACAGAATATGGCCATCGCAATAAGAAAATTCAGTAACATTAAAATATTGCTTAAAATTATTACCTCAATATCAAAATCTAGGAGATTAAATGCAACTCTAAACAAGGAGCAGAAGTGGGCAATACTTGGAACTTCCCACCATGATTGTATATCTAAAAAATAATAAAATACATCATTTATTACAAATAATAACGTAAATTAATACACCACACGAACAGTTAATATTTAAACTTAATGTTAGTGTAAACAAAAGGTCTAGTGAATAAATAAAAGTACAACTCCATTTTAAACATACTGAATCACAAAATAACAATTACTTAATTAAAAGGCACAGATATGTTGAACGGATAATTGTTAAGAAAAATTTATAATAAACTACCATAATATCGTTTTGATTCAGTAACATAACCTAACTATTGGACACCTCCCAATACGAGGTTGGATTAACGAAATTATATCAATTATTCAAAGTACCTTTCACCCAAATATGATTATCAACAAGCATCAATAATAACTACAGATAAAGCAATATCAATTTATGAACAACACATGAATTTACATCTCGGACATCAGTAAAATCAAATAAAAAATAAGCCTAGGGCATACGCTTAGAAAAGACTTAGGGAGGTCTGACATTACCGCCATTAACGGATTTCTAGTTTCTAAAGCGTTAAAACCTTTAAGAGACGCTAATTTGAACGTAAAACATCACTTTATTAAGCATTAAAGCCGATAAAACTTACCATCCATCAGAAAGACAGAAACTACTTCAGAGTGTATGTATCGACATATTCACTAAACACAATAAAAACCTCTGCTGTGTTTGGCTCTTTTGAATCGCCGGATGTTGAGTCAATCCGGGACCTGTGATCCGAAAAACAAATGAAAAACGACAGTAACTATTTTGTCGAGCGCTAGTTCATCCATCTGTTTTCGTGTATTTACAAGTATTTTTCAGTTTTACATCTACTATTTTTTTAAGTAATTTTTTACTTTCAATAAAACAATAAATAAAGTTGTAACTTAGGTCTCAACACAAGATCGAAATATTAGAATGATTTCTATCTTAAATAAATAAAATATTCAAGCATTAAGTTTGCTCTACAATAATTTTATATATAAATCATATTTTTTTAACAACATAATGAGAAATTAATTTAACATATTTTTCAATGAGTGGTTTTGTTTTAATTATTTTATTTGCCAGAAACTAAAGATGTTAAAATTGATGTATATAAAACGCAAAAATTAAATTTCATTTCTATTATCTGGTATCTAAAAGGAATTTTTTCTACAGAGAAGCATGACAAGTACTCTGATAAGCAACAGCGACTTTTTTTCGATTTCCTAACTTTAAATATCCGCTCTACCACTAGTAGCGCTATTGTTGATTTGAAAATGTAAACTTATAATTAGTGAACATTGATATAATACTCTTTCAATACAGTGTCAGGAGCAGATGAATAAAATTTACCGTTAAATTAATTAACAATGTTTGAATAGTTTCTGTCATATTCAACAAATTGTTATCAGCCCTGAAGCAGGTCTCGTTGACCTGCCATGTAGTCCCGTTCTCTTTTATTTCCTGCTAATCGTTTAATATCCTGGTAACCCCATTTCTTTTTAGATGGTCTAAAAATTATATTTTCCTGTCATTCTTTTCTTTTCACTTCCAATCTACTAAGCCAAACTGCAACTCTCATTATATAAAAGAATCACAGCTTTCCCAACATAGTGAGTTTGTTTATAAATTATTGCAATTTATTGTTTTACATTTTTTTGAGTTTAAATTCATGTTTGTAATGAGAATAAAATTTAATGAAATAAAAGTTACTTAATAAAATGTAATCTAAGAAACCAGTGTAAGAAATTGAATGTAATGATTATTGTTAGGTAATGCATGAAATCATTGAGAGCACTATTTACCGATAAAATTTACACAAAAAATAACATCAGACAATAGTTTCAAATACTAAAGTTCACAGTATACAACAATGAATATGTGACCAAATATATATATATATATATATATATAAAATATATTTTTAGTAAAAAAATTCTATTTGGCAGAATTTGAGTTCTACATTACAGTAATTAAACAATATTGAAACTGAGTTTGAATGAGATACATCACTCAAATATGTTCATAGAAAATTGATCTGAATTGAGATAAAGTAAATTTATTAACATGTTTATTTCAATGTAGCTTGCTCTGTTAGGAACATTTTTTTTGCATAATGTTTGCATTTTTGTTCCCAAGAAACAAGAATAGCTTAAAGTAGATTAAGATATTTATCATCTTATAGTTATTTACCCAAAGGCAGATTCCTTACAACATGAGCATTTCCGTGCTCCTCTATTTCAAGCTAAACTTTTAAGATCTTGATAACTTATCTTCTTTTACAGAGTCTTTAATCATTATTATTTTTCAGCTTATCTTTGTGCTTCTTATACTGATTTAATCTATTCTTTTCCTGTCATTAAATATCCCAGCCAATTAGATTCCCTATTCTGATTAAGTTTCAAATCTCATTAATTCTCTTCATTACTTCTTCATTTCTTACTTTGTCTGTTCATTTATTCTTCTCCTGTTTCTTCAAAGCGTTACAATCTGTTTTCACTTTCCTCTATCTTTCCAATCTAATTTTTGGCTTCTTAATATTTCCGTAGTATATCCCATTTTTCTATTTAGAAAAAGAATTTGATACAAATCTTTTCTTCATTTTTACTTCCTTGTACGAAGTAAGGAAGTATTCTGATTACAAAATATTTAGTTTTTTTCAGATTTCAATGGAATTATACATTTTAATCATCCCTGAATTCATTTTGACTAGTTTAAGCATGACATCTGTAAAAATCTGTATGTGTATGTACTTATCTCACATAACTCAAAAACAATTAGCCATAGTATGTTGAAATCTTGGATGTAGGACTGTTGTAACATCAAAATGTGGACCTCTTCTTTTGATTGTAATTGACTGAACCAAAAGTGTCCCCAAAAAAGCCCAAAATCCAAAAAAAATTGGATTTTGGACTTCTTCTTAACTGTAGTAATAAACCCTCATTGAGAGCTTTTCAACGATATAATACTTATTTACATTGGTTCCAGAGGCAAATTAAATTTTAATTAATGATATTTATTTTTTCTTACAAGGGAAGGTACATCAATTCCAATCAGACTTAATCTCCTTTTTTTTTTTATTTATATATATTGATTAATTAATAAATTAATAACCTGTGACTGCAAAAAAAATACAATAAATAATTCAATAATAACAATAAAAAAAAAATATGAAAAAAATCAGAAGTTATTAGTGAAATAAAATTTTATGTACTTATAAAAATGTGTGTATGTAATTTAATAGGCATTATTACTTATTACATATGTGAATATGTAATAGATTTGGTGAAACCAAATATGTGTGTATGAAATAGATTTGATGTGTATATGTAATAGATTTAATATTAATTGAAAATTATAATTTAGAATCATATTATTTTTGGATTTTCTAGTTTAATTTTATTTAATTATTCTGGCATTTCTGTTTTAATTTATCTACATCAAAGTTAACTACAGAGTGACTGAAAAATAGACCCTCACAAGAATAAGATATACACTGAGGCATATATCCCTGATCTTTAATAAACTGCAAAAAATTCTTATCTTTTAGTTCATTACTCCTCTGATATTGTCGGACAATATTTTCCCTAAGTTGGAGTTGATCATCATTTAGTTTATATGTTTTTTGTTGCCAATCATTTATTCACTCTTTGGTTCAATTTAATTCTTCTATTATTGCCAACCTCAATAGTGAAATGATAGTACATCTGCATTTCATCTAGAAGGTTTGTATTCAAATTGTGGTCAGATTTGCCAAATTTTTATTTGCCAAAAGTTCACCATCTTTAGAACAGTATAATAGGTATTAGATTGTTTTTCCATGAGGAAATAAATAATTCTTCATAATAGTATACTCTCAATATTTTAACTAAATTACAGTTTAGCTGTCTCACCAATACAGAAGACTAAATGTGCACTCTGCGGCTGCTGTCTTTATTTTGATATTTCGCTAACTGTACTTTTTTTTTTTTTTTAACTGAATTTTTACGGGCATCGACTGCTAAGGTCATTAGCCCTCTTCACATTCTTTAAAAGAAATTATTATCTCCATCAGGATCGTCATATGTAAGGGTGTAAAGGGCCCTTACATTTTATTTTTAAAAAAACACAAACTTCACAATAAACATTAAAACATAAAAGACAAGGACAATCACAAACACTTACGGGGTGTAAAGGGCCCCAATATTAAAATTTGAGATAGGTTCTCAAAAAACCATGAAATTAAAATTAAAATTAAACTTATCAATACCATATCTTTCTTTCTTCTACGAAGTCTCATTTATAGTTTGTTTAAGCACCCTCGGGGCGACCAGAACCGCCGTTGAGCAGTATATCAGTCGTGCCAGGGTGCCGTGGCAGTTGAATCCTTCTTATATCAGGCCATAGGCATGCACGGCGTACACCCATAGCCTCGCGCCCTCAATCCACCCTTGAGGGTCCCCCATGCCATCATCGGACACACCCCGACTCACTGCTCTTGAATGCAAGTGAGCCAAAATGGCCTAGGCAAGAGGGCTACCTCCCGTCACTATACGTGCCACGCTTCGAGACTCCCTTATATGTATATATAAAACTACCGCTTAGAGTATTTTTTACCACAGCTTTAAACTTCCATTTTATAGACTTTTAAGAAGTCCACGTGTGTAAAAATGCAACTATATTTTCTTCATTTCCATTATCCAGATCAGCACTAATATTATTTGTAAGACGGAACCTCTTTCTGAGGTCCTCATATATGGTACACTCTTCTATTAGATGCTTGATTGTCAGTGTTTTATTACAAACACCGCACATTGGTCTCGCTTCGCCGGTTAACAAATATAAATTTGTTAATCGCGTGTGACCGATTCTAAGTCTGGTCACCGCTACTTGTTCACGGCGAGTCAACTTAAAGTCGCTTTTCCATTTATAAGGAGAAGTTTTAACTGAGTTTAATTTTGTATTTAAACTCCTCCATTCAGCGTTCCACTTGTTTCTTACTATGTTTGTTAGACGGTTTTTAACATCTGCCACTCTTACAGGAAATGCATCCAAGTAATCGCAGGCTGTTTCATTTCATTACCTGTAATACCAGCATGCCCTGGAGTCCATACAAATACGCATCGCTGTCCTCGTTGTTTTAGTATGTATAAAATGGACAGGATGTTTGCAATTAGGACATCCTTAATGTTCTTGTTCCGAATTGCAACGAGTGCACTTAATGAATCGGAACATATTAGCACTCTCTCTTCACAATAGTGTTCAGTGTAGCGAAGAGCTTGCTGAATTGCAGTGAGTTCTGCCGTGTAGACACTGGCCACATCTGGCAGTCTCCAAAAGTGGGCTTCTTCATTTACATATATCGAGCATCCAACACCATGTTCGGTTTTAGAACCGTCAGTATAAATTCTAATATGTTCTTCGTAACTACTGACGGTTGCCAAAAATTCCTGCTGGATGATCACTGCTGGTTTCTTTTTTATTTCTCCTTGAGAGAGATCCAAACTTGTATTTACCGCTGGCAAGAGCCATGACGGTATTTCTCTAGTAGAAATTGCTAGTGTCTCTGGTATAGCAATTTCATATTTTCTTCTTAATTCGTGGTACCTAATTCCGGTTGGTCTGGAATGGGTAGCACGATGTTCATATACTGCAGCCATATGATGATTCATAAACAATTTATTATTTATATGAGCAGGGAAAGCCCATACATTTGCTGCATATCTTAACAAAAGGATCTCTCTTCTATAATGTAGTGGCATTATTCCAGCTTCAGACATCAGACTAGCCGCCGGACTTGTGCGGAAAGCGCCTGTTGCATATCTTATTCCGCTATTATGAACTACATCTAACTTTCTTAAGTGCGACTTTCTAGCGCATGAATATACGATACATCCGTAATCTAGTTTAGATTGAACCAATGCTTTATACAATCTCAATAATGTCTCTTTGTCTGAGCCCTAATTTAAATTCGATAAACATTTTATAATGTTTAGGGCTCTTTTGCATCTATCACTCAAGTCCTGTACATGTAATCCCCATGTAAGGGATTTATCCAATACTAGTCCTAAATATCTTACGCTATCTTTATATTGTATTGGATTATCGTCAATTGTCAACGCAGGACTTTGATGAGGAATTCTCTTCCTACAAAAGTGTACACAGCACGTTTTCTCTGGTGAGAATTGGAATCCGTTATTCCTTGCAACTTCATTTAGAGCATTGATCGCTCGTTGCAATTTGTACCTCACCATAGCAGTCTTGTTGCTGGCATACACAATTGCCAGATCATCAACATAGACGCTTTTGCTGATTTCTACTGGAATGGCTAGTATCAATTTATTAATGGCAATGGTAAACAAGGTACCGCTCAATGGCGAACCCTGCGGTATGCCATTTTCCAAGATTCTTTCACATGAATATTCATTGTTGACACGTACTTGGAAGGTACGGTCATTCATGTAGTTGCTGAGCAGTATAGGCAGATTGCCACGAATGACCCATTCATGTATCTGGAGCATTATACCATGACGCCAGGTCATATCGAAAGCCTTCTGAAGATCAAAGAAGACTCCGACACAATGTTTCCTTTTAATAAAGCTGTTATATATAATGTCCTCTAAGCTGATCATTTGATCAGTGGTAGAATGGTATTGCCGAAAACCTGCTTGATACGGTGATATCAGGTTTTCTTTTTCCAAAACCCAGACGAGTCGATTATTAATCATTTTTCCCATAGCACACGTCAAAGAAATAGGACGATAGCTATTGGGGGTCTGTTAAATTTTTATTTTTCTTTAGTACTGGAACAACATGAGCTTTTTTCCACTGCTGCGGGTACGTTCCATCCCGCCATATTTTATTATAAAGTTCTAATAATCTGCGTTTTGCAGTGGTATTCAGCTGCCTGATCATATTATAATGGATTTCATCCGGACCAGCAGCTGTGTTACCTGCTTTTTCCAACGCTTTCACGAATTCTTCCATTTTAAATGGTACATTATATGAGTAATTATACTCAGTTCTAAAATTTAGTAGACCTTCGAGTTCTTCTTTTTTGGTTCGAAAACCTTCCTCGTAGTTGGCCGTTCTGCTGGCCTTTTCGAAGTGATTGGATAACAACTCTGCAATTTCATATGGAGTGTCTTTTATTTCATCTTCATCTTGAAGGCTAGTTATGGGAGCAAAATCATTACGCCCACAAATCGCCTTCACTTTCCTCCAAACATCTGATGCAGTAGTAGTTTTGTCGATGGATGACACGTATTGCTGCCAGGATCGTTTTTTCGAGTCTATCATAAGACGTTTTGCATACGCTCTGTATTTCTTAAAGGCAACAAGATTTTCTATGCTAGGACGCTTCTTAAAGGCGTTATACGCCCTTTTCTTTCTTTTTATAGCTTCACTTATTTCATCGTTCCACCATGGAACGGGTTTTTTCGTAAGTTTCCCAGATGTTTTGGGAATATATCTCGATGCCGACTCAATTATTGCATTTGTTATGGCGTCGACATCGTCTCCGATAACTCCAGTTGTTTCCGGGAGTATCGTTCTAGCTGTGAAGCTCATCCAGTCTGCCTTTTCAAATAACCATCTTTTAGGGATGGGATATATTGTTCTTGTAACATCAGTTACAATTTGCACCGGGAAATGATCGCTTCCATGCAGATCGTCTATAACATGGAAGCTGTACCTCGGTGCTATCGATCCGCTTATAAGTGCAAGATCTATACAGGACGTCGATCCATCTCTGGCATTGAAAAAGGTTCCTGATCCGTCATTTAAAATAATAAGTTCAGAATTCATCAGGAACCCTTCCAGTTCTCTTCCACGGGGATCTACTCGATCTGATCCCCAAAGAGAATTATGAGCATTAAAGTCACCCACCAGTAAAACAGGTGGGGGAAGCTCGGAAATTAGTCTTGCTATGTCATCCTTATTCCAATCAAAATACGGCAAGTATATGCTGCAGACAGTGACCTGGAGCGGACGCTTCATTCTAACGGCGACCGCTTGTAGGTTTGTGTTTAGAACAACCGCTTCGGTGGTAGCTCTAGTCGATGTTAATATAGCTACTCCACCTCGCTAATTTTTAATTAAATTATTGTCTGGGTTTTCCTTTCGGCCATCCTTTTTTCCTTTTCTTCTCCATCCTACGAACAGCATCGTGTTCGCGGAGAAGGTCGTCGCCTGTAAGGCTTCCGGTCTCCGTATCGGAGACCACCGAAGCCGCCGACGACGACGGGCATGGATCGGTGCCGGTTCCAGGCGCCGATTGAGAGGCGGCAACCTGGCCGCTCCCCAAACGGGGGTCGCACCGGTCACCGCCTGTGGGAGGGGGGGACACTCGCCCCCCCTGTGTGATTTTTTGTGGCCTCTGAGGCTTAGAGGCCACTTCAGTTACAGGAGGCTTGGGAGCCCCCATAATAGTTTCTGTAGGTATCACTTTTTCCTTGTCATCAAGAATCTCACTGAGTCGGACTTGGCATTCTGCTTTGGCGTCCGTTTTCTTCAGAACAGGAGCAGCTTTCGGTGTTTTATCTTCGGGAGGAGGCTGTACTAATATCTTTGGCTTTATAGGATCTTTACTATTGAAAGGTTTCATTTTATTGTCAATAATTCTTTCGATCATATTAGCCAAGGTCGGAGCAAGTTTACTGATGAGTTGACCTTCACCGACAGCAACTGGAGCAGGGACAGGAGCGTCAGCCGCAGCCTGAGCGTAGGTTGTTGTTGCTCTAGGCTTACGGGCGTTAACTATCTTCTTTGCATCGAAGTAGCTGACCTTTTGCAGGGTTTTTACTTCCTGCACAGCTACTTCATCTTTGTAGACAGGACAATTCCTTGATCTACAAGAATGCGCTCCTTTGCAATTGATACATGTAGGAGGCTCTTTACACGGCTCTCCCTCATGCACCTCTTCACCGCACAAGCATATTTGCGATCTTTTGCATCTAAGAGCGGTGTGGCCAAAGCGTTGGCACTTAAAGCACCTCATTGGCTGTGGGACAAATGCCCGCACATCCAAACGGTGAATACCTGCTCTTATCTTTTCCGGCAAAGTAGGCCGGTTGAAAGTGAGGACATGAGAAGCTGAGGGTAAGACCTCACTGTTCCTTCTCATGTTCAATCGACGGCACTCTATTACTCCTTGTGCTGCCAGTTCCTCTACAATCTCTTGCTCCGAACAATTTAAAAGATCCCGACAGACCACAACACCCCTTGAGGTGTTGAGCGTGCCGTGGGGATCAACACGTACAGCTAGTTCTCCAATTTTCTTCAGTCCTAGAATCTTCTGAGACTGTATATCATTAACAGTCTCTACATGAAGTCCCGTGAAAGTTTTTCTTATTTCTTTAACAGGGCCTTAATTTTTTTACCTTCTTCCTTAGTGATAACCAAATACTTAGGTTTTGGAATGCTGCTCTTGAAAAAAGCTTTCTGCAAGCTTTTCCTAGCCTCAATCTCAATCCTTCTGGCTTCTGTACTCTTTCGGCGTTTCGCCTCAGGCGAAACGGCCGGTTCTAAACGAGGGTGTTTACGTGCACCCTCTGCCACGTTAGTTTGTTCAGGAATATTCATGAACATTGATCCCTTCTGTAGCAAGGCTAGCCGCCGGGGTACACCCCCACTCCAGGGCTACTAACCTTGGAGGTCCGATCCGGTACTCCGGTGGAACCGGCATATGTCCTGGCAGAGAGCGGATGCGCAGTCTCTGCACTGACTCCAGGCTCCTACTCACCGAAGCTTTCAGAGCTCCCATGCACCGACATACATGGGCACTATTGCTACATGCTTGCCATCGCAGGGGGCATGTGGACAACGGAAGGGTCTCCGTTACACCTGCAATAACATTGACCCTGGCCGCCACATCGCCAGCTCTAAGAGTAGTATGAATCCATTTCCAAAATCGTTTGTTATTCCATTTCCTGCAGGTAGCCAAAAATCCAGTCCGTTTAGTGACTTGAAGTTGGAACCAGATCAAACTTAACAAAGCATAACCGAGGAATTAACTCGGAACCCCGTTAGCCAGCTATATGTAATGTACGAAGGTACAGCTGTTGCTGCCCTGGATGTGGAACGTAGATGTTGTGTTCCGGACGTGGGGATTATCTACCTCAGAGCTCTAACTGTACTTGTTTTGTGTATAGAGCACTTTTGGATAGCATTGTCTATCCTATTTCCAAAAGACAAACAGCTGCAAATCATCTAGCTGCTGTTGTTTTACACTAAATCAATATATAAATATTATATTGTAAAAAAATATTATATTTTCAAGCAACATTATTTTTCAGAAATAAATCATTTTTCCATGTAAACTCGTGTACTATCATGTGATATAGTTTTCTTCAAGTAATTAAGGAACTGCTTCTAGGTAGTTAATCATTTACTATTTCTATGTAAGGAAGTCCAGGACCTTGATATTAATGAGGTTTGTGTGCTTTGTTGATCTTGAGTGTCTTGCAAGAATCAAGTTAGCTACTGATAGGGTTCCCAAGATGAACTGGTATCAGGTTAGGACCCAGACTAAGAAGTACTTCACAGAGGTGTCTGTTCTACATTTTTGAAATATTCTTATGTTAAGAATAACTGCAATAATGTTTGTTCCTCATATTAGGAGTGGTTGATCAAGAGGTGGAAGATAGCATGATATCACCACCCATTGATCTTTAAGTTTTAGCATTATGGCACAATTGACTTCTGTTAAATGTTCTGAATTTAAAATAATTTCCCATTTTGATTTCTAGTTAAGCAATATGAGAGAGAAGTTGTGACAATCATCTTTAAAGACGAGTCAGCCAGAAATGGAAAGACGATTCAAACAGTCACATCATAAAATGTAAGAACACCTTTGCAAAATTTTCTAAGGTTCCTTGATAAATATTTAGTGATAATCAGAGTCTCCTGCACATCTTGAAATTTACTACTCCAACCCAACTTTGTATTGATGCTAAAACCATGCAGCTTGATGGTTTCAGTGAGCATTCCCAGTTTAATAAATGTCCCTGCAACCATTTGCTTTACTCCTCAATAGGGACTTTTTTTTTGGCACCAAACCAAGATTAACTTAACATCAAGAATTTAAAAGGAGGTAAAACCTTTTAAATTTTTTGAGCAATATACAGAATTTTTGTGCTCACTAACAGGATTAAATAAAAATTAGTTTTTCTTTTTACCTGATAAAAAGACACATTGTAACATACATTTTATATCATAAACTCAAAATTTCCACATGAAAAACATTGCTTAGATCTGTGTAGTTTATATCTTTGACCAGATAATTACATTGAAAGTTACAAAAATAAAGATTTTCAAACTTTTTGCATATTTATTTCTCAAGCATTCAACATTTCAAAACAAACATTTTCAAGCATCAAGCACTTTAAATTTTAGCCAAATTTTCAGTTTTTCAAATTAAACTGGCAATTTTAAACAAATACGTTTACATTATACAAAGACTGAAAGTATTACCATATTAATATACATATTTTTATTTTCTGTTTGCTCAATTGTAAACTAAGATCTATAGGCCAGAAGAAATGGTATTTGGGGCACAGAATAATACTTATGGACATTGGCTCTATTAATATAAACACAAAGTTTAAGAAGCTAGAAATAAAAAACGTAAAAATAAATTTTTTCTGCTCACAGGATGGAAATGACAAGTGTGGAAGGAGAAGCGGAAAAACCGAGAAACATCGATGAACTTCTGAAATTTTTCCTATATCCTCCACAGCAGCTTGCTATCTTTCCTCTACTGCTTTCTCTGTAACAGTACATTAATTTTCCAGAAAATTTATATTTTCCCTTTTTTTCTTAGATTTCAATGTAATACTATGTTTTTCAACTTTGACGTAAGCCTAAGTATGAGTTTTTGTATTCTCTGGTTTTAACTTTAAACGCTACAATCCCCCAACTTTCTTTTACTTCATTATTTGAAATCTCTGCATATTCATTTAATTACTTGATCTTTTAATTTTCGTGTTTTTCATTTTTATAAAACACTTATCTATTCCGTATTTAAATAAATAGTCTAAATCTTATAAACATTTTACTACTTTAAAAGCATTGTCAAATACATTGCAATCCTTTCTCATACACGTTTAATTAAAGTAATAATTAGAATATTGCTCAATACCTCTAACTATTCTATATAATGCATTGTTATCTACCGATCGGAATAAAATATTAATTAATTTAATAAAATTATTGTATCAACATTTAAATTAAAAAAAGAAAAGAATGAATTTAATAGATAAAAGAAAACAGCAACTTATGAAACATATTAAATTATTTGCTGTACAATGAGATTCTTGTTAAAAAGTATAGTTCTTGTTTTAAAATGATTCAATAATAATTTACTGGGGTTAGCTGTTGTTTTGAAGTGTAGCTCTTATCCGGTAGGAGCGTTCAACCTTAATATTTGATCTGATGAATGATATCCTTTTTCAATTTTGTTAGTTGGGATTTTTGCCGGTGCCTGTTTAAGGATGGCAAAGGTTCGTATGTAGTGTATCTGATAGCTGTTGACGTGATTGAACTTGGTTGGTATATTTTTTGTTACTTAATTATATTTAGTTTTGGGATTCAGTGGTTTTGTATTCGGAGTAATTTCTTATGTTATTTTTAGAATATATTGTGTACATATTGTTTTATTAACATAGAGTCAAGTTATTTTGTTCAATAACTGCATGATTTGAGCTAAAAATATGAATAACTGGAAATATATATATATTTAATATAAAAGCACATATAATTTTTAAATTGTTTTTCCATGCTGATGTTATCGTTACATCCATAGTAAAACGTTTTAATAACAGATTCAGTCTTCAGGCTAGAACAAGTGAGATGTCGATAATGTGATAATAGTTCGTCGAGTTTAAGGTGAACTGATAAGCGTTTGACGTTTGTATAAAAATAGAAACTAAGATTACAACCAGGAGCAATGATTTTGTACAAACAATGTAAAATTTATTTCCTTTTTAACTAAGTTATCGATCCGAAATCCATTGGACATCCTGATTGTCAAAGTCATTTGGTAGCAGTTTTGAATTAATTGTAATTAGATTTGCTTCAGGAATTTACACAGCAAAAACAAAAAGCATGCGTTGGATGGTTTTGCTCACCTAAAATATTGATTATAATTTTGTTACGGTCAAGAATTTTACTTTTGAGGATTATTTAAGTCTGTTGCATAATCTGGCATTAACTCATGGTCACTTCAAGATAAAAAAGTTATTTAAATATTATTTTTGATATGTTTTGTTTATATATTTAATACAAAGTTTAGTGTGAAAAATTTGATATTTTGTTTAGATAATAAATTCAAGTCAACTGAACTTAATAGATTAATTTCAGTTTGATTTTGTAGCAGAATTGTACAAATTTGCTTTGCCTGTGTGTATTCTATCTGAAATATGCTACGTTATCTTCTAGCCCCTTCAGAATGTTAAGAGAGTTGTTCAAAGTATAAAAATGGTTTTAAGATTGTTTGTTGTCTTAAATATAAATCTTGTAGACTGTTATGGTAAATAAATAATCATTATATCTTCATACAACTATATTTGGTAATTCTGAGCAATTTATCAATTAACACTTTTTTTATACTTCTATATACTATAGTAAATGTACTTATGATCAAGAAAACACAAGATGTAAATGTTGGAAATCAGGTTTAGAGAGTGGTGGCCAGTGCATGGTCAAAGTCCTTGCCGTGTTATCAGTAATGTAGTCAATTAGCAGTGTTGTGAGTTAGGCTAATCTGCCTTCTGTGAAGAGTGGCTAGGGTTAAGGTTAGTGTTTTGTGAAGACAAGAGTAAACCATAAATTAACCTCAATAGACATCATAGAAATCACCTCTTCTTAAGGTGATTTCTTGTACACTTGACTAATAGCATGGAACATGTGCTGCAGTCTCTCTGAAGAGACAGAGAAAGAAGTTTATGTTTGAATTTTCATTTAGACATAAATTCAGCCAAGTGACTTATGAGATGGTTTTACGTATTGCCATGCATTAGTAATTTATCTCTATCCTGTCCACAAAAATTTAAGCTTAACTCTAATTTTATCCCTAACCTCTCTCCATAGATCACTTATTAGTATCGGAACAGGTCTTAATAACTCACAAAACTGATAGCTAATTGATTAGAGTACTGATAATGCAGAACGAACTTTGACCTTGCACAGGTCACCCACTGTCCAAACCTGCTTTCTGACATTTAGATCTTACATTTTCTTGATCTTAAACATATCTATTATGGTGTATTAAAGTATGAACAAAATTAAGGTACTTTTTCATGTTACGCCTCCCCATTTTTTTTTTGCATTTTTTCACATAAAGATTTCTTAATATGCAGGCTTTGTAATAATGAATAAAACATTAGAGAAAACACACTAACGTAAATATGTTTCAAATGATCGGTATAAATATACCGATCATTTGAAACACATTAACATAGTAGTCAAGGGTAGCGAGTGAAGCAAGCATAGTTTAATGTCAAGTGAAGCAATAATGAATTGGAAAATGTGTAGGAATGATGGTAGAAATAGACAAGTCCTAATTTTTTCAAAAAGAAAGTACAATAGAGGCAGAATTCTTTCAAATCAGTAAGTAATTGCAGAGAAATTATAAATGTAATATAACCAATCTTGACCTACGCTCACTTCACTCTCTAACCTTGATAACATAATATTTTCATTATTTAAATAATAAATTCAATAATTATTTATTATTTAAATAGTCAAAACATTACTGTTAATTAATCAAGCGAGCATAGGCTGAAATTGGTTCGATTATAATTATAAGCAATAATGCTTACATTTTTATGTAAAATATGTTAATATGGAGAATGTTTAAAATGACCAGTGTAAAACAGCATGTTAGTGTGTTTTCTCTAATGTATTATTAGGATTTTTTTTATTAAGTTATTGGTTTACTAAGGTATTTATATCTCTAATGTTTTATTCGTGGATTATACAGGCCAACAACAAAAAAAAAAAATGGAACTGAGGTAAAAGTAGGGGAATTAGAAAGTATTTTTTATGTTGAATCTTAAAATGAAATCAGTGTTTCTTCATCCTCGCATTTTTTTTTTAGTTATCACTTTAAAATATTGAGAAATTTTGTAAATAATAGAATACAAAAGTAATAGTAATAATTACAATTAAATTTGCATTTACGTTTACATCTGCAATATATGTTTATGGAACCTTAATCCTTTTTCTTTGCTGATGTCACCTGAGTTTAAAGGAAAAAAGTCCAAATGAGAATGTAAAAAATGAACTTTCACCGACATTCTGCAGCCTAAATTTTTGTAGTTCACTGAGAAGAGTTCATTTATAAGCTGATCATGGTTTTCAGATTTCTTGTTTCCAAGAAAACTAGTAACGACATCTTTGAATGTCTTGCATGATGCTAGTTCCTTAGAATTCAGTTTCCTGTCAGATATATTTTCACTAAATAATTCTCTTATTTGTGGTCCGATGGATATAATCTCTTTTAGTTTGGCTTCACTTAATTGTGAAAAAAGCTAAATATTTAAAGCCGTCTCCATCTTTATCTAATGCTTTTACAGAATTCTTCATCAGGCGTAGCTTTATGTGTAGAGCTGGTAAAATAGTATGACCTGCTTTGACAAGGGGAATATTGACAACATTTTCCCTTCCTGGGGTAAACTGATTTCTTTTTGGCCAATCTGTAACTGTGTAGTGTTTATCAGTAGCCCGACTACCCCACAAAAAACAAGAAACACATATTTTGCAAAACCACACTGGTGACCAAGAAGAATAGTAAAGGCAGTTTCTTTTATATGTATTTGAATATTAGATTGTGGATACCAGTGTTCTTTGGTGGTTGGGTTTCAGTTAACTACACATATGAGTAATGGTCGACTGGATAGTATAGAAGACTACACTTCATTTACATTCATACATATCATCCTTATTCATCCTCTGAAGTAATACCTTAGGGTGGTTCCATTGGCTAAACAGAAAATAGATCACGGTTATTCTGAAATGTATATAAATATATTAAGTTTGTCTGTTTATTTGTTGAATAATATTGTATACCTTCAAATGTCTCGCATCACGCGAGAGCCAACCAACAGATTACTTTCAAATTTGCTAGATGTACTCATGTTGTCCCAGGGAAAGTTTTAAGCCATCGACCAAAGCCATAGCTCCCTCTAAGGTTAAGATATTAAAAATATTCATTACTTCTTCCCCAAGAAGGGTGAAGTTGTAAATTAAAGATATTCATTAAAGAAAACAAATATTAGTCCTTTTACTTAATTATTATGTTTCTGCCACCATGGCAAAGAAATAAGTTATGAATTTTTCGTCCTCAAGGGTGTGTGTACTTTAATTACCTTAGTTACTATTATTCTATCTTTTGTAATTTAGAACTCCTGAATTGGCTCTGGGCTGACATGGTTAGCCCGGGCATAATGCCCACCTGTCTGGCATAATGGTTAGTTAGTAGCCTTTCGCCAAATCATAGGTATGCCAAAAGACAAACACTCTTTTTTCCTTTCAACAGCTGGGTTAGTTTAATATAGCAATTAATGCATGCTACATGTAGAGCTCAGGATTTACCTTTGTCTTGCAATGGACAGTCAAAATAATGTGTGTAAGTAGTTTTCAGCAGATTTGATGCTGGTTTTCATTGACATTTTTGTAGTGAATTTTCCACAAACATAAAAAGTATTTGGAGAATTTTTACAAACCCAATTTTTCTTCATTGTAAAATTAAAAATGTTTTAATGAATGAAAGTAAACTGAAATATTACAGAAATACCTACTTAATTATAAAAATAATTAAATTTTAAATTATAAATACTTAATTACTTAAAATAATTCATAAAATTTTTTCAGCATGGACTGCAATAAAACACAGTGCGAAACATACATGCATGCATACAAGAACGCACAACTTAAAAATCTTGATATTCTATAAAATAATACCAAAAGTTGTTCTGCCATAAAAATCTTTCATTAAATTTATGGCATCACTTATGAAACAATCTTTATAATATGTGTATGTTAAAACCACTAACACAACTAAACAACACAGCAAGTCATAACAAGAGCTGAACTCATACTGAAGAAAATTTCATCACGTTGAATTACATTTCTATTCATGTCTGGCTTGACATGAAATGATATCATTTGACTATTACATATCAAATATAGGTCCACAGCATGCATCACAATATAAATCAGATGTAAATAAGCAAACATACACATATACTGACTTATTTGTATTGTTTGTTCCACAAATGATAGAACAAATTAATTTAAGTGCTTGTAAGTTAAGAACGTTACGTGATGGGTTGTTTTGGAATACATATTCAGATTTAGCATATAAAATACTACATAGAACACCTACTCTCTTTTCAGTTAATTTTATGTTGACCATTGTTATTATAAAACATACTATATTAAGTAATTTTTATATAAAAATGTTCAAAAAAGTTGGGGACATAAAACAAAAAAGTACCAAAATTAAAGCTCATCAAGTAATTGCCCAGAATTAGTTTATAAGAAATGCAAATCTGTTGCAAATTTTATTATTTTTTTTGTTGTTTCTTAAAAGTAACAATGTCAGTTTCTATCATTCCAGACTAGAGAATGAATATTTTTTTGTTACACATTTTTGCAATCATTTTTGTTACACAAATATTTTGACCTATGAGAAGGTACTTAATGCAATTCTTGAAGTTTTTGTTGATAAATTGTATTACTGTTAAAGATTATGAGTAGCTTAAAATTAAATTAATTGAAAAAATTTCTAATTAACAAAAAATATTCCTCTAAAGGTGAGCTTTAAAATTCCAATTAAGTAGTTAAACACTGAATTTTAAGAATCCTCTATTTAATCATTACTGATTTTATTTATTCATTATTTTCATATGTTTGCTTCACTTATTTATTATCATTTTACTGTTTTTATATCACTTATTTATTATTAGTCCTGGATGATGATGTGAATTTTAACTTCCGTTTTATTTAGTAACATTCCAAAAGTGTGAATTTGTAAATTGTGAAATGTTATGCATAGTGTGTGGAAATAATAAGGTTGTTTTTAAGTGACTGTATTTATGATAAATTATAGGAACTTTAACCAAATTTAAGCTCATTTCAAATAAGTTTCTTTAGTCTGCCCATTGTGCAATTGGCATATTTTTAAGGTACTTTTCAAATCCTTCAATGAGGTTTGCTGGCCTCCGTGGTGCAAGTGGTAGCGTCTCGGCCTTTCATCCGGAGGTCCCAGGTTCGAATCCTGGTCAGGCATGGCATTTTCACAAGCTACAAATCATTCATCTCATCCTCTGAAGTAATACCTAACGGTGGCTCTAGAGGTTTATAATGATTGTTTGAGGTATGAATTGAATCATATTATTCTTTACTTTTTCTAGCTTTTGAAGTCAGTTTTTTAACATATTTATTGCTTTTGTGACTGATCGATTCCATTGCTCCTGATGTGCCACCTGCTTGTGGAACCAGCCAGTCTCAAGTTGACTTGTGATGTAGCGCCTGTCTGGTGATAAGCATGCTAGTTGTGTCCTTGTTAAAACTGTGGTGTTGTTCATTTAAGTATGAATATAAATAAAAATAGCAAATATTAAATTATAGATTTATAAAATATAAAAATATTACCTCAGCTTCTGTAGCCAAGGAGTTGAAAAAAGACAAGCATGTAATGTGTTAAAGTTATGTTATACCAAGTTTATTTATATAGTATGAAAAGAGGCTATTCACAAGAAACATGTGTCTTAATTAATGAAGTGTTTCTTAACAGAAGGGGTGCAGCACTTTATATTATTTGCTCCAGATTTTCTTGTGGCTGTGAAATATGTAAAGCATTTGAAGTGCAAGAGGCCAATCAAGAGTTGCTTTCTCTAAGAGTATGATGTTTAATATACATTCAGATTGAAGATAATAATTACATGATTAAATACCTTTTAAGTGAATTTGACTTGCTTTAGTGCAGAATTATATACAACTTTGTGAAAAAGACAAAAGAAAATTACTTCCCTCGTATTTTCTAGTACGCTTGGTGTATGATGCTTGTCGTTCTGGGGAATGGCTTAACCATTTTCTGAAGGGATTTTCTTGTTAGGTCGCATGAATCTTGGTTATGGCATTAAACAAGCAAAAATAATTTTCAAAAGATCTTCAGAAGTATTTTGATATCTTTTAACTGAAATTTTCTATACTATTAACATATTTGTTCAGTCTTAACGTCTAATTTACCTGGCAGTTGTTTTTATCTTTTAATAATATTTGCTGGGATCTTTGATCACAATATGATAGTTATTTGGAAAGTAAAATTATGTTTTAAGTTATTGTGCCACGAGTGGGTGTAATCTTAGGACAGCAGTTTAGTGAGAGTTGGCACATACAAGGTATGTCAGAAAAGTAATGAGACTGACTTTTTACTTACCAAAGTTTTTATTTTTTTCTGGGGATAACAACAATATTATCTCCTTCAAAGTAGTTCTCTTGGGCAGCTATACACCGGCGGAGTCATTGTTATCACTCCTGGCAGCAGCGCTGGAAGGCTTCAACTGGTAGGGTTTTAACTGGTCGGTCACAGTCTTTTCAATGTTCTCCAATATCCAAAATGACGTCCTTTTAAGACATGTTTCAATTTCAGGAAAAGGAAAAAGTCACAATGACTCAAATCAGAAGAATAGGGGGGGGGGGTTGAGGAGCCGTAGGAATGTGTTTTGAGGTCAAAAATTCCATGATGGAAATGGCCGTGTGACACAGGGCATTGTCATGACGAAGCATCCACTTGTCTGCAATGTCTGGTATCATGCGAATCACTCTTTTCCTGAGCCTTTCAAGGACAACTTTGTAAAATACTTGGTTGACAGTTTGTTGTGGAGGAACAAATTCTTTATGCATGATACCCCTACTATCAAAAAAGCAAATCAGCATGGTTTTGATCTTTGATTTGCTCATTTGTCATTTTTTCGGAGGAGATGACGGAGTGTGCCACTCTTTGCTTTGCAACTTTGTTTCAGGATTGTACTCAAATATCCAGGATTCATCACCTGTGATCACATGATTGAAGAATTCTTGGTCATTGTCAATCTTTTCAAGAAGATCAACGCACATGTTTCTTCGATTGTACTTCTGTTCCGTTGTGAGGTTTTTTGTCACCAATTTCACACAAACCTTTTGCATGTCCAAATCATCTGTCAAAATTTGATGTACGGTGAAAGTGTTTAAATTTAACTGTTCACTCATCATTGTTAAATGACGGACTGATCTCACAAGAACCCTCACATGCTCAACGTTTTCATCAGATTTTGGAGTTAAAGGTCTCCCTGAGCGAGGTTGATCTTCAGCGTGTTGTCAACCTTCCAAAAATGATTTGTGCTAGCGGAAAACTTGTGCTCTTGATAAGCAATGTTCCCCATATGCCTGTTTCAACTTTTCAAAGGTCACACTCGCGGATTCCTCAAGTTTAACACAAAACTTGATTGCACAACGTTGCTCTAAATTCCGATGTTCCATTTTTGTAACACAACTTCACTGATGGTGATGTCAAAAATAATGTGTTGAAATTTATAATGATTGAATTCAAAAGTTTGTTTAAAACTACAATTTGTGCTCTGATTTGGTTGGTGTGTTGTGTAAGTAGGAAAAGTTGTAACTTCGTATTTAATAAGTTGTACTTAATAAAAAATATTACAGTATTAGTAATTGTTTTTTTGTAAAGAAACAGTTATTTTCGAGATAACTCATATTTGTATGGTCTGTTGATCATACATTGAAGCTTATATTGCAAAATTAAATTTATTGAAAGATTTTTCTTCTTACTTGAATAAATATTCTTTAACTTCATATTTTTCTGAGATAATTTTTATTATAATTTTAATAAGTGTTTGATTACAAATACATTTTCTCAGTGCTTATAGTCTTTGAACTGATGTAATGCTGCTTTTGATTATTATTATTATTAATTTTTTTGTCTTTACAATTGATGCTATATTTTATGATAAGAATGTTGTACAAACTTTTATATTTATATAAACTTATATTTATTTCACCCGCTCTATTCCACAGTTTTAATATTATTATCTCTTAACATATTTATTTAGTTTTGGCTGTTCATAATAGTAAATAAGAATTGTGATTTTTTTTCTGTTTATCACTACTTATCTTTTTAAATAACTGTATGGCTTTTTTACTTGGACTGTGTTGTATCTCTTAGAGTAAAATATAAAGATTGGTTTTAAAATAACATAGCTTGATTATTTACTTGAAAGATTTATACGAGGCTGGTTTTAAAGTTTCACTTTTTAAAATTTATTCCTTTTCAGTAATTTCTTGGAAATTTTAATTATTTTATATTTTATATCTGTTTAAAACAGGAATAATTTCATTATACTTCATATTTGAAATTTTATATCTGTCTAAAAGGAAATATTAAAACAGGAATAATATATTATTAATAAAGAGGGAAAGTTGAGTGGAAAGGTTGTCTGTTTCTTTTGCTGTGTTCTGATAAGTAGTTGCTTGTTGTGGCAAGCATATTGTTGTGTGGTATTGTGCTATATCATTTTAATTGTGTATTAATATTTTAATAGTTAATTTTAATTTTGTTATACTGTTAACATTTTATACAAAAACTCTACGTTTTTATGTCGAATTCAAACATTAAGCAGTTTTTTCCGCCGACTGTGACTGGAAAGCATGGTAGATCACTTGGCTCCCTGGATTGCATAAAATTTTCAAAAAATTACAAAAAAGTGAAAAAATGAGAAACCGAAAAAAATGATATTATCCTCTGGGGAAAAATAAAAAAGTAGCTCTAGTTATTACTAATGTATTTAAAGATAAAGACATACACTGTGTTTTATAAAATGCCCGTGTCTTTAAGGGAATGAATATTTTTTTCGTGATTTTTTATGGACACTAGAAAAACATGTGCTTGACTTTTTGAGATAAAAAAAGAAATTAAAAGGATCACGACGGATAGGAACATTTTGGTGGTTCAAGAAAAGCTCATGGTGGAGGAAAAGATGAAAAATTGATGGCCGTTGGTGAAGATGGTCTTCAAGTATTGTCAAGGATGTTGAAGTAAGACTTAACCTACCTGGGGATGAGGATGGCTAACCAGAAGGAAGATTACAGCAGTTGAGGAAGGATCACTTGCCAGATGTGTTTCCTTGGTATCTTGTGTTATAAGCTGCCTTTCTGCGAGGTAAGGGTTCTGCTTTTTTAATTATGTAAAATAATTTAATATTTTTTGTCTAATGGAAATTTTTAATAAAGATAGGACAGTTGAACAAAAGTATATTTTAAAGAATAAGTATTATGCTGGTAGCCAGTGGTATGCCATTATGTTTTTGGTAGAGAAAAGGGAGGGGGGAATTGTAATAGGGTATAAAACTGTGCTAAAATTGTTTTTGGAATCTATTAAAATTGGGGTAGGAAAGTAATAAAATAATGTGTAGGTGATAATATTTATTTTATTGTGTGTGTCTTTATGTGGGGGAAATGACAATGAATGGGAACTTGATTTTTTAAGGTTATGTTTGTTTTTTGACAAATATGGTCGTGATAAGAAATTTATTTTGGTTGGAGACCTGAATGGGAGAACGGCTAATGATCAGCATCTACCTGGAAAATTGTGGACAGTTATGTGTCTGAATTAAGATTGTTGAAGGATAGGGTACTTAATTGTAGAAGGAAACATTTACTGGAATTGTTTGATGACAATAGTCTAGTTCTAATTAATGGGCGTCTAGCTGGAGGTGAGAAAGGGGAGTACTCTTATGTAGGGTCCCGGGGCTCATCTGTAATAGTTTATTGTTGTGTGGCATTTGATATTTTTAAATTATTTAAGTAATTTAGAGTGTGATTGCATTTCTTTTTGGATCATATGCTGTTAGAATTGGAATTAAACTTGTCGGTGGATAAAGAAATAAGTGAAACTTTACCTCCCAGGTAAACTTTACCGCACAGTCTAAGATGGGATGAGGGTAAAAATCTAGTTATCAGGCAGAGTTACATAATAGATTATTACTTGTGGTAGAACGCCCTCAGGAAATTAACGAAGCTGTTTCTTTGTTACAGAGTTTAGTCTGTGATTTGACAGGTTATAAGAGTAAAGATAAAATAAAAAAGTCTGCGTGTATTCCTAAGCAAGATTGGTTTGATAAAGAATGTGGTGCAGTGAGGTCAAGAGTGTTTAAATTATTTAATTTGTATAAAAAAAATAATTTGAATGGGGTGCGAGAGGAATATTTATGTGCTATTAAAAATTATACTGTAAGTCTTTATGCTCGCATAAAAAATTAGAATATTATGATAAAATTATCTAGGGTAATAAGAGATGTTGGAGATTTCTGGGACAGCGTAAGAAAATTTAAATAAAAAAGTTTTAAGTGCGACCCACAAATAAAGCCTCAGGACTTTGGTGG
This sequence comes from Lycorma delicatula, assembly GCF_047948215.1. Classification (NCBI taxonomy): domain Eukaryota; kingdom Metazoa; phylum Arthropoda; class Insecta; order Hemiptera; family Fulgoridae; genus Lycorma; species Lycorma delicatula. The sequence goes on from NC_134462.1 coordinate 27,534,619, forward strand.
TGCATTTCCAGAAACTCTGTAATGTTGGTGGGACCTGTGATCTGATAAGCTTTGCAATGCTATACTATTGCTACGGCTCGTTAGATTGTAAAATCTCTTTGAACAAGATAAAAGTAATATTAACAAAAAGCAAAAATTAATAAGGTGCCATGGGATGATAGAATCCCATATGGATTTTTTAAACAAGCCCCAGTAGAATGTGTAGAATTAATTACAAAGTATTTTAATCATCTATTTGATCATGGATCAATACAAAACTCTTTTAAAAGGTCAGTTATTTTTCCAGGAATGTATTGTATGTGGGAAATTATAGGACAGTAAGTTTTATGAATGTATTAGCTAAATTGTTTATAGAAATCTTATTAAATCAATTAGATAATTGGGTGCACAATAATCGATTATTAAGTGAGGAAGCGGGATTTCATAAGGGGTATTTTACAGTTGATAGTATTTTCAATTTGATTAGCATTATAAATTTATAACTGATAAAGACGGGGCTAAGCTGTATACTGTGTTAATGTACAGGTCAGGTGACTTTTAATAAAGTTAACAGAAAGGCTTTTTTATTTATAAATTATGTGACTTGGGATTTTCTTGTAAATATATTATTGTTTTGAAAGAATTTTATAAGCATACAAAATTGCAGGTATGCTTTGAGGCTTTAATGTCTACATTTGAAACTTTTAATGGTGTAAAACAGGATTGTTTTCTGTCACCTCTTCTTTGTTTTTTTTTTTAAATGACATATGATGAGGTGGACGGAGGGAGGTGTGTTTGTTGGCCAGTTGATTGGAAGAGTGTTGCTGTATGAGGTGATATTGTGCTTCTGTCGTCTGATCGTAAAGATCTGCAAAGAATGGTCGATAACTTTAAAAATTATGGTAACTTGTGGTGGGCTGATGATTTATCTAAATAAGTTAAAGGCTTTTATAAAAGATAATGGCTTTTCGAAAAGAGGGAAAATTGAGTTGTAAGGAAACGTGATGTTGGGTTGGGGAGGGAATTAAACAATTACCCATTTCACTTAAGTGGGCAGTATATTGTGCCGTGTGTAGAGTGATAATAATAAGTTATGGAGCACAAGTTTAGGATTATAAAACACTAGATTTCTTCTTGCTGTTTTTTGAGGTATATTTCTTGTTTTTATCTTTTTTTCCTGAATGTATTGTTTCTTTTTCATTTTTTATTATTCACCAAGTAATCCAATAATGAAAATTGAATATTTTACATCGTAAGGTCGAAATTAACATTTGTAACCAGTATTCAGGAGTTCACTAAATGGAATAGCTTAATTATTATTAACTTTTATTTATATGACACCAGAGATCTGAAACTTTTGTTAATCAGCAACTCGCAAAGATACGAATAATACTGATCTAGTAAAACAAGTATTAAAGGGACTTTTACTCTATCCTAATATTTCATGTAAGATTGTTGAATTAATAATTGTATAAATGTTTGATCTTAATAGAAACTAATATTTCAGCAATTGTGTAACTGTCCACTTTGTTAAAGAACTGAAGGATCATACCTCACTTTCAAATGAAATAAGTTTAAATGAAGTGCAGCAAAAACTGTGTATGTGTAATTTAATAAGTGTTCAAGGAAGTCATGTGGTGTCCACGCCAGATTTTTTTAAGCAGTTTTGCTACTATTGAGTGAAATAAGCTCAACTTCTGTTTTGACTATGAGGTGCATCATGTTACACTTATACATAATCAAAAACACCTGTGAATTTTTATGAATACTATTAAATAAAACCCACCCATAACATCTGCAATCAACTTTAAATTGTTATTAGCAATTAAAGTTATAAAAATCTTATATGAACACCCTACACTACAGTTCTACCTGAGAATAGGGTCAGGCTTTTCTTAGGAGATTATACATTCCCAGAATGTTGTGGATGTGGTTGTATTTAACTAAACTAAAAAATGTTTTGTCAGATGCCCAATGGATTTTAAATATTTGTTTGTGCAGTAATGGTGTTTCTTAGTACGAGGGTTGAGTGAAAGGTTCTGGGCCTGGATAAGAAAACAAAATTTTTCTGGGTTCATTTCGTTTTATTTTTCAACACAGTCATCAGTAAGGTCTATATACTCTGCCAATGTTCCATAAGAGGGCTTATGCAAGTTCGGTGCATCGATTTATCCAACTTCTTAAAATAACATTTTACAGTGGTAATAACTTCATTATTGGTCAAAAGTTTCTTCCCTCCAAGCCACTTTTTCAGGTTAGGAAAAGTGACAGTCACTGGGTTCCATATCAGATGAATATGGAGGGTGTTGGAGCAGTTGGAACCATAATTTGTTGATTTTTGCCATTGCAGTGACTGAAGTTTGAGCTGCATTAAGTTCTTAATGGAAAAGCAATTTTTTTTTTGCTGTTTGTGGTCATTTTTCTATAATTTCATTGCTGAGATGCTGCAAAAGAGTTACATAATTCACCATTTATTGTTTTCATCCATTTTGAGAAAATCAATGAAAATTATTCCATGTATAACCCAAAAAACAGTTGCCTTAACATGTTTTTTCCTGTTTATGGAGTAGGTTGATTTTTTCAACTCATTGTTTTGACTGCTGTTTTGTCTCGGGATTTTAGTGATGAACCCAAGTCTCATCAACCATTGCAAATCGACCTAAGGATTCCTCTGAATTGTGCTGAAAGAGCTCAAGACAATTGCTTGAAATGTTTTGTTTTTTTTTGGCACTGTTTTTTGGTTGGGCATGAGCAAACATGGCATCCATATAGCGCACAGCCCAAATGTTCATGCAAAATGTTATGCACTGTTGCTGTTCTGTTGACATACCTACAGATTCTGCTTACTCATTCACTGTTACTTGTCAATCTTCCAAAATGATTTTATGTACTTTTTCTGGCATAGTCACTTCAGAAGGTTCACTGTGTGGTTCATCGCTAGTGTGTGTTGGACCCATTTAAACTCTACAACCCGGCTTTTAACTGTTGTATTTGATGATGAAGAGTCTCTCAATGTATCAAGTTTTTCTTTAATTTCCTTTGCACTTAAAGGATTTCAGAAAATGTATTTAATCACTGCATGAATTTCCAGTTTTTCCATTTTCAAAGAAACACCCAAATTCTCCACTTTGACAGACTGTAAATACTATATTAAGTGGTATAGCTTCACTAGTATAGCTTAAATGGTATATGATGCCATCGAGAAATTAAGCATATTAATGCCATATCTATGTGAGTCCTGGAACTTTTCACCCACGTCATCTTAGTTAATTAAAATTTTTTACTGCTTTTTTCTAATAACTTAAAACTTGTTAATATTTATTTAGTTATTTAAATAATAAGATTTAGTACTTTCATTTTTTCAGGTTTAATGAGAGCCATGTCGGAAGTACCTAAAGTTCTTCAAAACATTTTTGAGTAAGTATTTTTAAATGTTATCATATAAACAAAGTATGAAAATTAAATATTATTCATCATATTTAATTCCTATTGTTTTGCTCTAAGTGATGCTGTTTATCTTATCTTTTATGTATATTATATAAAGAAGTGTTATTTATTCATTTGAGTATTATCTGTTATTTAGTTTTATCCTTGTAACAGTAGAACTAAACTGTAACTGCTTTTATTGAATGTGAAAAAATGTTTTGTGGGAGAAGTCTAACATCAGACCTGCCTAATTATCCCACTTATAAAGATGGGTTCATTGTTTTAGATTAGCACCACAGTCGTCTCATCTGAAGAAAGTAATTGGGCTGATAAGTTATTTGGATGATAATATATAGATTGAAAATATAATTATTTATTAATCAGTAAAACTAATAAATTATGTAAATAATTTTTTTTTAATGATATAACATGTGTATAAAAAAAGTTATTTTATAAAATGTTTAACTTATTTATTTGTTTATTTTCTTTTTTATTATGATTTTATTAATAAAATTGTATTCTAAGTATCTAAAATAACTATTTTATATATGATAGAGTAAAAAGAGAAGAACAATCAATCACAAATTTAACTGCTTAAGGTTATATTCAGTATAAAATTCAAATTAAATTTAAAAAAAATGTATATGTATAATTTAGGTTATAGATTTAATTTAGCAGAAAAATTGCTAAATCAGAAAGCATAGTTAAAGATGTTAACTCCCAATGGTAAATGGGAAAGAAAGTTATAATTCTTAGTTTAACTATTTTTAAAATTAATTGCACAAAAATCCTCAGAAAAAAACAAAATATGGAGATTTCCAATCTTGAGAAAAGATTAACATACTACTTTAAATCCTACTCATACTTGAATATTTTTACTAATTTTTAACACCCTAGTTCTAGACTACAAATTTTTATATTTCAAGAGAACATCTCCTTGGCAAAGTGGTACTATCTTGGCCTTACATCAAGAGGTCCAGGTTCGAATCTGAATCAGGTATAGCATTTCTCATACGCTGTAAAAGTCCATTTCCATATCCCACCAAGGACAAGCTTCAAGCTATGTGATGAGATCATCAATCAAAAAGAAAAAAAAACTATATATATATAGAATGCTATCACACAGTGAGTGATTCTCGATGTTTTAGCATAGTGTCGGTGATGCTACTATTCAGTGGAAAATATTTGAGTAATTTTCTTTTTAGTATGTAGATGATACGTGGAGTAAAAAAACGTTTACTTGATTGTAGTAATGAATTTACATTTGTTATCCTAGACATAAAAACACATTCAGTGTTACATAAGTCTTAGTCTAAATTAAAAAAAAAATTATAGTTTATAAATGCACTAAGTATTAAGTTACTTTTCACTGTTACTAATATTTAATGGACTTTGTTGGCAGAAAATTATTAGTAATTAAGTAGTCTCAGATTATTAAGTCCTATTATAAATCATTAATTAATTGTATTAAGCACTATTGTAAATTAACTATGTATCTCATTTTGTTTATTTAAAATTTTGCAATTTTTTTCCTCATTTTTTATTGTTGCTATTGCATCATTCAAATATTATATAAAAATATATAACTTGTTAAAATTTTATTTATTCTTTATGATTTCAAATTTATTTCCTGTGACAATTCAGACCTGCTGTTTAATGAATGACAGATTTTTGGAAGACATTAAATAAATCTTATATGTGTTATATGGAAATATAGTGGATTGTATTTAATAATAATAAAAAAGGTCTCTGTTTATATAGTGCATGAAGTTCACTACAAAAGTGATTGATATGTGTGGAATTCCAAAAATCTCCACGTAATTTTTTTGATTTAAAGATTAGCCAGCTCCATTCCTTGCTTGCGTACTGGTTGTACATCTGTGGATCACCATACCAGGATTTATTATTAATTGGAACCTAACAAATGTTAGCCAGGAGACAGTGCTGAGGAGATAATATAGTAGTGTCAAAATACAGTTGGTTTGACTGGAAAAACTGTATCTCCCTTACAAGAAGGCAAGCCCTAACCCTATATGCCACCTTGATCCTACAATTATAACAATGAGAACAATAGGTAGCTACAGATAAGTAGGAAGTTTTAGGAAAAATCAATTATCCAAGGTCTGTTCAGAAAATAACAAAGTTTATTTTTTTAATCTTTATTATTAATTTGACAGATTATTGGTCCTTGTCCTCTTCAAAGTACTTACCCTCTGTACTCAAACACTTTTCCCGGTGACAGTCCTGGATAGTTTCATTTGAAGTGGCCTTTAAGGTCCTTGATGAATTTGCTTTAATTCATCGTTAGTCTCAAAACGGTGTTCTTTCATCACCGATTTTAATTTCAGGATAAGAAAAAATCGGAAGGAGCCAGGTGTGTTTAGTATGAGGGAGGACAGTCATCTGATTTTTGGCACAAGACTGATGAATTGACAAGCTTGATGTGTGGATGTATTGTCATGGTGAAAGAACCATGAGTTGTCTCACCACAATTCTGGTCTCTTTTTGTTATTCACATAACCGTTGTAAAACGCCTTGATAGTACGCACTGTTCACTGTTTCACTTTGAGGCAAGAATTCAAAATGCACAGTTCCATTAAAATCGAAAAAACAGAGAACATCACTTTGACACTGGATCGAGACTGACATGCTTTCTTGGGGTGTGAAGGTTCTTTGCCAATCCATTGTGATTATTGAACTTTTATCTCCATGTCGTAGCTGTAAATCCAGTTTTCATCTTTCGTTATGATCCTTTGCATGAATATTTCATCATCATTAGTTTGTTCAAGAAGCTGCCGACAAATGTTTACTTTATGTTGTTTAGGTTGTTTGGTCATCAAACGAGAAACTTGGCTGCAACTCTATACATGTTCAGTTTTTCGGTTAAAATGTTACAGCATGATCCGATTGAGACACTAATCTCTTCTGCAAATTGTCTGACAGTCAGTCTGTGATTTGGATACACTAGATCCTTGATTTTTTGAATGTGGGTGTCATCAATTGAAGTCAACTTTCTGGTCAAGGTAATATTCAATTGACTGACAACCATTTTTAAATTGTGAAAACCATTTGTAACATTGCGTACAATCCAGAGATCCAGCATCTCTGTAAGCTTGTTTAAAAAGTTGAAATGTTTCTTTGAAAGTTTTCCCCAGTTTCATGCAAAATTTTACGTGTATTGTTGCTCCTGAAAATCATACATTACAAAAATACTAAATGATACAAAAACTAAATGAGTTATCAATAATCCAAGAACATGTGGTTACAGAGGAGGTTGGAACACAATGCTGCCAACCACATGTTACTAAGTATCTCTGTTGGCGCGTAATTAAAAACGTTGTTATTTTCTGAAAAGACTTCCTATTACTTTTGAAATCAATCGGTTATTAAAGGTCATGCCTTTTTCTAATCTCGCCTATCCTACTGATGCTGGTTATTTTTCTCATCATCAGCTTCTTGTTGATTATAAATAATTCTGTGTTATGAATTGTAATTATTCTATTTTTTGTGCTCTAAAGTTTGGTCATTCCTTATTAATTAATGATCTTTAATTTAATCAATAATGTTCTGTTTTATAAAGAAGCTGGCTCAAATCCTGTATTTTTATGAGATGTACTAAAAGTTATGAACATTTCTGGGTATGAAATATATTTTTTAAGGGTTGTAAACATCAGTAATATGGTTATTTTATTATAATTATTGTAAGAAATTAAAATATTATGTTTTTCATTCAGCTATTCCACTTGATGTTTTAAACAATATTATTATTGTTGAAAATAAACATATATCGTAAATGGTTTGCAGTTAAGTAGGCTGTTTACCATTTGTCACATTTGATAAAATTTTTTATTACTTATTCATTTTTAGTGCATGTAAAAAAATATCCATGTTTAAAAAACTGCATGGTTTTGATATTGATCAGTCCTGTTTTCTGTGAATTTTCCATTAGAAAATTTTAGTCTGGATGTTTGGCATCAGTTTAGAAAGTTGTTTATTCTGTTTTTATACTTAAAGGAACTTTTACTGAATAATGATAATGCTATTCTTAAAGAATTTTTGCTGTAATGACATGATGGGAGTGGGGTGTATTGTAATGCAAATCATAAGACAATTTATGTTGAAGCTGGGTGAGCTGGAGTTGATCAAAGTATGAGCAGTGCTAACAAGATGTGATGAGAAATAATGAGAATTTTTTAAATTCTGCATGCTATGTCTTTTTGACTGAATTTGTTTTTTTCCTCAAGCAATAGCAGCTCTGTCTATTGTGTATATATCAGTATTTTCAGCCATACTCACATATAGTGTATGACAGTATTTTAGTCATAGTCGGATAATTCAAAATCGGTTGCTGAAAAATTAGGATTTATTCTGTTATAAATGGTGATTTATTTTGTTTGAAAATTATAGAATAAAAATTTTGCATTAAATTTTACGTTAAAAACGGAATAAAGTCACTGAAGTCTTGAAGATGTTAGAAAAGACTTTTGGCAAGAATGTTATGTTGACACCAATGGTTTACGAGTGGTATGAATGGTTTCAAGAAGATCATGAAGATATTGAAGATGTCAAAATGGCTGGATATCTAACGCATCAAAAACCGAAAATATCAACAAAATAAAGGACATCTTGTTTAAAAATAGTCTAATCACTATTAGAGAAGTTGCTGAAGAGGAATAAATCTCTTATGGCTCAAGTGAAACAATTTTGACTGACATGTTTGGCATGAAATGAGTAACAGCAAAATTTTTTTCAAAACTTGAATTTTCAACAGATGGAACATTATAAAAACTTCAGTAAAATTATTAGCTGGCAGCACTGATGACCTAGAATTATTCAAATGTGTCATAACAGATATGAAACATTAGAGTACAGTTATGGTTATTATACTATTATTCCAATGGAAGCTTCCTGAGAACCAAGACTGAAAAAAGCACACCAACCTCTGTAGAATGTTAAGGTTCTCCTTACTGGGGTTTTTTTTGGCATTATCCATTATGAATTCTTACTGCAAGGTTGTACAGTCAACAAACAGTATTATTTAACAGTTTTATGCCATTTACTTGAGGCAGTCTGAAGAAGAAAACAACTACATAATGTGGGCAAAATATTCTTGGATTTTTGGGAAAATATTCTTGGGGAAGCACCCCAATAATACTACATATCATTCTTCTCATGATTGTTTAGTCAAAAATAAACCATACTGACGCCGCAGCCTCCAATTTTCCAGATATAGCACTCTGTGCTTTTTCTTTTTCCCGCTGATTAAGAGAATACTGGGACAATGACTTGTGACAATAGATGAAATAAAGAAAAAATCGCTCAATAAACACAAAAATGGCTAAGTGGCTACTTGAAATATGCTTTTCACAAATACTTTGAGAATTTGAAGAGACTGTAGCGTAAGTGTGTTTGTCACATTTCTGGTGGTACTGTTGTGAAGGGGACAACATCAGTACAGAAGAATAAGTAAACTGATTTTGATAAAAATTAAAATTTTTGTTATTTTGTTCACCCCATGTAACAGTGAAGTTGCAGGACCATTATTTGAATCTCTAACAAGAAAAATCGCTAAAAATGGTAACTGTTGATTTTTAGGTGAATGATTACAAAACCAAAATTTACAGGATGTTAGAGATAAATTTCTATCAAAATTATAGTGATGAAAATTTATTTATTGTGTTGTAGGAAGTTGAACTATGATTTATTATTTGTATTTTGTATAACTTTGATTTTCTTGTATCAAAAAAGTATTTTGTAATAGTTTTAACAATCGGCACTGTGTTTCATGTTTGAAATAATAAAGAAATTAAGCAACTTTATTTTGTTATTAAAAATTAAATGCAAATGCCACACTGCAGTATAAAACAGCATCATGGAATTAAAATAAAACTACATTTTTTTATTGTAAGTAATCTTTTGTATAAGGTACCCAAAAAAGTTTTTGTTATTTTTCATGTGAAAAGTTAAAGAAGTTCTTTTTTTAAATGAATTTGTTCATTAAATTGTGAATTTTCACTTTCTATGATTTTCTCACAATGGTTTAATAAATTATGACTGGTGTTTTTATAAAAATTTTTTGTTTTACTAAAATTTTGACACTTTCAAATCCCTTTCATTGTTGAACATCGATTGTTCTTGTATTTTAGACTCGGAACAGGTGGAAATCTATTGGTGATAGGTCTACTAAATATGATGGGTAGGATATAATCTCCCATTTAAGTGGTACTACCTTGAATTCTCTTTGCCCATTAGATTGGGCTTTAACCTGAAGAAACAAAAGAAACAAAACTTTATTTCTGTTTACCAGTGATTGCTGTTTTTTTTTTCATAATTCTTCCTGAACTCTTTCCAACTGATCATAGTAGATGTTAGCAATGATACTTTTTCCTTCACTAATAAATGTTTGTGATGAATGACTCCTATAGAAGTCCATTAAACATAAGCAAAATTTTTGTTTGACTCTGTCACATCTTTGGTGTTAATAATCTCCAGATCAGGGTACTTCATCAAACCTACTGAAGTAAATTTTAGGAATTGATTTTGAGCAGCATGTTCGTTAATGGCATCTTCTCTCACTGCCATAGTAATTTTTTGACAGGCCTCTGATACATTAGAACCGAGTTTAAACTTGTTCAATAAACATACTAGAGTAGTTGTTTTTGGTTAGCCATATTGAGGTTGTAAAAAATGCACAGCTTGATGTTTATTGCTTAAAATGTTATGATGATTGAGTGACTCAGAGAATGTACCATATAGTTGAAGTTATTATCATACATAAACATTACTTGCCAGTCTGAAAAATCCCAGAATTGTGACGAACAGAAATCAGCAAGAATTTTCTGCATAACCAGTAGAATAATGTTTATTTTATAATTTTTTTAATAAACATAGATGTTTCACTAGAGATAATTTTTTTGTAGCCATTCTACTTTATAACCCTTTCTTGAAAGCTTGTCTATTTTTTTTTTTAAATATGAGAAAATTAATTCATACTTACTTTTAGCAATTAAATTTTTTCTTTAATGATTTATATAATTCTATTCTATTAAGTTGTTTAAGCCTACATTTCTGCTATTAAAAAAAAACTTTTGTATTTCTAATTTTTATTTAATTTATTTCTTACAACTCAGAAAGTGCTACTACTGTTGTATAAGTAAATGCATATTTCAGTGAAAAAATGTTTGTTTTGTTTAGGAATGTGCTTTATTTAAATTTTCTTAAACATAATCATAGTTTTAATTATTTTTAAAGTAGGAAAAGTTTTTATCAATCTGAAAAATAATATAAAATTGTATTTTAATGTTTAAAAAATTTCTTTTAAAATTGATCACGTTATGTGCATTGAATAAAAAAAAATCATTATTACAATGAAAAGCACATAATGTAATTTGTTGTGCTAATTACAAAATTTCCATTCCATATAAAAACAAGTACTTGCTTTGAGCTTATACGGTAAAAAAAGGCAGTTAAAAGGTATTTTTCAGTTTGGTCTATTTCATTTATTTGAAATAGATGTAGAAACATCAGTAAGAAATCAAATACTTTTCAGCATACAGTTGTGGGTAGACAAAATATATTGACAATTTTGTGTAGCTGACAGTAATTTATGTTGTGAGTCATTAATTAGTTATTGTTTTCAGTCTGCCCATCTCTATTGTGACATTGATTGCTACTAATGTTGATGCAGAATCTATTAATAATCCTTCAAAGATAAAATGTACTTTCTTTAATGGAAATGTTTTATTGTAATTTTTTAAGTAGTTAGTTCTTTTATAACAAGAAAGCTTTTTAAAATGCATTTTATTTTTTTCATTTCAATGGTTTTTTATGTTTTATATGTCTGATTTAAATTATGATTATAATTAAAGAAATTATTAGTTATAAATATTGGTAATTATCATATGGTAAAAATATAATAATTCTCCCCTCATTAAAACAATTTTTTCTCTTCAAAATTCGTAATCATTTTTGTACTCAATAATGATTTATTTATTTTTTGAATGTATATAATTAATTGCTTACCACAGATTGAGAATTTGTTGCTTTATACTGTCTGCCTCAGCATTTTTAAGATTATGATGCATGAAAAGTATGATTAGGCATAAGTTGCACTAGTCAGAATTTCATTCCCTGTAGAGATTATATTCATTATATGGCCAGTTCCTACAGTTAGTAGAGTGAAAGTGATACTTGTAGGGGTTAGCACATAACAAACGGCAACAGAAACCTGGCACGGGATGATTGTTAATCTTTGAAGGGGCATGCCATTTTTGTGAGCAACTTTGAATATTGTGAGTTTACCTTACAATCCTTACATTTGTCGTACATAACATATGGCTGATAATATAAAAAAGTAAATTAATCTTTTCAGTACTGTTTCAACAGAACAGAAAAACTGTGCATATATGTAGACTTCAGCAGAAGTTGGAGGCCAGGTATTCCCAGTGGGCATCTCAATCTATAGTTCAGCTTTTGTGCACCTCCAGATAGATAAGAAACAGCCCTTGACTATCTCGCAGAAATACCTTCCCACTGAGCTCAATACTCACCAGTTACTAGAAGATGCTAACATGATACTATACAGATGGAAGTGGGAGGATAGCACTAACACTGTTCCCATTGTAACTAATCAGGGAAGGAGTGAAGGATGAGGAAAGGGGGAAGGAGGCCTCCTTCAGTATTAACTTGCAGAAGGATTGCCTCTGATTGAGGCAATTAACTGTCTTCTCCAGGACCTAGGAGAGTTCTAGGTCTGGTTCTGTTGATAACAATTAATTTGTTTGATTATTCATTTGTGGAAGAAAGGTTTTTCAGCTGTGCTTTTAATAACTAAGTTAACATATTTGCTACAAGATTTTTCCATTTGTTAAATCCACTAATCTAATAAATACTTTTTATGAACTGGATCAGTGAGGATTGTAGTAAGTGGAAAAAATGTTTTAGCAAAATTTTCAGTGATGAGAGCTCCTCAAAAAATATTCTGCATATCCTTTGTGATCCATAAGAAGCCCTTATTGTGTATTTTCTATTGATATGTTCTACATCAGATTTATGCAGTCAGTAAACTTTATATTTTCAGTAATGTGCTGAAAAATTAGACCTCTGTTTCCCAACAGCTCTTCTCAGAGCTAACGCAAAAACAGCCCTTTTCAGAGGCACCACTCCAGAAACCTCAAACAGCCCTTTTCAGGGCTAGCACAAGGTTTTAAATTGCAACGTGCCATCGAAGTCATTCATCGAAAACATCAGCCCTTCTCAGGGCTACCAAAAGGTTTTAAAGTGCCACGTGCCATCGAAGCCATTCGACAACAATATATGTATATATTTGGGCCTATGTATAAAATTTTGTGGCTTGAAAATTTCCAAAACTACTTGATCAATTTTATTGAAATTAGATATGCTGTAGTAGTTTATCTACTACATGTTGGACATGTGAAAATTTGATAAGATTGGTCGAGTTGTTCTTGAGTTATGCTCAATTTAAGGTTGAAAAAATTTGAACGGGGCAAGCTAGAAGCTTGGTTTGTTATGGTGCTGCAAGTTGGAATGTTCATGTTACTTTATCTGCAGTATCTATTGTTACCAATATTGTTCGGCTGTATTCAGGTAGCATTACCACCTTTGAGAGTCATGATGACTGGGTATTTATTTGAGCAGGGCAAAAGGAAACAAAATAAAAATAATGAAAAGCTGGTTTTATTGCGCAGAAATGCACAAGAATCATTTTTTCAAGCAATAACTGTTTTAAAATCTAATATGCGACTGAAAATATGTATTTAAAAGAACTGTAAAATTAAATAGCAATTGAACAGTACTGGTTTTCAAGCTGACTCTTGACATCTCAGTCGTGATACATCAGTTCCAGACTTATCCATGTTTTAACTCTTAGATTATTGGACATATGCCATGTTATGAAAACGCATATTTTCAACTGAAGGCATTACAAATATCTGCAACTGCTTTGATAAAATTGTTTTGTTTTATTTATGGAAAAAATATTATTTGAGTTACAAATTTTTAAATTTGTATTAATGAACATAATTTGTTTCAGTTAAATTTTATTACTGTCATCTCGTCTGAAAATTTAAATATTTTGATTTGTTCATAGATTTGTTGATGTTAATAAAGACTTGTATATTGAAAGACTGAAGGAAGCTGTTGCAATACCTTCGGTATCTGCAAGTGTTGAAAAACGAAAAGATGTTATTCGAATGGTTGAATGGACAGCAAATAAACTTAAGGAACTTGGTGCTGTGGTTGAACTACAGAAGATAGGTTTTCAGGTACAGCAGTTTATTTAGTTGATTTTTTACTAAGAAATTTTTTTTATTTGTTTTTTTTTTTTTTTTTTTTGTCTTCAGTCATTTGACTGGTTTGATGCAGCTCTCCAAGATTCCCTATCTAGTGCTAGTCGTTTCATTTCAGTATACCCTCTACATCCTACATCCCCAACAATTTGTTTTACATAATCCAAACGTGGCCTGCCTACACAGTTTTTCCCTTCTACCTGTCCTTCCAATATTAAAGCGACTATTCCAGGATGCCTTAGTATGTGGCCTATAAGTCTGTCTCTTCTTTTAACTATATTTTTCCAAATGCTTCTTTCTTCATCTACTTGTCGCAATACCTCTTCATTTGTCACTTTATCCACCCATCTGATTTTTAACATTCTCCTATAGCACCACATTTCAAAAGCTTCTAATCTTTTCTTCTCAGATACTCCGATTCTCCAAGTTTCACTTCCATATAAAGCGACACTCCAAACATACACTTTCAAAAATCTTTTCCTGACATTTAAATTCATTTTTGATGTAAACAAATTATATTTCTTACTGAAGGCTCGTTTAGCTTGTGCTATTCGGCATTTTATATCGCTCCTGCTTCGTCCATCTTTAGTAATTTTAATCCCCAAATAACAAAATTCTTCTACCTCCATAATCTTTTCTCCTCCTATTTTCACATTCAGTGGTCCATCTTTGTTATTTCTACTACATTTCATTACTTTTGTTTTGTTCTTGTTTATTTTCATGCGATAGTTTTTGCGTAGGACTTCATCTATGCCGTTCATTGTTTCTTCTAAATCCTTTTTACTCTCGGCTAGAATTACTATATCATCAGCAAATCGTAGCATCTTTATCTTTTCACCTTGTACTGTTACTCCGAATCTAAATTGTTCTTTAACATCATTAACTGCTAGTTCCATGTAAAGATTAAAAAATAACGGAGATAGGGAACATCCTTGTCGGACTCCCTTTCTTATTACGGCTTCTTTCTTATGTTCTTCAATTGTTATTGTTGCTGTTTGGTTCCTGTACATGTTAGCAATTGTTCTTCTATCTCTGTATTTGAACCCTAATTTTTTTAAAATGCTGAACATTTTATTCCAGTCTACGTTATCGAAAGCCTTTTCTAGGTCTATAAACGCCAAGTATGTTGGTTTGTTTTTCTTTAATCTTCCTTCTACTATTAATCTGAGGCCTAAAATTGCTTCCCTTGTCCCTATACTTTTCCTGAAACCAAATTGGTCTTCTCCTAACACTTCTTCCACTCTCCTCTCAATTCTTCTGTATAAAATTCTAGTTAAGATTTTTGATGCATGACTAGTTAAACTAATTGTTCTGTATTCTTCACATTTATCTGCCCCTGCTTTCTTTGGTATCATAACTATAACACTTTTTTTGAAGTCTGATGGAAATTCCCCATTTTCATAAATATTACACACCAGTTTGTATAATCTATCAATCGCTTCCTCACCTGCACTGCGCAGTAATTCTACAGGTATTCCGTCTATTCCAGGAGCCTTTCTGCCATTTAAATCTTTTAATGCTCTCTTAAATTCAGATCTCAGTATTGTTTCTCCCATTTCATCCTCCTCAACTTCCTCTTCTTCCTCTATAACACCATTTTCTAATTCATTTCCTCCGTATAACTCTTCAATATATTCCACCCATCTATCGACTTTACCTTTCGTATTATATATTGGTGTACCATCTTTGTTTAACACATTATTACATTTTAATTTATGTACCCCAAAATTTTCCTTAACTTTCCTGTATGCTCTGTCTATTTTACCAATGTTCATTTCTCTTTCCACTTCTGAACACTTTTCTTTAATCCACTCTTCTTTCACCAGTTTGCACTTCCTGTTTATAGCATTTCTTAATTGCCGATAGTTCCTTTTACTTTCTTCATCACTAGCATTCTTATATTTTCTACGTTCATCCATCAGCTGCAATATATCGTCTGAAACCCAAGGTTTTCTACCGGTTCTCTTTATTCCGCCTAAGTTTGCTTCTGCTGATTTAAGAATTTCCTTTTTAACATTCTCCCATTCTTCTTCTACATTTTCTACCTTATCTTTTTTACTCAGACCTCTTGCGATGTCCTCCTCAAAAATCTTCTTTACCTCCTCTTCCTCAAGCTTCTCTAAATTCCACCGATTCATCTGACACCTTTTCTTCAGGTTTTTAAACCCCAATCTACATTTCATTATCACCAAATTATGGTCGCTATCAATGTCTGCTCCAGGGTAAGTTTTGCAGTCAACGAGTTGATTTCTAAATCTTTGCTTAACCATGATATAATCTATCTGATACCTTGCAGTATCGCCTGGCTTTTTCCAAGTGTATATTCTTCTATTATGATTTTTAAATTGGGTGTTGGCAATTACTAAATTATACTTCGTGCAAAACTCTATAAGTCGGTCCCCTCTTTCATTCCTTTTGCCCAGCCCGTATTCAACCACTATATTTCCTTCCTTGCCTTTTCCAATGCTTGCATTCCAATCTCCAACTATTATTAAATTTTCATCTCCTTTTACGTGTTTAATTGCTTCATCAATCTCTTCGTATACACACTCTACCTCATCATCATCATGGGCGCTTGTAGGCATATAGACGTTAACAATCGTTGTCGGTTTAGGTTTTGATTTTATCCTTATTACAATGATTCTATCGCTATGCGTTTTGAAATACTCCACTCTCCTCCCTATCTTCTTGTTCATCACGAAACCTACTCCTGCCTGCCCATTATTTGACGCTGAGTTAATTACTCTAAAATCACCTGACCAAAAGTCGCCTTCCTCTTCCCACTGAACCTCACTAATTCCTACTATATCCACATTTGTCCTACCCATTTCCCTTTTTAAATTTTCTAGCCTACCAACCTTTTTTAAGCTTCTAACATTCCACGCTCCGACTCGTAGAATGTTATTTTTTAATTTTCTGGTGACCCCTTCCTTGTAGTCCCCACCCGGAGATCCGAACGGGGGACTATTTTACCTCCGGAATATTTTACCAAGGAAGGCGCCTCCATTATTGCTATGTGAAAATGCAGAGAGCCACATTTTCTTGGAAAAAAAGCAGCTGTAGTTTTCCATTGCTTTCAGCTGCGCAGTACTCAGAGGACTGAGTGATGTTGATACGGCCGTTTAAGTCGTCCTGACTCACGCCCTTAACAACTACTGAAAGAGCTGCTGCCCTCTTTCAGGAATCATTCCTTAGTCTGGCTCTCAACAGATACCTCTCCGATATGGTTGCACCTTTGGTCCAGCTACTCTGTATCCCTGAGCACTCAAGCCCCCTCACCAACAGCAAGGTCTCATGATTCATAGAGGAGGTTTTATTTGTTAAATAAAAAATATTATATTTGCCAAATAGTATAAAAAAAGAAATTGATACAGCCTTGAAAATGGTATGGAAAAATGTAGTTTATATTTAATACAGAATATCTGGCTGTTTTGTATCATAAATTTATATATTTTTTTCACTACACCTTTTTTATATCAGCTGTGTGGTGGCAAATGGCTTAACACTGAAAGCAGAGATGACGTTTTATTTGCCTTTTTCTTTTCAGTTATCAACATTGTGGTTGGTTGGCAGCAGATTTGTACCAGTCCAAATTCTTTGTTATTTTTTAGTTCACTGTACAACTAGAAGTGTAGCAATCCCATCTTTAATTTAAGTAACTTATCGGCTATATTTCTGCTGTAAGATAGGTAACTTTTCTTCTAATCTGCATTAATCAGGAGTCATTTTAAGAGGATGTCTAAAAGATACAGAAAAACCCTCTCATTTGGTATTTCTTTGGTTTCACGTGAACTAAAAAATCACATTGTTAATCCAGTCTATCTGAAATTTCTTTCTCTGTGTCTTATAGCAAAGTTCTGCCAGTTTCCAAGGTTCCAGAAAACTTTTGTTTGAAAGTAATGATTAAGAAGTGAAGATAATGTTCTATTGATATATATCATCTATGTATATCAATATTATATGAGGATTATGGAATTATTACAATCCAGTCAGCCACATATTTTTGTAAGAACTAAATGATTTGGCTAGTGGTTTAAACTTAAAAAAAGTGAAACTGAATATTTTGGATAAAGATTGGAAGTTGGAATTTATTTTAAAAAGATAACATATTAATACTTTGTTGTAATTGTCAAAAAGATATTTCTCAGTACTTTTATGAAAAAAATTAACCTTTTGAACTTATGTCAATGATCTTAATTTATAATTAGAGCAAACTTATAATTCTGATGAGTTGCACCTTTTTGTAGATTTATCCAAATATAGTTTTAAAGCAATTTGCTTTATAATAATAATAAAAAATATTTATTTAATAAGTGTGGATATTTTAAAAATTTATGATATTAATTTGAAAAGGTTATATATTATTAAAATCGATATAAAAATTTAATAAATAAATTATAGATGATATATGTGGAATGTGTCTGGAGTTTTAAAGTAATAGCTCTTTTATTTGGGATGCACTTAGGATATAATAAGTACTGTATTTTATTTATGAATAGGACAGCTGAGCTCAGGATCAATCTTGAGTCAATATTATCAGAAGAAACAAAATAACTGCAGCTGAAAAAACATTGCTTATGAGGCCCTAGTTAAATCTGAAAAATAATGTGTTTGCTGCTTCTTCACATTAAATTGGGGTTACTTCAAATATTTATAAAAACACTACTGAAAGAAATTTGTAATTTCCTATATTTAAAACAAAAATTTTCAAAATGTGAGTAAAAAAAAATTGAAAAAAGAAAAGGATATTCGTTAGTTAACTGGCTGAAAATGAGATGTTCAATTCCTTGCTGTGTAATGTAAAACTTGTTACTAGACAGCATTTAAAATAGACATTCAAAGATTTTCTGGGTGTCAGTAGATTACAAAATTAAAAGGATGTTTGTGGATAAACTTACAATTCATATAGAATTATAGGATGTAATATGTGGTTAAAAATTCATTTTCCGCATTCTTGTGAATACAGAAAATTGTCTGCTGCGAGATTTGTTGGATTTTATTTCTTGCAGTAGTATATGAATGAGCATGGTAATTGTTTTTACTAGGGTAATACATTGAGGGAGAACTATTACAAAGGTAAATAGAGCACTAATGTACTAGCAGATTTCTCTTGGATATTATTTTGGATGTACCTGAAGCAAATTACAAATAAGATCATGATTTAGTTTTAATGTTAGTATATGGGACTATTTATCACTTTTAACATGGTTTTTTAAATAAATTTTTATTGTATAAAATGAGTGTGCTGCACTGAAGTTCTGATTAAAAATTTATAATTGACACAAAAAAGCAAAGTAGAAAAAGATAGAGAAACATAAAAAATTATTTCACGTTAGTGAAATAATTTTTAATGAAATCATTATTTGATTGTTGATTGTGTTTGTCAAAATTTTTTGGGTAACTGTGAACTTTTTCTCTTATTTTACTGATTTTCAACTTTGCTTCAATGTCTTCTCTGCGTTTCATCACTAGTGGCAATTAGGGAAATAGATGGCCTTTAACTACAAATATTAGTTTTAATGGTGATGCAACATCTAGGTAATTCTACTTCTATTAAACAGTCAAGAAAGTGAAAAGCCATCAGTCTAAAATGTTCCTTTTCTGCAAATCATCATTTTATATACAGAATATTGATATTAGTAGAATCCTGAAAGTTGGTTATATCTCTTCACATTTAACTGTCCAATCTTAAAGAAATTTTCAGAAAGTCTGACTGACAAATTTCACACTTTGCTCAACTGATGTTATCAGCTTTCCTGATCTGTGTCATGGTTTTTGGTTACACGTTCTTCATTAAAGCAAGTAGCAAAATAAGTAAATTGAACTGTGGGTTACTGTTGACCACAAACTTCATATAATATTTTTGATCTGCGACTGTAACAATACCTGAGAATTGACAAGAGTCAATTTAGTAGCGTACACTAGGGGAGTAATGGGTATTGCTGATTCCTCAATACTTCAATTATTATATTTATTTTCATTGGGATTGGATTGTCAACTTAATAGTATTGTCACATTTTGCATTATTTATCAGATATCCTAGTACTTTCTAGGCTTTAGCATTGTTTGATTTTGCTGTGCACATAAGCTGATGGCTGGCTTACTGCGTTATTAACTATCCAATACAACTCTGACAATGTACTGCATACTATGTAAGTATATGGAGCTATACGAGATGTTTTCGTAAAGGAATGAGTAACTATCTAACTGTTCCACCTGTCCTATCAGTCTGTCTCTCGCACGCAATCTGCAAAGCTATATTAAGTTCAGTTTTACCTAAAATGTAAAGTACAAGGCATATTCATAAAGTAACGAGCATTTGGTCATTAAAAAAAATTTACTTATGAGAAAAGGTTTTTACTTACAATTTTAGTTTACTACATATCTACTTCACTTTACCACATAATCACCATTTAGTTCTAAGCACCTTTCATAACGCTGCATCAGTTTCTTTAACCCCTCTGCATAGAAGTTTGCTGCCTGGGAATTGAACCAGTTGACAATGGCAGTTATGACTTCCTTGTCTTTTCCAAACCATTGTTCACCAAGCCACTTTTTTAAATGCAACAAGACGAAGTAGTTGCTAGGTGAAAGGTCGGTACTATATGGAGGGTGGTCAAAAAGTTCCCAATGAAAATCTTGAATCTTCTTGGTTTAGGCAGCGGTTGAGGATGTGCATTGTTGTGAAGGAGGATTATATCAGACAACAGCTTCTCACATCATTGATTTTGGATTGCACATCTCAGTTTGGTGAGCATTTCATCAGCTGTAATTATTCTCATATTCCATGAAATCAACCAAAATGATGCCCTTTTTGTCTCAAAAAACATAGCCAACATTTTTTGACTCTAGAATAGAAATGGCTTTCAAAAGTTTTTCAGTTTTGGAGAACTTGAATGGCACCACTGCATTGACTTGTTTCGATTCTGCATTGGTATAGGATATCCATGTCTTGTCGCTCATAACAATGTGGGAAAACAAACCATCTCCATTTTGTTGATAGCGGTCCAAAAACGCTTGTCCACTGAACATTCTTTGCTGTTTGTGTTGGTCAGTGAGCATTTTCGGTACCCACTTTGCGCATATTTTGTGATATCCAAGCTTTTCTGTGACAATCATGTAGATAGAGGTGCATCCAACATGCAGAAATTCATCAGCCAGAGGACTAATCATCAATCGCCAATTACATCACAGTTTTCAGTTCACTTGTTCAATGATTTTGTTGGTCTGAATACTGGGCCTGTCACTCCACTCTTCGTCTTGCACATTTGTGCGGCCATTTTTAAAGTCTCGACACCATTGTCTAACTTTTCCTTCATTCATTATTGTAGGTCCATACAATAAGCACAACTCCTGATGAATTTCAGTAGCTGAAGATCCTTTTGCACACAAAAATCAAATCACAGCATGCACTTCACAACTGGTGGGAGAAACGATTGTCGTGAATGTTACGATCTGCATTCACTGGCAGGTAAACGATTACTGAATCAAAACAACATCTGCAGTGGCTTTGTAAATAGCCGATAGATGACCCTGCATGTGTGAAACTGTGTTCAGACCGACTAATACTTAAATATAAGTTGACGGCCCTTATTTTATGAACGTGCCTTGTACATAGATAGTGTTTGATGTAACATCTTACTTTTGTTTAATTGTAAATAATTAAAATTTTCTGATACATTATTGTCACGAAAAATAATTATTCTTATTATTTCTGTTCTAGACTTCCCATGATGGGGGAAAAATTGAACTTCCTCCTGTAATACTGGGTCAATTGGGTAAAGATAGTAACAAGAAGACAGTTTTAATTTATGGTCATTTAGATGTGCAGCCAGCTCAAAAAGAAGATGGCTGGGATACAGAACCATTTACATTAGTTGAAAAGAATGGTAAACTCTATGGTCGGGGTTCTACAGATGATAAAGGACCTGTTCTTGCTTGGTTACATGCTGTTGAAGCTTATCAAAAATTAAATGAAAAGATTCCTGTGAATATTAAGGTATGTTTAATCAATAGTAATCCTAAATATATTTTTCAATTATATTTTGGTATGTTGTTTGCAAATTGTTTTATCTGTTTATTATTTTTTGTCTAATATTTTCATGATATGAATTTAAAAAAATTTTGTGGGCAAGTTATTAAATATATAGATAGATTTGTACTTTTTGTTATTATTATTTAATTCAATATTTGTTGTTCATAACTGCATCTTAGATGTCCATGTCTCATAGAAACAAATCAGACAGAATTATAATTCTGATTGCTGCTTGTGATGTCCTAAGTTTCTTTTGTAGTCAACATTAACAGGATAACATACAGTTCATTCTCTTTTGAGTCAAAAGATAAAAAAATTGTAAACATTTTTTGTAGTGCATCATCATATTGTGAATGTTATGATTGGTAATTTTTTTGGATGAAGTAAAGAAACAAAATTTTTATGTAATCAACCCCTGGAAAACATATTTTTGAGAAGAAAAGAGAAATATAATTTTTTTTCTTTTTGTGGTCATATCCCTTTAAAAAATAGTACATCATTAAAATGTCAATTTAAAGAAAATGATAAATAATTTTAATTTTCTGGGACGTTATTGTCATTAAAAATAATTATGGTCTTAACTGCTTGTTCTAATTTATGCTTAGGTTTTGCTTAGAAAGCGAAAAAAAGTTTACATATTTTTTTTGAAAATTGTTTTAAAAAAATTGGATGACCCATTTTTTAAAATTGTATTATTTTTTTTGAATTATTATTGTGTTGTTAAATACACTACAAATTAAACTTTACAGTTGAATATGAACACATAAACAGATAACTTCTTCAATGTTGACAGCACTTTAACAATGATAGAAAACACCTTGTAAAAACATACTTTCTTAAAATATTCATAAAACACATTTGATACTTTCATTGACAACATTTTGTTAATGATAGAGACACTTTCATTCACAACATCTAAAACCATATCACAGCTTCATATAAACTATCTGCTTTTTGCAGTATGTTCTACAGAATATGTGACACACCTGTTTCATGTGGCAGGTATATCAACCATATTCCTATATAAAATAAATAGAAATGAAAAACATAAATGACATAACAATGTCATGTTAACATATATGCAAATAAAGACTCAGAAAAAGTATCTCGCAAATAAAAAGAATCTGAACACTATGTGGTCATTAGAACAAAAAATAAAGTTAATTGTTAGACATAGAATGCAGCCACTTAATAAACATAATGTCCTGGAATGTATATATTGAATTCCTTTAATTACACATTGTTTCATAATGGTCAAACAGAACACACCTTGAAATAAAGATAAAATACTTTTAAAAGCCTTTTATAGTAATAGAGTCTACATTTGCCAACCATCTTATGAATTGAAATTATAAATAAAACTAATAACAAAATTATATTCTTCACTTAACAAGAAACTACCATATAAAGACAAAAAATTAACAAACACTTTATTAAAATTCGTTTCAGTTAATAGAATATAAATTCTTAAACCAATATTTTACATATTGCTTTTTGTTGGAAGATTTTTCTTTATCACTAGGACTTCCGTAGTACAAACTGCTTCATTAGGTGAAGAAATCCATATTTAATTGACTAAAAATATAGAAGGAAATTCTTTCTTTAATCAAAAATTGTAACTGATAATTTATCTAACTATTTCTGACAAGAATATGATGGAATTAAGAATTATGGAATTTCTGTATCAAATTTATGTGGGAATGACTAATATAAGTCTAAGGAATAATATCAAGAACACATTTAGGCGTATAAACGGATTATAAATTCCATTTTAAAAATAATGAAGATAAATTTTCAAGTAAGGAAGATGTAGAAATGAATAATTATTCATTATTTATGGATTGGAGTTGAATTATCACAAATTAAAAAACTCATTTTTGAAAAATTGTATATCAGTAATAATATAATAACTTAGATTTGAAATTGAGTTTACTAAATAAAAAGAAATATATAAGTACTTAAATTAGAAATTAATATAATCCATAGCATTCCATTCCACTGTAAGATTTTATTAATTGCAATAATTTTGATAAATTGCCAGTTTTAATTTATGATTGAAGAAATCAGTGTTCTTTATAGTAGAATAAAATCTTAATGTTTATTGTTAGAATAATTAGTTAATGGATTTATTCACCTGGTGAAATGTATAAAAATGCACAGAGTGATAACAGCAGCACTAGTTACTAAAGATGGCCAGTAAAGAGACTGAAAATGCTAGGACATGAATTTTGAAAAGTCATGTTTATTGATCACAACATTTGCTTAGGTTTGTTGTTTAGGCAGTTGTTAGGTTAAACTTTTGGTTTTTGTTTATTCTTTTATTGGAAAAAAAATTTACTGAAACAAAATGATACTGCAAAATATTTAAGAGATATTTAATATGTTGTTGAGACTAATGGCACCACTGTAAACCTGTTCTGAGGAGTTACTTATCAGTTTTCAGAAAGTTATCATGACCATTTGGAATCCAGGAGGTATTGTTTTGATTTGATATTCAAAGTGAAACTATCTTATATTAAACCTCTACTCTTATTGATTATGGATGAACATATATTAGTAAGGGTAGAATAATTTTAAGTCACTGTAGTGAATAATTTATATTTAACATTAACGAAGTAGAAGAGTGATTAAGTCTATTACTTTAGGGCAATTGTTTGAAATGTATCAGTATTTAATTGCTCCATCATCAAACCATCACATTGTTTATTAATCATTTAATAATAATGTAGATTAAAAACAGTCAGCTTCTCCTTGTGATCAATAAAAAACATAAAACATTATCTTAAACTAGTTTTATTTAAGAAATTCTAACTAGTTCAGAGCACAGGATTTTAGTATCTGCAGTATTAATTCATTTAGATTTTGTGCTATTTCTAAAAAAAAATAATGTATTCTAAAAAAATGCTCATGTTCCTATATGACTCAAATTCTTCCTGTAAAAAGAGTTAGCTTGACTAAAATGCTGGATGGCAGCTTGTTGATCAGTTCATCCCAGCCAGTGTTCTGAAAAGCAAAGAACATCAATATGATGAAGAAATTTTAGTTTATAGAAAGTTTTGATTTTTTTTTATGATTATTTCAGTTTGTATTTGAAGGAATGGAGGAATCTAGTAGTACGGGTTTAGAAGAATTATTGATTGCTCAAAAAGAAGATTTTTTAAAAGATGTTGATTATGTCTGTATATCAGATAACTACTGGTTAGGATCGAGTACACCGTGCCTTACTTATGGACTTCGAGGATTGGCTTATTTTTCTGTTGAAGTAGAATGTGCTGCTAAGGATCTTCATAGTGGATCATTTGGTGGAAGCGTGTTAGTTGAATTTTTTGTTTCATATTTACCTTATTTTGTTAGCATTAAGAAATATATGGAAATGAAATGAAATGATTAACAGAAAGAATCAATTATTATTTAGGTAGACTTCAAGAAGCATCTTGTGAAGTATTTTACGAGGGTAAATCAATTATAAACAAGATTTTATTTTTTTTTAAATGTATTTTTTGAAAAATAAAAGGCTAATATAATTTATTTTTCTGCATAATTTCCTGCTTTAGAAATATATTTTTCCCAGCTAGAAGGAAGGTTTTTTATTGCAGCATCGTAGAATGAAGATGATTGCGTCAGGAGCCAATTGCACAAGAATCCCTCCATGCCCTCATCATCTTCAAATCGTTGCCTTCCTAGAGCTTCTTTAAGCGGCCCAAACAAATGAAAATCGCAGGGCGATAGGTCCAGGCTTTAGGGAGGATGATCAAGTTGAGTCCAGTGCATTTCTTCTAGTTTTGAGACTGTTAGAGCTGCAGTATGGGGTCTGGCATTGTCGTGGAGGAGATGGCCTCTCAAATCGGTTGGTCTCATATTTTGCGGTTTACTTTATTTTGGTCTCATATCATGTTCAACAGCTCGCAGTAGTAAACAGCATTGATTGTGCGTCGTTCATGCAAATAATCAATGAGCATAATGCCTTCCTGGTCGAAAAAAATGGTTGAAAGAACCTTGCCAGCTGTCAGTTGAGTCTTGGCTTCCATTGGGACTGCCTCCCCTTTCCTCTACCATATTGGCTTGTTTCAACGGGGAGTGTAGTGGTGGACCCACGTTTCATTGCAGGTGACGATCTGACTTAAAAATGCATCACCTTCTTTCGCAAACCTTACTGTAAGCCTCTGACAGACCTCCAAATCTCTCAACTTCTGATCTGCAGTTGAAAGCCAAGGGACCCATCTGGCACACACTTTACAGAACTGTAGGTCATTTATAATGATCACTTGACAGCTCCCATAACTTATTCCGACCTGTTCTGCAATTTCAGATTACTCTCACTCGTCGATCGTCTTCAAGAATGTCTCAAACTGTGTGAATGTTTTCGTCCGTAATGCGGTCTGAGGACAGCGATCGTGTTGCTGATTTTTCACTCATTCTTGGCCTTTCTTGAACTCTTTATTCCAGGTAAACACACGAGTCCTTGACAATGATTGATCCTTGAAGTGTACAGTTAATCTCCGGAAAATTTCTGTCACTTGAACTCCTTCACGAGAAATAAATTTTATAATTATGCATTGTGCAGTGGAGGAGTGGACCTGTTGCTCCGACATTGTGAGTGTTACTGGTGAATTGGTTGGGAGTGTGGAATGGCCGGCTCTCCTCACTCCTAATGACTCCACCCAAGTATACAAGAAGCATGGGCCCAGTCCTACCAACCATAGACACTCAGGAACAAAAATTCCATTTATATTTGATTTACCCTCGTAACTGACTTGACATCATATGAAACGAAATTTCTTTTACTTTTTTCAAGGTTGTTGTTTTTAAAAATCATTATTTTTTCCTCATGTGTTATAACAAATGCTGCTAAAAAAAAAAACTAAAATTGTGATTTCCAATATCTGATTGTTACTGAGTTTTCAATTTTATATTTTAATCTTGAAATATTAAAAATCAATTAAAACAAATTAATATTAATTAAAACTAAAGAAAAGACACTATAACAGAAACAAAGATGCAAAAAAAGAAAAGGTCCAAAAAAATGAAACAAAAGTTTGTAGAATAATAATAATACCTCTTTGCTATTTGCAACATAGACGTATAGAAACGTTTCATTCTATCATGGTTTCTACAGTTCCATCAGAAAACAAGAATTCTGAAGACGATTTCATTCACTGATTAAAAACAGAACCTGTTTGAATATAGCCCAAGCATTTGTTTACATCTTTTCAAAATTTAACTGAATTAAAAAAAAAATATTTTTCAGAATATTTACAGAATTATATGATTAATTTGCAAAGATATGATTAATATGAGAAACAATGACAACACTGCTACTGTAATTTTAAAATTATTTACAATAAATACTACGTTTTAAAACAATTGGACTTTTAACAGTGAAATGGTGGGTAACATTATTTTGAGACTTCAACATTGTATTCCATTATCTACAGTTTTAAATTCAGGTAGCAAGTTACAGAAAGCTTCATTTTTTGCCTTACATTATTAGATCATCTGACAGATATTAAACAGTGTTTAATAAACAATAATGTGCAACTGTTTAAATAATATTTAAAAATGTTAAATTTATTAAGAATAACAATTCCATGAAGTACTGATACCACTGAAATTATAAATACTTAACTCCTGATAGAGAGATGGAACATATCTGTTTTAAATAAAACATGTAAAGTTTAAAATGTGGAATAAATTATCATTTGCAAGAAAGCCTGGCAGCAGCCTCACATGTCAGTAGACGTTTCTCTACACCCAACTGTTCATTTCAATTGCTAAACTATTTCAACGTTTATTCCATCAATATTGCACTGGTTTCCAGCAGTAGTTGCAATATTAATTTTGCATGAGGTTGTGTTAGGTTCTGATTTTTAAAAGGTTTTACTTTTTATTAATCTTTATCTGTAATACATTTTTATTTATAGTTTACATATACTTAAAACAGACATATATCCAATTATGAAGGGAGATTTTTACAACATTAAATTTTTTACCTGTAGCTGTGTCTAAGCTGCATCTTTATATAATTCTGTTTTGTTTTTCTCTAACTTTAAAATTAGCTGTTAGAATAAATCTTCATAAACTTCACCATATGTAGTCGTATAAAAAATTACCTGTTAAGTATTGGTGGGAGATTTCATACCAGCAACTAGTTTTTAAGTATGTGTAATGATTTTTTGTGGAAAATGTGATGATTTCACTACTCTATTTTGGCTGTTTTGACAGTAATCTGTAAAAGTAAGTATTTTCACTGAAATAAATGCAATCTAGCATCTCAATCCTATTTTCATTGAAACTAACTAGTTTCATTGAAACTATATTGCTAATTTTTTCATGGTCTAATTGTTTCATTTCATCAGAAATACTGGTGCAGTATTATTGTATCAGTTACAGTAAGGGTGAAGTTTTAACTTCTTTATACCTCTGAAAGCAGTAGCTATTGTTGGTCAAATCTGTGAGAATAAGGTGAGATCTGGTTGAGGAAATTAAATATCCTATATTTTCAAGAACTTTTTATGTTAAAATTGTTGGTCAGTGTCAGCCCTTTTGATTCTCACACTCTCTCATGAAATCTAATTTTCAAAATTGATATAGATTTATTTAAAATTCCAGACTGGAAATTTTCAAATTAAAATCTATCTTTCACGTGTTTGTAAAATTTGTATTTGAAATAAGTCTTATAATTCACGTGATGATCCTTGAGACAGTACAAGGGAAAGAGTACTGAAATTATAAGGGTACTTGTGTATAAAACAAGGTTATTTTAACTGCTATAGTACAGCTTAACAGTAGTTCAGTATTCCATTCTAACAAATAAAGTATTGTAAAATTTACCCATATGTAGATTATGCCTCATTCTAAGGTCGAATCATTTTTGGAATATCCATTATATTGCCTGTTGTGATGGAAATAACCATTGTTATACTGCATAAATGTATAATAATATAATATATATAAAAATGAATGTTTGTCCCGTATGTGTTCCTATACCATTCATCCAATTGCGATGAAACTTTGGTGAGTTGTTGTACACATGCCCGCGAAGGTTTCTGAATAAGTTTGGACCTGCTAGGTGGTGCTGGGATTGAGACATTTCAAAAAATTGTATTTATGATCTGATTTGGCACATATTCAGAATATGTGTTAATTACATGGAAAGAAATATCTTGGCAAAAAATGAAACTGCTAGGTGGTGCTGGGATTGAGACATTTCAAAAAATTGTGTTTATGATCCGATTTGGCTCATATTCAGAATATGTGTTAATTACATGGAAAGAAATATCTTGGCAAAAATGGATGTGCTAGATGGCGTTGGGGTTGAGATATTTAGAAAAATTACATTTATGTTCTGATTTGGTTCACATTCAGAATAATATTAGTTACGTAAAAAGAAATATTTTTGCGAAAAATGGAAAGAGGAAAAAGGGAAAAAGGGAAAGATTAAATTTTGTGAAGTTCCGTAATGTTCAGTTTTTTAATGTTCATTACACATATATGTTCTATACATATATATATATTTATATATATGTACTCAAATCTAGCAAACTAAGCATTACCAGGTCAGCTAGTTTATTAATAAATTTTAACTGATTTGTCTGCTTTCATTAATTGATCTTGTAAATGCTTGTCTAAAAAGTAAACACAATCACTGAAATTCTCACTTTCATTATTGCTTAGAAATTCTGTATTTATTTAATTTACAGAGATAATTGTAGCTTCATTATTTAATATCTGTTTTAGTTCAGAGGCGATGACAGATTTAATTTATCTTTTGAACACTCTGCTAGATGATAAAGGAGAAATTTTGGTTCCTGGTATACTTGATGATGTTGAACCTGTAAGCAAGGATGAATTGAAGTTATATGAAGAAATTGATTTTTGTATCAACGAGTACAAGTGTTTTATTGGATGTAATGAATTAAAACATAAAGAAGATAAGGTTAGTAATTTAATTTGTATTTTTAAGTTCTAGTTAGTAAAGTAGTATCTTATTTAAAAGTGAATAGATTTTGTTCACATAATTACCTCTTGTATGTATCAAAATGTTCATTGATAACTATAGATATCAGAAGAATACTGGAGTATGCTGTAATTTTGGATTTGATGTTTGCAATCCTTTCTCATAATAGATCAGATTACAGTTTTTTGGTGTTTTTTTAAACAGCTTTGAGTCTAATGTTAGATTAATGCTTCTTGTGGCAAAATTATGGAATCCACACAGCACAAAAAAAATCCCCAGGATAGCCTACGTTTATCCTAGCTATATATTCTGGGTTATTGTTGGACAAGTTTCTTAACATTATTAGGACTTCTCTAGGATATAAAATCTGGATCTAGTGATATCCTGAGGATATATATCTGTGAGCTATGTAAGCTGTTCAAGAGATCCAATATTTTTAGTTCATGCAACATCCAAAAAAAACATTATTTCTGATTCGATTCAATACATTTTTTTTTCATAGATTTTGTTGTAAGAAATGTGTAGAAAAAATTTTATGAACATATTCAGTTGCATGATACTTAACCTGACGGATAAATTCATCAATATAACAGAAAATCGTTTGTAATGTTAACCAAATGCATAGTTCCTTTATCATCAAGGATGTTATTTCTTCTAGCTTTAAATTTTCAATAGCATTGTTCCATTTTTGATGGATGCATATTGTCACCTTAAACTTCTTTAATTGATATATATATACATATATATATTCAGGATTGAGAAATTAAACTGAAATGGAACTATGTCATAGGATTTTAAGTTTACTATTATTCATTAAAAATAAAAAGGCAGTATTAATAGGTACTACTTTTCATCTGATGCTCATGTATAAACTGTAAAACATCAATTTTTTTATGTTGTTAATGGTAATAATGTGTGAGCTACTATAAATTTATCTCTATGAAATCTAATTCCAAGTGTAATCTGAATATTGGTGTCTACTATCTACTTATAGATTTAAATCTTGCTGTATAGTTTTGTAATGAAATCTTAGTTTCTCATGAATTTTATTGAAATAAATTATAAAAATAGAAACTGTTTTTATTTTGTTTTAAACTTTGTTTAATAGAAAATCAGGTATGAATGTAAGAACTTAAACGAGGATATTTTCTGTTCCTGAGATTCAATCTGTTTGTTATGAGATTGTAAATAACTCTATGTGGAAAGTAGGTAGGGATATAATGTCAGGATGATATTAATATCCTACTATTTGCCGATGATAAGGTGGTGTTGTGCATAACAAAGAACAACCTATAATTTCCTAGCTTGGAAAAATGTACAATGATTGTGGTCTCCGTACATCAGTAAATAAAATAAAAAGATATTGCATACTAAGGGAAGTGGCAGTAGAGTCAAAGGAATAGCATTTTGGAACACGTGTGAATTATCTAGCGTACCTTGACTTGTAGGACATTATATGTACCTTTAGTGGTTTCAATAAAAATTTGGAACTAATAATAACCCTAAAGAGGGAATTCTCTGAGACCACAGGAGTTAAAATCTATATAGCAGGGGCTGACCTTCTTTTGACTTAAAATAGTGAAGTCTGACCAATAGGTATAAAGGAGAAAAGCAGATTGCAGACAGCTGAAATGAGATTCCTTCAATTTTTTAGAGTGCACAAAGTTGGATGAACTTCAAAAAGTGAATATTAGTTCAGAAATAGGAATCCTGTCTTTAATTGACAGAATAAAAAGTTAAAGACCAAAGTGAAGGTAACATGTAGACTGACTGTTTCCTGGAATAAACCTGAATGTTTTTAAATTATCTGTTTGTTTTAAATTGAAGATAAATCAAGCATTTCTCTTAAATTAATGATAGATTGAACTGAACATGTTTGTAAAAATGTATGAGAATAAAAACGTTATTTTATTTGGAAAAAGTTAATAATATTGTATGTTCAATTTAGGCAAAAATTCTTATGAGTAGATGGAGATATCCTAGTTTGTCAATACATGGTATTGAAGGTGCATTTTCTGATCCTGGAGAGAAGACAGTAATACCGAGAAAAGTAATTGGAAAGTTTTCAATACGTTTAGTGCCTAATCAAGATCCATTAAAAGTTTCGGAACTTGTATTGAAACATCTTGATGATCAGTGGAAGAAACGGAATAGCTCTAATAAATATAAGGTATGCTATAAATCTTAGTAATAAATATCTAAATTATTTGCAACCTGATTTTACATATGTTTGAGAAACTGAAAACTATTTCTATTGGTAAATATAACAAAATTAATTTGATTCTAATTTTTTAATACTTTGTTTTGGTTGAACAGTTCTTCATTATTTTTCTTGCGGTTTTTAACTTGTGTTTTCAAGAAAGTATTTATGCGTTGTAGCTGAATATAGAAAAACTTACATTTTTTTCTGTACACGTTATATAAATACTACTTGAGGTAAAATTTCCTTGTAACATTATTGAGGTATTTTTTTTTGTGAAGTTTTTAAGATTATTCTTTGGTGGAAATATTGTACATAAAAGATAAAGTAGTTGAGGGTAAATTTATAAAAATTCTGAATATAGTTAGTTTATATTTCTCCATTTGTTTTGAGGTTATTGGATTCTGCCCAGAATTCCTTAATATCTCTTTGTCTGCACTTTCAGGTTTAGCGTTTTATTTTAGTTTTACTAGTAGAGAATGACTTACAACCTGTAAACTGTGTAGAGAAATTATCTTCTTTCTTTCCTAGTCAGAGCAAGACTTCATCGCAATAACATGCTGTTGGATGGTCTAAACAACAAAAATTTCTACTGCAGGGGCAATGGTCATAATCCCTGTTTAATGTAAGAGCTCATTGTGGCCTGAATTCACTCTTATTTTTAATTATCTGTTGTCTATGTTTTTTTTTAATAATGCTGAGTTTATCCTTTCCCATCCTGATTAGTGATGAATATTGATTTCATGTTTTTCTTTTCTGTGTATGACATGGCTGTGATGTTGACTGTTCTCACTAAAATAAAAGCTATGCTGAATCAGCTTTTTGTAAAACATACAACTCATCAATGTTAAGATTCTGTTAATTGTTCATTAATTGCTGATAGCAGGATAGCAGATGTGCCATTTTAGTTTGCCTGCAATGTTTAGTGTTTACTGAGCAGTTCTATTTGATATTTGCAAATCATTCAACAATATTTCATTGTACCAGGAGAGAAAATGATGCACACACATTTTCTTTCACACTTCAAGCATTGTATCTATGTATTCTAAGCATACGTTTGTGTGAGATTTATATCTTGGTATTTAAACATACTGACCTGAATAGTAGTAACTCTGAACTCCAGGTAATTGCAGAATTTCTGAAAACAAAAAGGCTTATTTTGCAGCAAGAGAGGCCTTAGTTTTATCACTTTATTAGTGGATTATTATGTCAGATTTCATGAATGTACCAAACAAGTTCCTCATTGAAAACTGGCTGGCTTAGCAGTATACTATAGTCAGAAACAAACTATGTTGCATTAAAGTTATGATTTTACCTGGGCATTGATAAATCTAAGACATTAGTTGTGAGGATGTTGTTATGATTAGTCTCAGGAGAGGCCACATTGTTTTGACTTATAGCTTCCTAATGGTATGTGGTAGATTAACTGAATGATTGTCTAATTATTGTCATATTATTTAACATCTGCTTCTCATCTGCAAATGCTATAACTCTGTAAAGCAGCAACTTTACTTTTTTCTTCTTTATGGTTTACTTACTTGTTGATGACATAATGCAAATGATGCCTTCTTTGTTTAAGGCACATTAATGGTATTTAATCTTATTTAGAACTTTCTTTTGCCAATCTGTTTTAATTGCTATTTATATCATGTTTATAAAGATTATTTGCATCTGTGTTGATTGTGTTCCAATTCATTTTTTTAACAAAGTAGTTCACGTAGTCTTTTAGCTATGCCATAAAATGCTAGTATTGTAGTGTTTCTCTTTATTGTTTTGTGTTATTTTGTTTTTAACCAGTTTTTGTTTAAGTGGAAACTTTCTACATTTTAACTTTTCTGACAATTTAATTATACTATCAAGCCAGATATACTTTAATTTATTATACTATTAAGCTTCTTATACCTGAAAATATTTATTGTAGTTATTAGTATAAGCTGTTTGTACAGTATAATGTTTAAGGGAAGTATGATAATTTGATCAGATTTTGCATATAAGGGTTTTCTTTAGATCTTCATGTTTCATCATCCCCCTCTAACCAAAAAGCACAATTTTAGTATTAAAAATTCTGGAAGAATATCCAAAATTCCCATATCTCATAATTTAATTTCCATATACTCATATATCACAAATTTTATCATAAGATAGGTCAGTTTTTTCACATAATGTTCCTGTTGTAGCTAAGATGTTTTTGATGATCTTAGGTCCATTCACATCCCCAAAAAGAGAGGGGAAGAGTCAAGTTTCATTTGCATTTGGATATGGGAGATGTAGATTAATTCAGAAAAGCAAGCCAAGATCTCTTTTTAGTTTTAAAGATTATTTTGGAAAGGTTACTAAAAAATTGTTTAACATTGAGAAACACATAATAATCAAAAATATTTTCTTTATGTCTGGTGGATAATTTGATGGATTGTTATATCCACAATAGTAATGATAATGTAAATAGCATTAAATTAAATTAAATTTTTTAATTCATTTAAATGAGAAAAATGAAATGAATGAAAAAATGGTGGATCCATTCCTAGGAACTGAAGAACCCTTGATCAACAAAGTTAGTTTTTGTTCATCATAGTTAAATAAATGAATATAGAAGCTTACATTTTGTGTTGAAATCTAAAAAAAATTATAAGTTTGAAAATGTTATTGCTGCTTAGAATAATGTATAGGAAAATTTGCAGTTTAATCACTCATATTTTTTATTTTATAATTTATTGGTGATATTGTGTTCGATCATGGTTTTACCATGATTTACCTATCTGTTCTGGCAGATATTTTAGAAGTTCTCTTTTTATCTGTCATGGCATATCTACCTGTTTCTGATGTGATCTATGTAATGTATTTTTATGTACCGACCAGAGATATTTATTTATTTGTTTGCACTGTCATGTGGTGTTTGAGTCAATTTTGTTAGATTTCAAAATTGTTTGATATAACAAAAAAGTGCAGTCAAATCCTTTTTATTGATGTTTTAGCAAAAGCAATTCACGAAACAATAAAACATCAGCTGTTGGTTCAATTGGTTTATTTCAGGCTTTTCCTGATCACCTCTAACCTCGTAATAGCAAATTCAGCAACTTTATCTACTAATACAAGTGATTTAACCATCTTTCAAATTTATTCTTTAGGTGCATAGGATATTACAAAACAATTATAAGAATAGATTCTTTGGTAATGGAGCCTGAAAACATATAACTCTTTTCACATTTTATACTAAAATGTTTTCCTAATTCTAACATTATTTTTAACTTATTTGTAAAGAATGTTGATATTGATTTTTTTTTAATATCCGATCATATATTTGAAATTATATTAAAAAACATTTGCATAAATGGAATAGTGTAAATTTAGCTTCATTGATGAATTCGCTAACAAATTTCGCCAATGTAAATTGAAACAAAAGTTTGATTAAGGGTTAAGGAAATCGTAAAGCAAGCATATTTAAAATAAGAAAATACTTTTCAAGGTTTAAAGATATTTATATTTCATTCCCATTGTAATAAGATGTAAAATGTTCTATGATGATGATTTTTGTTTTAAGGCAAATTTGACGGGTTGTGGTAAACCTTGGAGATCAGATGTGTCAGATGATAATTTTAAAGCTGGTATAAGAGCTACTAAACATGTTTATAAGATAGAACCAAATATGATCAGAGAAGGAGGAAGCATACCTATAACTCTAACACTTCAGGTAAATTTTTATTTTTTTATTATATAAAAAAATTTGTTATTTTTTTGCTATATAATATTATATAATATATAATATTATTTTATATAGATTTGACTTTGCATTAAAATTATTAAAATTTAAAGTATTTTTTATAAATGAGAAAAAATAAATGACAAAGTGCTGCCATGATTAACTGAAAATAAAAATCTATTAATCATTCATGTATTCTATTGTTCAGAGTGTTCATAAAAACATGCCGCTATATTTATTTAATGACAAGAGTAATTTAATTCCATTGTCCTTTCAGATGACCTCATAAATAAAAATCTGATGTGAGAGATCCAGGGATTGTGAAGGGGCTTAGTTCATAGAAAATTGCAGTCATAAAAAAATTCACCTAAGTCCAGAGTCAAATTGGCAGTGGCATGTAGCACAATATTGCTGTAGTCAACAGTTTCATTCTTCAGTTAAGCAATGATATGAAATTTGTAATAGTTTCAGAATTATTTTCTGTGGTTAACTTTTCTGTGAAAAAAAGTGGTTTCAACCATTCTTCATCAATAAATTGCACATCAAATACCTACTTTTTGAGAATGCAATTATATTATAAATGTGAGAATTATAAAGTACTAGCAGACCTGGCATTTCTTCACTATTGCTAGATTTGAGTATATATACAGCTTAAATGAACACAATTGAAAGTTTGATAAATCATTAAAAACTGAACATTGTGGAACATCACAAAATTTAACCTTTCACTTTATCCTATTTTCCCTTTTCTTTTTTCTCTTTCTCCCCTTTTTTCTTTTCCATTTTCTCCTTTTCCTATTTCCCCCGCATGTAAATCGGTCCAGTAGATTTTTAGTCTACAGTGGACAGACTTACCAACATTGCCTTTTATTTATTTATATATATATATATATATAGAAGAAGAAGAAGAAAGTCTGTTTGTGTATTTGTTTGTTTGATTCCTAAATATCTTGACACTGGCACCACCTAGTGGATGTAGTTTGCAAAAATGTTTCTTTTCACGTAATTAATATCTGTTCTGAATATTTTTCTTATTATCAACTCCAGCCCCACCTAGTGGGGAGGGTTTCTTTGAAAAAGAGCATGTAGATTTGGAAGACTGAATAAATACTTTTTTATATTGAGCATTTTTATCTTTACTTTTTGAACAGCCCCTTTATAATATATACAATAATGTTCAATACATAATTTTTACCAAAATTCATCAGTTTTAATAAATCTTATTTTAAAGAGCAAACTCCTCTGACATTCTGTAATAAGTCTTTCTTCTTTATAATTTAATTTTTCCTAAAAAATTTTATTTTCAGGAACTTACTCAAAAAAGTGTGATGTTATTACCTTTAGGCTGTGGAGATGATGGTGCCCATTCTCAGAATGAAAAAATTGATATTCGTAACTATATTGAAGGGGTATGATAAAAATATTTTGCTTATTTTATTAAATTATATGCTTAATTTTAAGGTAATGTGTTCTTGTTATTATCATTGTAATCTTTCCAACTAACTGGCACATGAATGTGTGTGTCAACCTTTGGTTATAATGCATTTGTTTGTCTACTTGTAACAAATTGTCTTTAACAGATGTGTAATAGTATTTAAATGTACGTTTTTCTTGAACATGATTCTTGTCTTGAACATATTTATTTCACATAGCAGTGTTTGATGATTATTTATTACTTATGTAAGGCTATATAGAGTGGGGTTTTTATCCTTAACATAATTCATATTGACAGGGCCAACGTTATTTATTAGTAAATATATATTGTGATTTAATAATAAAAAAAAATCTGAAAATTTGACAACTATATAACTACAAATATAGTTTTATTTTAACTGTAAATACATATTTGTTAATATCAATTTAAAGTTAAAAAAGAATGTTTTTAATAACAATTGCATCTTTAATTTGGACTTTAATTATTGAAATTGGTTTTGTTTTCAGTCAA
This sequence comes from Lycorma delicatula, assembly GCF_047948215.1. Classification (NCBI taxonomy): domain Eukaryota; kingdom Metazoa; phylum Arthropoda; class Insecta; order Hemiptera; family Fulgoridae; genus Lycorma; species Lycorma delicatula. The sequence continues at coordinate 27,572,165 of NC_134462.1, forward strand.
TAATATTAGTTTTAACTACTTATGTAAATAAGTTTTTTCTTCTAAATATAATACTACTGTGAGATTAATTAAGTACTTATGTGCTACGATACATAAATACTTGCGTCTAGTAAAGAATTCAATCTTATATTTCTTCAATTTCAAATTTTTTATTACTTTTAATGCTTATTAAATTTTATTTCAATTACAGCAACTGATTCATTGAAATGCTTACTCTATGTGTAAAATCAGATTTTTAAAAAAGTTTATTAAAAATCGGGTGATTTTGTAGTGTTTAATTATTAAAAGTTGATGCTCAAAGAATTTCAGAACACTAGATATTTTGAAAATGTAATTTATTTTGTTTACCTTTATTGGGTGCTGTTTGACAGCATGATTTCTATTTACATTAAAATTGATAGAAGATAGCTGAATAAACAGTGACTACAGCTTAAGTCACTTAATAAGCTTAATTAATAATATTTATAACCAATATTTTAATTCAATGAAAATCCATTTTAGAAGATACTGCAAATTCAACTAAGGAAATGTATGAACTGACTGAATTTTCATAACAATATATATGTTTTTCTTGATCGGTTATTCTGTTCCTCCCCTCTTTGTCAACAAATTTGTTGTTTTTCCAACCAGTATTTGGCTACTGCTGGTTCTGAGTGGGTGTATGTATGTGTGTGCGTGTGCGCACATGCATATGCATATAAGTAAATGCAATTGCTGCTACCAGCTTCCCAGACCTGACATATCTGCAGATGTAGTGCAATGTAAGTGTAAATGTACTGCTAAACATGTAGTCTGGAACAATTCAGGTCAACCACTCATGAGTTGGGTGTGTTTAATTAAAACCCTGTCACCAAAGATCACCTGTATCCACAGTCTAGCATTCAAATCCATATAAAAGTAAGCCTTTATGAGACTTAACTTACAACTCTCGATTTCAGAAATCAGCTGATTTTGTGATAAATTTAACCACTAGACTAATCCAGCAGTTAACTGCTAGCATAACTATAATTAGTTATTAATATTTTTATAATTTTGAAGTATTTTACCTCCAAGACAAAGATAAAGATAAGATCATTGTTGTGAAATAATCAATTCTATTAAATAAAAAAAAATCAGTGAGTAGTGACAGAGAGTCAGATTATTTTTAGGCTCCTATACTACCTATAAAAAATTGAAAAGGCAACAGATTAATTAAAAATAATTTTTCCAAAAACCCAGCAGAGAGTTTTTGAAATTATTCAAAACCAGTGGTTAAAGGGTTGATATAAATTCATAATAAAAATATATTTTTTATTCTTTGATATGTTTGTGTACTTTTGTTGACAAGCACTGCTAAAGAGCAAAATCTCCATTCTTTACCTAAGTGAAATAAACAATCCAGAACTAGCACATTGCTTAATGAAACAAATATAAACAAAATAATGGTTTTCTTTTAAGTACTAAACACACCTATCAAAGACAAAGTGCATTTAAAAAGAAGTTACAAGGTGCATTTATATGTAGACGTGTGACAAAATTCATTCATGGTTTGAGAAGGTTTGTTATGGATTAATAATAATTAACGATTTACTTGATTGATTACAAGTGCCCACTTAATTTCTATTAAACAGTCACATCATAATGAATAAAAATTGCTGATATGTTAATAGTTAAAACAAAAATCTAAAAAAGCTAAATTAGCTATAATGATTGCTTTCTTGTGTACTGTTTACTACTATAGTATAAATTCTCATCAGTATATTTTTATAACAAATTTTAATTTAGTAATTTATTTTAATTTTTTTTCCAGACAAAATTGTTGGCTGCTTATTTGTATGAAATTTCTCAGTAACTAAAGCATTTACTGCAGGGAGGGGAGGATTACTGTTTTGATTGATTTGTATCTTATTCCAGAAGCAATATATGTATAATAATTTTATAATATATAATAAAATATTATAATTTAAACTTTTTTTTTTTTGTATTTTAATAAATTAATTTTTATTAATATAATAGCAACTTTATTTATATTAATATTTTGGTTCTCAAAAATAAATTTATGAAATCCTATTTCAGTGAACAGTTGAATTTAATATCCAATCTACATGATTCATTCTTCTTTCTTTTAATATACTACTCAGACTAATGGGTGTGATGTGAGGCTGGAGCTGTAAGCAGTATAAAAATGTGATTAGGTGAGAGTTAGTGCAGAAGCAAATGGATGTGTGGAATGGAGGTTAGAGAAATGGACAGACTTAGGAAAATAAGCAGAAAAGTTGGAGAAGAGAAAGATATCTGATTAGACAAATTTTGATTGGAAATGAAAGAAGGATTTAAAATAAATGTATAAAACTGGGAAGTAGAGGGTTTCAGAACTCAAACCTACTGAACGCTGATCAATCAGTACTGTTTTCTCCCTCATCTGAAACAAAAAAGCATGATAAATCTCCTAAAATTTTGCAATAAACAGTAATAGCAACTGTTAATTAAAAATATCCTCTGACTGAAGTACCTAAGAATTTACACAGACGGTGATGTAAAAAAACTTAATAGAAAACATAATACATTGTGAGCTACTTTCCTGTTACATATCAGCAGGAGAAAACAAAATTGGTTTTGAAGGATGAATAGGAATAGGACTCTTTACAACTGACTGCTCTTTAGACCATTAGCTTTAAAAAAAATTCTTCCATATTGACTCAAATCTATGTAGAACTCCACAGTACTAATCATCTTTACACAAATGGCTAATAAATCGCCCAGTGAAGGGACGAGAAGTGCTATAACTGTCTTGTTGGTAAACAAGAGAAAACGTTTCAGTTAGGTCCTGTCACTTGCAGGAATAAACAGTATTTAAATTGAAGACCTGCTGGTAAAGTAGTGCCATACTTCAAACTAAACAAATATCATCCTCTCAGTTTCGATACAGTTACATAATTTGTAAAGAACAATATTCTAAAAATGATTTCTGTTGAATATTGAATATTAATTATATCATTATGTACAATGTTATATGTATAAAACAAATAATAATATAAATTATGTTTTAGTATAATCTGAAATGATAATAGTTGTCGGTTAAAAGTATGGATTGCAAGCATCTGTAACAACTGTTTTTTTTTGTGTTGCATTGTTATACCTTTTTTCTATGGCATTTCCCATGTTTTGTTATACAATAAATTATCTCTTTTGAATTAATCAACTTTTTTTAAACAATCTCCAATTATTAACAGGCTATGGGTATTATGTTGATAACAATATTTATTGATATTATAAAAATAAAAGAGTAAAAACTCTGTTTACTCAAAAGTTTGTGAAAATTGTTAAGTGCAAAGAGGTTACTTATATATTGGTTAGTGCAAATAAATATTAAAGGTTAATCTTGCTGCCAATAGTAGTTATGGATAATGAAGGAGAGCTTTTGAGAATTTCCAAATTACAAGATACTGAAAATTGGAATTTATGGAAATTTCAGATGGTGATTATGTTGAAAGCACATAATGTATTTAATGTGTGTACTGGTCAACTATATAAGCCTGAAGGTCTTACTGAATTGGCAACAAACAAACAAACAAAGGGAATAAGTTGAAAATATGTTGAAAAGGTAAAGTTTTTGAATTAGCTGATAGTCAAGCGCAAAGAATGTTAATAACTACAATTTTGGAGCAAATTATGATACATTTAATGAATTGTCAAACTGCAAAAGAAATGCGGGATAAATTGTATCTGTATGTGAAGAGAAAAATTAAGCAAATTTACAAATTTTGCAATTGAAATGGCTTAGTTTAATAAAAAAATACTAGTGATAATATGCATGCATACTCATCCCACAAATTCAGGACATAGTTTGAAGGTTATGGGATAATGTAGATGAAAAGTTGAATATTTAAAAAATCCTCTGACATTGCTGAAAAACTATAACCATTTCTATAGTACATGGGAGTCAACCAGTAGCTAAGATCTTACATTGTCAAATTCAATTTCAAGGTTAGTAATGAAGAATCTAGGGTCGATGATTATAATAAACCAGAAAATAGTGCCCTAACCTCAAAAGCATTTAAAGGAAAAGGCTCATCAAAAAAACAAAAATCTAGAAAACCTGGAAATTGTCATATTTGTAAAAAGTCAGGACATTGGGCACATGAATGCTGGTTTAACAGAAAATAAAAAGCATAATAATAATAACCATACTAATAGTAAGCACTTTAGTGTCAGCAATGAAATTAATGTGCATGGTATACAATTATTATGCCAAGCTTTAGCAACTGTTTTACATGTTAGTGAATATAAAAATGATTGGTATCAAGACTTAGGAGCCACTAATCACATGACTTATAGAAAAGACTGGTTTATTAACTATTCTCCTTTGGATCGATTTATTTGGGTTCAAGCTGATGAAGGTAAATATATAAAAGGCTGTGGAAAAGGTGACATGCTTATAATGTTGAAAAGTTGTATGCTAATCATCTTGTGAGTGTACTATATGTAACAGATTTAAAATATAACCTATTTTCTGGATAAAGGCAATGGATAAAGGTCTCACAGTATTGTCAAATAAGTTTGTAAGCAAATTTACAAAGAATGGACATGTAATTGCTGTGGGTAAGAGTGTAAACAGACTTTTTATCATGCAATTTAAAATTCTGATACTGAGTGATGATTCAAATGTAAACAAACATGAACCCCAGATTGGTGCTAATGCTTATGTCACTGATATGCTATATACTTGGCATCAGAGATTTGTTCATCAAAATTATAATATTTTAAAGCCAATTCTCAATTGTTTTAATAAAACTGCAGATAAAGAAGAAAACTTTTGCGATGCATGTGCTGTTGGAAAAGCTATTTGACTGCCTTTTCTAAAAATTGGATCTACTACCAGTAAGATAGGTGATATTGTTTATGCTGACCTGTGTCGTTCAATTCAAGAAAAATTTATGGTAGGTGCCAGTTATATATTACTACTACAGTTGATTTCCACTGTAGGAAAGTGTATTTTCTGGCCAATAAATATGAAGTTAGTAGTTACATAGAAGAATTTGTTAAAATGGCAGAGAAACATGCCCTGGAGGCATAAAGTATTTCAGAACTGACAACAGCCTCAAATTGGTATGTAATGAAGTTTCGACGATCTTGAAGAAACATTGTACTCAACGTCAATGCATAGTGCCTCACTGCCCAGAACAAAACATCTGCAGAAAGATTGAATAGAACCAACATTGAAGCAGCTCGTACAATTCTACTTGAAAGAAAATTCAAACTGCATTTTTGGGCAGAAGCTGTGAACGTGTTGTATATATATTTAACACCAAAAGTTAAAGTTTAGTCAAGGGTTTCACACCTTTTAAAATCTGGCATTGATGAAGGCAGCAGTATAAGATCTACATATTTTTAGTGAAGAAGTTTATACTCATATTCCAAAAACTATACACAAATCAGAATATGGATATTTCTTAGGTTATGATGAAAGTCAAAAGGGCTACAGAATTTGGTTTCCAGAACATAAGGTTTTTGTTAAGATGAGACGTGATTTTTACAAATAGAACTGGACGAGTGAAAAATAACGAAGAAAGTAATAACTATTCAATTTTATATTTACCAGATGAGAATAATGATAATAATCTTAGTAATTCTGCAGGATCCACAGCAATTAAAAATGGAAATGACTATCTACCTGATGAAGAAAAAAAATGATGATGACGAAACAATAGAACAGCAGCAGCAACAATCTGTGCAATTATTAACAATCTCAAAATGTTGTTTGAATATCAGATTATAACAAATAAGGGAAGGAGTTTTTAAAAACTAACTAAAATAAATCTACAAAAGGGATGAATAACAAATTTCTACTTACCATAGTGTACAACTGCCTTGATGCACACATCCATTGAATAAGAATCTATATATCTAATCACTGCTATGTAAGTAATTGGAAGTTTGTAATGGGTATTTGTATATCTTCAGTAGTCTACACCGTGCAAAAAAATAATTTGAAAGGTTTGTGGGTACTAGAAGACAATGAAACAAATCTGGAGTTCTGCCATTGTAAAACAATAACGAACGTTTGTTTATAAATTCCAAGAATGCATTTTATTTTCATGTTTCAGGTAGAACCAAGGCAAAAGCCCATTATTTCAATATGTGCCCATTTAGCTCATTACTTGATGTGTGACATTTGGTTACATTTTAATATAACCTTCATAGATGGTAATAAAGGCTTGTAATAAAATTAATTTCTAAAAAACCTCTAAAGTAGTTTTTATTGTTAATATAAAGTAAGTTAATGTGTTCGGTTGTCGATTTGTGTTTGATAGAACCCTAATAATTGTAGATGGCAACTGATTTTCATGAAATAGACATTATTCAATTTGTCTTGATCATTCAATTGATCTGAAAAAACAAAATGATGAATGATGACACCATTTTTTCCAAACAAACAAAGAAACAGTTTTGTGAAAACTCAAAGAACTGGGATGTCAAAGTATTTGAAAAGAGGATTTCAAAAACATTCGAGCCTCATTGATTCAGAAACCTTAATTGATCAGTTTCATTTCCTTTCTTCTTTTTTAAAACCAAATTGCATATAAGAATGATAGTCAACTGAAATTTTTTTATAGTTGTAACTTAATATTTAATTTCATCTAAATATCTCTAGGTAAAACATTGTCAGTATGCTTTGGAAAAGTCAGTTTATTCTTTCTGCTCTGTGTCATTAGTTGATATGATTTATGCAAGTAAAGAAAGGCTGCTTCTTCAAAGAAATTGTATGTGCTTACTTTGTATAATTTTATAATTCACTGATTTATCAATATTCTCTCTCTCTCCCTCGCCCTCTCCCTCTCCCCCCTCTCACTCATTGTCTGTGTGTGTGTGTGTGTGTGTGTGATATGGATATCATGTATTATATATGGATATTATTTGTAAAATAATTTTACAAATAAAAATTACATTTTAAGTGAATGGTATTGTTGTACTCTTCATACCAGAAAAAACATAAAGAAAATTCAATTCACCCCCAATCCCTCGATGAAAGTAATCTTCCTTGAAAGGTCTGTAAAAAAAATATATATATATATAAAGGTACTGAAATACTTTTGAAACTGAAGCACGATTGTGGAAACCATTTCAACATATGATGGCTAACATTGAGAATTTTTTTCATTTACAACAATGTACTCTCTCTTTTCTGTTTAGTCTCTGGAACCACCATAAGGTATCAATTCAGAGGATGATATTTATGAATGTAAATGCGTACTCAAATGGAGCTATTTTCACTGTCCAGAAGATTCAGCAATGTGAATGAAATTTTTTCATCACCTGCTTATTTTTTTAGATTTCTTTACCTAGTGACTTCTGTACTTTCTTTCATACCTGGATGCATGCTAATTTTAATATTTAAAAAAAATCAAGTTGTTGCAGCAAATATCCCAGATGGCAGATTTTTGTAAACAGGATTGTAAAATAGCATGCGTTCCTTGGTGTATAAAATAGTGACCGTCCAGAAAATTAAAGTTACTTTGAAAAAATAAATATTAAACTGATTACACATTTTTTGTGTAAGATTTTTTACTGACTGGCTCTTGCATATCATATAGTTTAATAAAAACATAACTGAAGACAAATGTTAGATTTTTTATTAAGAATTTTATTTACATTGTGTTTGGACTTTTATTATTCCATATTCAGTATTATGTTTTATATATATTTATAGTTAGTCATAGGTGACATAGATGAAATTAAGTTTTTGTATTATTCTATAATGTTAACTGACCTAACATTTAAACAGATGTTTCTGTAGTATTAATAATTCTATTAAATATTAAACATATGTTTACAATAACTTTGTATAACCTTTTTACATGTATTGAAGCTATTACTGATTTTATATGAGTATTTTTGAAGTTTATAATTTATATACTTACTAAAATTATACAATTAACTTATTATGCAATCTGAAGTTCCATCTATCCTTCACAACATTTTCAAGTTAGCCATTATTATCTTACTTAAGTTTATGTTGGAAGTTTCAATTGTTAATAGAGCAACTAGGATGAAATTTTATTCAAATCACTTTTACTTATAAACGGAATTAAGAATATCTTCTATTTATTATTTAGGTGTAGAAATTATACACATTCTGTGTTTAGTTTCAGTTGTTTAAATATTTATTTCTAGCTGATGTATGCACAATACAATCTACATCAAAATTTTTGTCAACCCCTTTCAGCTATCATTTATTCATGTTCACATTTATATTAAAGTTCCTTAAACTTAAAAATTTTAAAACAATTTGCAGATTGAGTTGTAAAACTGGACCCTTACTTCATCATTTTTGGAAATCTTGAACAAAAAAAATAATAAAATGACTAGTATAAAAGAACATATATATTACAAATTTTTGTGCAGAAGATTTTTGGGTATTTCTATTTTACAATAGGGTAACCTGGTTTATTGTAAGAGATTAGAAGTAGGGTTCAGAATTTTTTACTGGGGTAGGTCTTTGTGAATAGTTTATAAGTCAGTTGCATTCTCCCTGCATGCCAGATAATTCCAGGGATTAAACATGGAAACCCTGTAGCTGTTTTTGGAAATTTTTACTTTTTAGAGTAAAAGTAATTTTTGTTGCAGAATATTCTTAAGTCGGGCAGAACAAAATTCTAGATTGATTAATGTGTTGCATCTACACTGCCCACATTAGTCACTATAATTTGATAAATACCTATTTTTTTGGAGGGGATGGTTGGTTTTCCTTCAGGTAGGTTTGTTCATCTCATAGTATGATTCTTCTTGTGGATAGATCCTCCTTTCTCACTGCCCACACATTTTTTCTATCCTTGATCCTATGCCTGATTTCAGTTCTGTGGATGCAGGTTTAAATGTGGTTTACCTTCCATGGTTAGAATACCCAGGGCCTTCTATATAAGACCAGTATCAGTATGTCTTTGTTTATCCAGTGAGGAGGGAAAGATCCATAAACTCTTTTTCCAGCCTTGTGGATCCACAATAAGCTTTCTTGCAGAACTACTTATCAGGTAAAACTGAGCTCACAATTCTTCAAATAAAAGTTATCAATAATAAGTTCAAATAATAATCTTCTCTTCCAAACTGATCATTGTTTTTAAAAAACGTGACCAAACAGAAATCCTGTGCATTATGAATGAAAGAAAAATAACCAGGCTGTAAAATCAGTTTTCCTTCTTAAATAATACATTACCAAGGCATATTCAAAATACATTTATGTGGATTTCCCATTTCAAGTGATCATCAATAATTATTGCCATAAAGAATGCCATATAATAATAAAAAAAACTGTTTTAGTGTCATTAATTTGTAATTCTTTATTTTCAAATCAATTTCTCATGTTTCCTAATATAATAAACTTATTTTATACAATATTTGATACTCAACAAATTTTTTTTTGTGTAGCATAAATTAAGTTTTTTTGTAGCTGTGACATGAATAAATGTAGATAATAATTAACATAGATAATATTAAACTGCTCAAAATAAACATATTTTGAGCAGTTTTTGGCAACTCTTTTAAATAAATTAAAAATAAAGTTTTAAGTAAAATGAGAATTTTACTCCAGAATTGATGTATCCAAGTCATGTTTCTCGTAACTTTCTGTGGAGGTTTTTTGTGAAGATTATCCTGCATTCTTATGTAATTAAACATAATAGATGTAACAAATACATTTATCAGATGTGTTTTTTATATAATGTTTTTTTAATTAATAGGTCAATATTGATTTACCTAAGATTCTCTTTTAAGGGGCAAAACATCTGTAAGATGAATTTGTGATTACGACAATCAAAGATTTTTTTAAAACAATCAATTAAGTATTTATAATTTAAAAACATATTTAAATTCTAAATTCTATTTTAAGGATTTATGAAGTTGATTTTTAATAATTTTAATTTTCATGATAGTCATATTTTTATATTCAGAGTGATTCAGAAGGAAAGAGAAATAATTTGGAAACTGATTCTAGAGTTTGAAATAACCTAAAACGTTCTTGCAAACATGTGACCGAAAACGCTTTGTTATAAATTACGTATAGCGAAAAGTTTCGCCGGATTACAGTTAACAGAAAAATTCGATGACGAAAAACATGTGTTTTTAGGTTTGAAGTGCAATAATTTTGTTAAATGAATAATAAATGCGTATATTTTATTATTAAGACTTGTAAATTAATTTTGAGAAAAGTGTTGTAATAAAGTTTATGAAAAAAATCAACTTTTATTATTAAAACTACAGAACAAAACCAAACCAAACAGAAAAATGTTATGAATTTGTAAAAATTAATATCAGCTGTTCTTAATACAGCTGATAAACTTCCTTTAAGCCGGCACGTTTGGGAATTGAAGTATGCCGGATTACAAAATAATTCCGCCTTACAGGATGAATGTCAGGAAAAAGGGGAGGAATTAGAACTAGACAAAAATATTGCAATAAACCATCATTATGTACTAAAACAGCATAAATAGAAAAAAATAAAAATTATTTTAAATAATAAAAATTCATGCCATATAAAAATTCTTCAATACAGTATGCACAGTAAAACCAAACAGTGCACTGTAGGCCTTAAAAAATGAAAATGTCATTTTAATTCTTTAAACCGTTTAAATTCAGTAGCATAAAACGTTACAATATTCAGTACAGAACAGTAAAGTAAAGTGTACTGTCCAAAGAAAAATGAAAATGAGTGTCTTTTAATACGAAGTTGAACTAGAAGACTTATAAATTATTGTGGATGTGAATACGTAAGGGATTAATCCTACTATATTTCTGATTATGATAAATATAAAGATTGATATTACTATGATTAAAATTTCTTTTTGGTGAGTTATTAATTTAAATTCATTTATTAGTTTTAGTTTTAGTCTGTGAGGTTGTTCATGTTAGTAAAAGCCATCTTAAACAAATGTTGAATATCGGTTTATTTTCTATGAAATGCATCAGCTCCTCGATTGCAAGTGATGTTATTTGATTCGTCCATGTCATATTCATCTGAGTCAATGTCTTTGGGAGCGGTTGGATTGATCAGACTCAGTATGATGACCTCATCTGTCAGAATTTCTTCTGTTTCTCATTTTTATTTGCTTCAACCCACTCCTAATTTCTTTTCAAGTCAGTTGAAAACAAAGTTCTACCATCTTTAATAGAGAATTGCCCTTGAAAATCCTTTACATTGCATTTTGATGCCAGTAAATTCTGTACAAAGTAACATCTATAGTGTGACTTAAAATTCTCTAATACCCCTTGATACATTGGTTGAAGCGAGGATGTAACATTGGGAGGAAGATACGCAACTGAAATGTTACCAGACACTAATTTCTCCTCATCTGGATGAGCTTTTCAGTTGTCTAAAAGTGAAACAGCCTTACAATTTTCAGGCATTTTCAATTTTTCAAAGTTGCTTTTAACAGCTGGACAAAGTCTTTGAAGAACCAGTTTTTAAACAATTCTTGATTTATCCATGCACTTGAATGTGCTCAATGTATCACTGGTAAGGTTTTCACTTTCACATCTTTTAAGGCTCTAGGCCTCATTGACTTTCCTATCACAAAAGGTTTTAGTTTGTGATGACCTGATGAATTAGAGCAGAGCAGTTAACCTGTCTTTGTTTTTCTTGATTTCTCAACATTTCTCATCACCACCAGCTAGGCTAGAATTTGGTAAGCAATGCCACAAAAGGCCAATCTCATCTGCATTAAATATTTGACATGTTGTCAGTTCATGTTCAGATTTGAATTGAATTTTAAATTCTTCACCCCTTCAACATCTGAAAGTCCTTAGCCAGTCTTCAGAAAATTTACAATCCAGATCTATGATGTTCAAATCTTGTTGAAATTGTTTTTATTTTTCAATAAGCATAGGGTCAGTTATATTGGTTTACTCTCTGAATGTTTTGCTGAAAACAAATTGTACAAAAACAAATCTTGTTTGTCTTGACATGGTATTTTTAAAGTTTGCTTTTCAACAACATTTTTAAAAGATTCTGATTAATTCAGAAACTGTTTCAACTTGTTTTTATGTTTTTTTCATGTCATTAATTGTGGACACCCTATATTATAATCTTTCATAATAATGTGCCTACTTATGTCATTTTCAAGCTTCTAGACAATTTCCAGCTTTTGAGCCAAAATGAGAGTCATTGTTTTCTTTTGAAGAAACAACATTAACTTTAGGATCCATGACACTGTCAATCAGAATCTCACAAGCACTACAAACACACTTTTTTCAGCTGACAACAAACGACTAACAGCCTGAATGTAACACTTAACTAAAATGACAGAAACTGAATGCAGAACATCAACAAAAATGCAGTAAGGAACACTTGGTCCACGCACCTTTACGATGTCATTCGAAAATGAGATGCTGTTTGCATGCTGTTCCATCCGATGCAATGTCTTCCCCATTCGTCTTTGATCGCATATGAGCTTGAACCAGACGTGATTGCTTATTTTGTGATTAATTATTTTTTCTGAAAATTGTGCCGGACCATAGGTTGCTGGATTAAAGGAAGTTTACTGTACTACAATAAATTTAGACCTTTGAAAAATTAATACTTTTAATTCACTTAAAAAAAATAATACTCACTTTGGTTTATACTGTATTAACTTACAATAGCATTAAAAAATACCACTATTAACATTAATGTACTTTTTAACTTGTTTCTTTACATTTTTTTTTTTTGCCAACCTAATAATATCTTTGCATTCCTTTATGAAGGCACCCTGATGGGGAGTCTTATTCTTTAAGATTTGGGGGGGGGGGAGTTGGCATCCCCTCGGCCCTAGCCTTTGTAACTTTTCTTCCTCTACACATAGAGCTGCAGAACATTTTACTGTACACACGTACACTACACCACACCAAGAACATTACACAAATGACATTACTCTTACTCGATTACACACAAACATCCTACACTATTTCTTCTTACACTTACACTTTTTGGTGTTGCAACACCTTACAGAACACAACCATAATCCAAGGTGGAAACTGTCGTGCTGATGGGTGGGTGGCTCAACGTAGTGAGTCTCGTATGTTCTCTGGGCACCTGGGCGAACCCAGTTGTATTTAAATATAATTCCAGTATGTGTGCGCTCTGCTGGAGTGATCTGTTGTATCGCCAGTACTTGAGGGAACCGTATATCATACAGTACTTGTAGCTCTAATCTTTGGTGGTTGTTGCAAATCTGGGAGTTTTAAAAGGCTTTGACAGAAGTTGTCGGCCAAAGAATGTGACTTTACATTTAACCACAAGGAAACAAATTTTAGAGAGGAAGGTAGATTCTTTACTAAAGTTTCTTCTTTTCTTATAAATAAGTGTGTAGTAGCAGCTTGTGGCTCATGAAAATCCATCAAAAAGTTTATGAGTGGCGGCTTTATAATTGAGATTAATAGTAATGAACAGAGTTGGAAGCTCTAGCTTTCATGAGAAAGGACAAAGTGATAGTGGAACCCCACAATATTCACTGAATTCTAGCAAGGGAATGATCTTCTGCCATTGCTTGGTTGATATTTATCAGAAATATCTGAAGAGCTGTCACCGCAGTCTGTATCATCTGTGCAGAAGGTCACGAGAAAGGAGAATGTAGTTGATGTGCCATCTTTCTCACTTACCTTCTCTACTCCAGCTGTTCCTAAGTGTATAAAAATTAGCTATCTATCTGTCTGCAATTTTTTAGTTTAAATGGTTAATATTTTTATTTAAATTTTATTTTTTTAGTTGTATGTGGTTCTTAAGTCACTATTCTTCAGGGTTTTTTTTTGGTTTGATTTTTTGGGATTTGTGATTATATTTATGGGTTATTAGATTCTGGTTGATTAGAATATTTTGTTGGGGTTTTTGGTTTTTAGATTTTTTTTAGAGGAACCTGTAATTTAAATGATAATCCATAATTTTTTGTACCCTTAAGTTCTTGTATATTGCTGTTGTTGAATGTAGTGAAAACTTAATTTTCTTTTTTAGAATAATGTTAGGTGCACCTGTATATAACAAACCCAAGATGGTGTTTTTGGTGCCAGGGGTTTGGCCACAATAAAGATAGTTGTACAAAGGAACAGGTTTATAATATAAATATAACTTATAAATATAAAACATTACACTTATAAATAACAAACTGAAGTTTGTTATTTCATGTTACTAATTTCTATGACAGATCTTTATCAGGATTAAAACAAAAAAAAAATTAGATTTCATTAATTTAGAATTAATTAATTTATTATTGAATGTATTCACATCTTATTCATTATTGTAATTAAAAGAATTTTTAATTTCATTAATTATTTAGCTACATTGATGAAAATAAAAATCATTTTATAAAAACTTTAAAAAGAGCAGTTGCAATTCCTTCAGTTTCTACTGATCCAACTAAAAGACAAGATGCTATATTCATGGTTACTTGGATTAGTGAAAAAATGGCAACATATGGTATTGAGGTTGAACTTAATGACATTGGAATTGAGGTATGAAATTAATTATAAAATTAATTATAATTATATTTAATTAATTAAAATTAATTATAAAACAACTACCGAGTGAAAAAACAGTCTGATAAATTCCTTTAGCTGTATTGAGTATTGCTAATTAAATTTAATTCATTTATTTAAGTTTTACAATTTAATAAAGGAGTAAAATCAATGGAAATCATAGGGAAGATTGTAATCTACCCTGGTCAGAGACCAGTCCAATTGTGAATTGATCATCCTCTCCCTCTTTCCTTACTTTTTATCACTTCTTCCTTTTATGGCAGCTGCTTCTTCCTTTTATCAGCAGGACACATTTGTGACTTAATAGCAGCTGTTTTTTTTTTTGAGAGTCAGAATCAGGTAAGATTTATTTTCAGTTTTGATTATTAATTATTATTTACTAAATTATTTATGCAGGCTCAGTGCTCATAAAACAAAATACTAACAACATAATTTATAGGCTTAGTGCCCATAAAACAAAATACTAACAACATGATTAATTTACTCCAAACACCCTGAGATTAAAATCATAATTTCTATTCTTAAATAAGATACAGAAATAATTAGGTGCAATATTTTTTCTGTTCAATTTTTCTGTTAAATATATTAATTAATAACAATGGTCAACAAAATTAAACTTTTTGTTTGTTAAATGAGAGTGAAAGGCTGATTCTTATAGTATCTTTTATGCTGATTTCTTATATTTTAATAGATTTTTTCTATCAGGCTCAGTTTTTTTGTAATTGAAATTTCTTTTGAAACAAAAATGTATGGTGAATTTAATATGACAATACATTACTTGCATTTTGTACGCGCCTAAAATCTGCTTCTTTTGGATTTTCTGCTATAATTTTCTACAGATAGATCCCTCTTTAGATTCAAACAGTATTTGGCTAACATTTTTGGGTTCCATTTTCCCTGGTATCATGTTTCCATTGTAGATATCAACTGGTGAAAGTGTTCATCACTGATAGTGCCGAGATTGTTAAGGAAAAAATGCAAATGTAAATGTAAGAAATGAATTTTGAGTGATATGTTACCCCCAAGTTCTTTGTAGTTTGAAGGAGTTCACTCACAGTTCTCTGTAGTTACTGGCTTTATGGTTTCCAATGAAGTTGTTTACCACATTTTGAAATGATTTCCATGCTGCAACCTCCAAATCATTCAAACATTCTTCAAATGCTGGATCACTCATTAGTTTTCATATTTGTGGTCCAACAAATATACCTTCCTTTATTTTAGCATCGCTTATATTAGGGAATTTGGTTTTTAGAAACTGCAACCCTGGACCATTACAAACCATTGCTTTAACAAAAGTTTTGACTAAACCTAGCTTAATGTATAGTGGTGGAAGATAAACTTTTTCTGATTTTACTAATGCCTGACTCATTCTTCTCTCCTACAGTCAGTACCTCTTTCTTTGGCCACTGCTCTTTTATGTATGGTTTTTCCTATCCCTGCTGCCCCACTTGCACAAAAATCAACAGAGCTTAGTGTATCCAAGTTGCAGTCCAAGTAAAAGTGCTATTACGTTCAGATCTTCACAAATATGCCATAAGTATTTCTCCTACTGAATCCTACTCAATACAAGTTTTATATTTTCATAAGAAACTTCATGTGAACAGTGTTTGCTAATGGAATTGATAGATATTTATTTCCAGTGTGAAGTACAGCAACTTTCAAATTAAGCTTTGACAAGTCAGTAAAGTCACCATTCATCTGGATGGTGCATATGTCCCAAAGCTTCCAGTAAAGAGTCCGATCATTACAGTACACTAAGTTTTCGTACTGAGAGAAGAAATGTTCAAACTCTGTCTGTCTGTCACAGCAAGCGTTTACTTTAGAGTTTGGTTATAAAAGATGCCAACCTTTCAGTATTTCTGCTAGATTCTTTGATAAATTTAGATCATTAACCACATCATTTCATTATATTCAGTATATCTATTTTCTAAAAAGTTTGGATCTCTTTCTTTATTGTCTGTTAAGTCGCACAAGATTTGACATTTTCATCTTCATCTAAGTTCCATGTTTCTGGTGGTACTGGAATTGGAAGCTCTTGGCTATGTGGCACTGCCCGCGTGGCAGAAGGAATATCAGTCTGTGGTGTGATCCTTCGGTTCTCTCCAAACCATTGGAATTGCAAATTGTATGTGACAAGATCCAGTTAGCCAACCAGTCAACAATGTTAACACAAGAAGTACAGCAAATATGAGGAGCCATTAAAAAAAATTGAAATAAAGGATTGTAAGGAAAAAACTAAAATTCAGATGAATTTGATCATTTGTCCTGATTACCCAACTTACATCAGTGAAGTTATATTTCTTTTCTGAGACTTCAATATTACCTCACCACAGATGTAACAGAAATTGCTTAGATGATTAATGCAACTGCAAGGGATTGTTAATACATTACAATAATCAATATTGTTTAAAAATAAACACTTTATAAACACTAATTTAATAAACACAGAGTCATAAACATACACTCTTACTGAACAACATATACCTGCAATTATGAAAGCCAGCTACAAAACTGAATGTTACACACACAAGAACCCTCGCACTTGAATGAGGAGAAAATGTTTCTCTAGTCTGCATGACAGTTTGTAAGTAAATATAATGACAGAAATAACTAATGAGTGAATTAAATTTTTATACTAAGATGAAAATAGGAAGAATGAGTCTCATTCTTGTTCATTTTAATTAGTGTGTAAATAATAAACATTATGACTAATATCTAACAAATCAATGTGACAACAATCAAGAGACTGTAATAAATTAACAAAAGCTATTTAGCTGATAAATAATATAATAAAATATATTCACAAATGCTTATGAGTTCATGAATGATACTACCTGAAAATAAGAATGTTAGTTACAAAAAACTAAGCCTGATAGAAGAATTCTGATTTCATATTTGAAGTCAGCATGAAAGATACTATAAAAATCAATTATTGAATCTCATTTAATAAAATCATTGCTGATCAGTGTAATTAAGTTATTTAATGAGTAATAATTCATAATTTTTAATTAGTTGTAATTAAAAATAGTCTGAAGATGTTTTTTGGACCATAAGACATCTCTCATTTGGTAAGTATTTTTCATTACTTTATCAAATAGCTAATACTGGAATTGATTATCATTAAAAAAAGAGCGATACTATGTTTAAATAACAAAAATACAAATACCTTTACAAATAAATTCTTTTTATGAAAACAACTATAGTTATGATCAATATAAAAATTAGTAGTAAAAGTAAGTTTTACGTGGGAAAATATAATAAAATTTAAAAAAAATTTATATTATAATAAATATATATAATAATAAACATTTTAAAAAATTAAGAAATACTAAAAGAATGGTGGGTAGTTTAAAAATAAAATAAATTTTTATTATATTTACAATGATAGTTTTTGTCAATAAAAGAAAAATATGTTGGATGACAGAAAATTAAAAAGTCATGGTTTTAAATAAATATAGTGATAAATATTTCTTTGGTTTAAGAAATTAAACATTAAGAAAAGTTAAATTACTTATTTAACAATATTACATTTTTATTCTTTGCAATATTAGCATTATATGTCTTATACACCTGAACAGTTACCTCTCTGTTTAATACTTCCTCACAAGCTGGATAGGTTGAAAGCTATGAACCAGATTAATAATTACTTTACATAAACATCTGTTGCCCATGTTAGGGTGTGGCTTCTCACATTAAATTCCAACCTACTAGACATTACCATTACAAATATTTTTAAAAAAAATATGAAAGCATATTGCTTTGTGGTTTTCTGGTTTCAGTTTATTGTAAACATGTAAAAACAATAGTATTTAAATATTGTTGTATTGTTATGTAGATTTAATGTTGTCCAATTTTAATTTTTCAAGGACTGCTCTTGCTTAAAATTGGACATAATTAAACTTAACAGTGGATCAATTTTTTGTTCCTTACATTATTTTAGGACAATAAATGGTATTTCATCCAAGATTTATTATTTTTAGAGACTTTATTATTGAACATCCTGTTTCTTTGTGACTGGTTCTAAAAAAACATTGTAAAGAAAAGAAAAAGTATTTCTTTTAGAATTTAAAGAAATATTACTTAAATGGGTTGCTACAGCTCAACAAAGAAACTTGAAAATAGATGTTTAGAGTGTGTAAGTGATAGCTGACTGCTGATCTGTAGTATGGGAGTAATGCTGCTCCCACTTTTCATACAATTCTGTCAACAAACCTCTTTTAGCTATTTTTACCTGTTGTGTAGAAATTTCCATATCATCTGATGGTTTCTATTTCATGAATTAACAATACTTATTTTCCATTTACTCATTGTCTAAAATCTTGAAATTAGCTTTTTAGTTCTTTGTATTCCCTTACTTTCTAAATTTTGTTTTATAATATTGCAATCCTACCTTAAATTTAAAGGACCTGATGTCAGTGATGGAATTTGCGGGCTCTGTTGATCCTGGAAGTTATGCCATTAGTACCCTAGCTAGTTGATAGAGCCTCCCAAACCAAACTGGACAGGTTGAAAGTCACTAGTCTGAATAAAAAGTATTCATCGAATCATGTCATTCTATGTGGGGACTACCTCAGATCAATATCTGTTCTCTAAGTTAAGAACAACTACAATCAGCATTTGGTCTCATCATTACAAGGTGTCAAAATACTTCTGAAAAAATGATTCTCCAGATATTTTAATCATGGCACAGTCTTCTTTCGTTAAATTTCATGGAATTAAAAACCACTTCCCATTTGGGTTTCCAAGGGAAGTAACAATGTGAGTGGTGGCAATTAATTGCTAGAAAGGAATCAGCAAGAGCAAAATAGGAAAGTAAACAGAATAGTATAATTGGAGTAAGTGAAGTGAGATTGGAAGAAAAAGGTGATGTTTAACAATAATGAATTTAATGTGTTATTAAAGAAATATAAAAGGAAAAGATGGTTTAGGAATCATTCTAAACTAAGATATAGCAAAATATTTATTATAAGCACAATGTTTATTGAGTTAATTCGTTAGGGAAGCGAATCCAAAGGATTTGCTTTTACTACAAGTGTTCATGTCAGCTACTCAATATGGAGACAGTGCAATTGAAGTAATATTATGATCAGATAGAGAAAATTATGAAAAAGAAAGGTAAAGGTTTGAGTAGAATAATAATGGGGAATTGGAATGCTGTAGTAGAGGAACAAGTTGTGGGGAAGTATGGGCTGTAATCGTGAAATGAAAGAGGAGAAAGGCTTATCAAATTTTGTTAAGGAGATAAAATATTTTTAAAAAATACTCTGTTTAAAATCCATAAAACAAAATTATATGCATAAAAATCACCAGAGATGAAAGCAGATGTCAAACTGAATATAACCACAAATAATTAAGAAATGCGATAAAAAAAAGGTATGTGGTAGCAGGAACTAATATCAGTAGTGATGATATATTTCTGTTAACAGAAATACATCAAAATAATTTAGAAGAGAATTAATAGAACAATGAAAATAATTGCATGAAATCTGGAAAAATACCAATTAAAAAGGGAATAGGGTAGAAATTAGCTTAAGTTTTTAAGAAATGCAAAAGGCAGCAGGGTAAATAAAATTTGGCTGAATGAAAGATGCCACTAAAATAGCAGCTGTTTAAATACAGGAGAAAAAAAATGT
This sequence comes from Lycorma delicatula, assembly GCF_047948215.1. Taxonomy (NCBI): domain Eukaryota; kingdom Metazoa; phylum Arthropoda; class Insecta; order Hemiptera; family Fulgoridae; genus Lycorma; species Lycorma delicatula. The sequence continues at coordinate 27,592,276 of NC_134462.1, forward strand.
GTGTTATCCAAGAGATTATTGGAAAATGGAAGACAGAAGAGAACATAAAACAGAAGAAGGCAGTCGGACATGGAGATCTCTAAGATGAAAACTCGATCTGAAAACAGATATAAAATTAACCAAAATAGAAGATTCAGAAATGTGATTAAAAAGGCTCGTGGGTTGCCAGGAGCTGATATAATTAGTAATCATATACTTCTGCTAACCAAAATCATTTTTAAAACAATTTTACAGCAGACTTACAGATATCACTCCTCTGCTCCATGCTGTTTATACCTGTTAATACTGTTTACATATACCTGTTTACAACAATTATATATACATGTTTCGCCAACATTGTAAAACAAACTTTTCTGTTTCTTGAGCCTAGCCTGTAGAAAAATAACTGTGTCAACTTCTCTGAACTTTCAAATAGAAGTATCTTCCCCCATCTGTTAAGGACAGTTTTTCTGATAAGCTTGATGAGTATGAGCTTTAGTAGAATATTTTTGGAGGAATAATTAAATCAAGTAAAATTTGAAACAATTTTTGAAAAGAAATATTTTGACTCCCTTCTTTGTACCTGGAGGTTCATCAAGTAAGATGTATTTACAAATTGCTTATTTTCATTTTTAGTCACTTATTTTGCATTGTAGTTTAATGTAGGATGAGATATATGTTAAATTGTTTCTTTGGATTTCAACAACATGTACTCAACAACTTGTACTCCAAAAACCTGATTGTTATTACTCGTACATCCAACAACCTTGGGAAAACTTTTCTTATTTGCGAGTCCTTTTGTTGAATTTTTTCATATCCTATCATTCTTGAGCTTTCCAGTAGTCAGCTAACAGGTTTTCTCTATTAGCCAACTACATAGCCAGTATCTATGTTTGGTCACCTGCTGGAATAAAGGAGATACGAGGTGTGATCAGAAAATACGGTGAATGAATTTTTATAGCGGCAACTGCCGATGCTACATCCATATACTGTAATTTATCTAATAGCGTGATCAACTGAGACAGGCAGGGACAAGTTGTAACACGTTCGAGCTTGCCAGTCAGCTGCCAGAGCCGCTAGAGTGAGGTGTTTATCGTGTCTGTCGCGCAACATGGATTTTGAACAACGCATTAACATTAAGTTTGTTTTAAGTTGCAAAAGAGTGCCAAAGAAGCTCACGAAATGTTAGAATCGGTGTACGGTGATAATGTGGTAACTTTGAAGACTGTGTACAATTGGTATGACCGATTTAAAAACGGAAATAAGTCTGTTGAAGACGAGCAGCGTGCGGGACGTCCAGTAACCTCAAAAACAGTTGAAAAAGTGGAAACAATGGTTTTTTTCAAACAGGCGAATGACTATTCGAGAGCTATCGGAAGACCTTAACATCTCGTACGGATCCGTTCAAAGCATTCTTTTAACGACGTACGAAGAAAGCGACCAGAAAAATGGACCAATGGTTTACTTTTTCAATACGACAACGCGCCGTGTCACAACTCGCTTCTCATTCGCGGGTTTTTGGGCGAAAAAAGTGTTCCTGTCTGTCCACATCCGCCATACTCTCCGGATTTAGCACCATGCGAATTTTGGCTCTTCCCAAAAATTAAAACTGTGCTTAAAGGAAAACGTTTTGACACCATTGCTGACATTGAGAGGGCCACGACCAAGCAGCTGAAAGCCCTTCCCAAAGACGCCTTCCAGAAATGCCTCCGGTCAGGGAGTCAACGTTGGGATAAGTGCATTGCCAGCCAAGGACAGTACTTTGAAGGAGATTAAATCGAATTCTATGTAACCTTATTACTTTTTTTAATAAAAAATTATTCACTGTATTTTTTGATCACACCTCGTATGTCACTAAATAAGTGTTTTTTGAAAGCGATGAAAATTTGATAATGAATATAAACATTGTGACTACGTTATGACATTATTTTCTAACACCTGTCCGTTAGTTTAGCTCAGCCTGTTAAAGAGTTGATTTTCACTTAGTAGCTCTTTTACTACTTCAGGAAATCAGCAAAGATTCAATCCATGTAGTTAAATATAGGAAGGATAAATGATATACAGATAAATGTCATTGTAATTTTAAAATATTAATTGATATTTGCTTTAATTAAGAAAAAAAATCATATTATTACATGTTTGTTCTCTGATTCATTAAAATGCTATTAGTATTTTAGCTACATATATTTAATTCAAGAAAGTAAACAACATATAAATAACTAATGGTATGCATTACAAAGTTTGGGAGCATTTGTGTAATGTAATGCTTCACAGCAGAAAGAATATATTAATTTTTTGATTAATACAAGTCTTTCTCTACAGATTGTAACAAATTAAAAAATAAATTATAATTTGTTTATAAAATATTTTATAGATACCGTTATTTATATTATGTCTTATAATTATAACAGTTTCCAAATTATTTATTTACAGATACTTCAAACTGTCAATAAAAAATGTCATGGCTGCTTGACTAATTTCTGTTGATGTTTGCGAAACCCTCCTCTTGATAATTTTTTTTCATTCTTGAGCCTTTCATTACATTACCCTATCAATAGTTAATTTCAATAAACAGTTTTTATTTTCAATAAGTAGAAAGTTATCTGCAAATGAAAACCAGGCTTTTGTTTTACCTTTTTAATTCTTGTTTATTTTCCCCCTGCTATTTTCAACTTGAAAAACTATTTCAATTATTTTTCAGGTATTACCTAATGGAAAGAAATTAAAACTTCCACCAGTAATTTTTGGAAAACTTGGTGATGATAAAAATAAAATAACTTTGTTGATTTACAGTCATTTAGATGTGTCTTCAGCTTCTGCAAAACACAAAGGGTGGATAAATGAGCCATTTATGATGGTCGAAAAAGATGGGAAACTTTATGGTAGAGGTACATCTGATGGTAAAGGACCATCTCTTGGTTGGCTTCATGCAATTGAAGCTTATCAAAACACCAAAACTGATTTACCTGTCAATCTTAAGGTACGCTGTACTTCAGAACAATTTTGGTGAAAATGGTTAAATGTATGTTAAAAATTATAAAAATTTTTTACAAAGAAAGAAAAAAAGAAAAGAATATTTATTAAAAATAGTTGTTTTATATCAATAAAAATATTAATCAAAAAATAGTTTTATTTAAAACAAAACTTGAATAATGACAGTTGTTGTTATGCTTGCTACCTTGATGTTCATGTATCTCTAATCAATATATGAGAGCTATCTATAAATAAATCTCTGGTAAAGTAATAAAAATAAACAGGTTAAATCTTGAAAAACATTTACTGTATAGAAAAGTTATACATACAAAGTTATACTACTTCTTGATGTACACCGCACCCAAATCAAAGCACTTGCAGTGTGACACTAGCTTGCCTGTTCCCTCTTTTAAGAACTTTTACCTATCAATTTGTTGATTCTATCTTTGAGTTCATAATTACTTTTTAAAGTTTTGAGTAGCCAGCCAATTTAATTTTGTGAACAGTTGAAAATCAGTTTGATATTTAGATTATAGGAAAGAATTCACTATGTCAGCTGACTTAAGATTTATACTCCAGGACATAGTGGTCATTATTATTTAGGACAGGTACCCTGTAGAACCAAACAGTTTGCTAATTTCTGGTGTGATGAGGGACCAGGTGCTGTCTTACCCACCACTTCTAGAAAGCAGATGATTAAATTCATGCAGGAGCTAGCTTCATTCCTTTGGTATGAGTAAAGCATAAGAGTAAAGAGTCTGTGAGGACTGATTCTCCATTTGTGGAGAGGAGGGAAAGCTGCAGTTTGTTCTAACTGAGAAATATAGTATTTCTGGGTGAAAGAAAGAAGCCTTACCATACTAATGGGTGCTCAGGGCCAGCTACTGAGGCTGCAGTGTGTGTGGCTAAGTCAACTCTTTGGATAGGTGACTTCCAGAGAAGCTGCTGTGTCTTGTGCAATGAGCCAGTTAAAGCCTAGAGGCTTTTTTTAGGGCTACCTGTTTCTGAAACTCGCAGTAAGCCCAAGATCAGGCCTACTCTTGACAAAAAATCTGTTGCTTTTTCAAAATAATATCATTGAAATCATTGATGCATTCAATACATCTCTTGAGTGGACATGGTGAATATGTTTTGTTTTAATTGAAGCTGGATTACCAATGAGTGAACAGCATTTAATTTTTCCCTAACCCCACTGAGCCATTTAAATATCTGAATGATTACTTGTGGCCTACTGAGGTGCCAGATTACACTGCAAACATCAGCTTTGGGCATGTAGGTGACTGCAGTCAATGGTAATCAATGTGCTTTTAATACAATGAGAGTTGTGAAAGCAGCATAAGTCCTGGTAACCAGTAAACAGGGAAAAATAATTCGTACTTCATATGACCATTATGTAGGATGATGTTACCTATGTGAGTGCTCTCCATTAGTTTATCAGTACCTTTACTTTGACACTGTGTGAGTCAGAAATACTGAGATAACGTAGCAAATATAATTAAAAGAATACTTCTTGGGATGTGTCTTCTGAAAGATCTTATTATTCTTTAGTTACTAGTGGTAAAAAGTTGAAAGAAATAATTAAAATAGAGGTTATTTGGAAAGAAAATTATGTTTTTTGAGAAAACATATGAACAAGTTCTGCATATTAAGCAGCATGTGAAAGGAAATGAGATAATAACTTTGTTTATAAATATTTCCAGTTTATTGTATTTCAGAATTTTTATGAGTTCAAGTAAGTGTAATGACAGTAATAAATTTTAATGAAATAAAAGTTGCTTAATAAAACATACAAAATATAAGAAACTGGATGTAATGATTATATGAAACATATTTGAACACTATCTGTTAGTGGTAATTTTTACAGAAAATAATGTAAGATAATGGATATTAAGTACCAAATTTCACAGTATGGCAATAAAAATGCAGTTAGTAATAAATGCTATTATTTAATAAAATTTAAGAGCTACATCACAGCAATTAAATAATCTTCAAATTGAGTCTGAATAAGGTACGTCACTCAGATATGTATAGAAAATTGATTTAAACTGAGATACAGTAAATTTATTATTATATTTATTTCAAGCAGCAGCTTTTTCTGTTAGAAACATTTTTCTGGATAAAAAAGAGACCGTCATGAAATGGATGAATAACCATACATTGGTGGGTTCAACAGAATAGTTTAGGAATGTTTATATTTTTGTTCTGAAGAAACAAGAATAGTTCAAAGTAAATAAAAATATTTTCCAATCATCTGCTCTACAGGTTCCTTGCACCATGTCTCTCCATGCTCCTCTAGTTCCAACTAAGATTATCTGTGTAACTCATAACTTCTTTTAGATCCTTGCTGATCCTTCTAGCTCTGTTTTAATTGATTCTTGCCCTCTCATTATATGTTCCAGCCAGTGAGCTTTCCTACTCTTATTAAGCTTTAAATCTCATTAAGTCTCATCATTATTTCTTCATTTTTTTCATTTTCTCTGTTTGTCTATCTGTTTAAATTTCTCCTGTCACCTTAATGTCTACACTTTCTTTTCACTTTTCACAAATGTCTTTGACCTTTCTTTTTCTCTTTTCTTAGTGTCCCTATTTAATATCCAAAAAGAAGTATACTTCACAAGGTGTTTCTTCAGGTCTTAACACTACCTTACCATTTAGTTTTTTTTCTATTATCTGCTTCCTTAGCCACTGCAGTTCTTACTTTGTTTTCACTTTTGTAATGTTCTTTTAACATTAGGCATAAGGCATTAGGCACAGGTATACTGTTTTATGCGTTCAATCCTTCCTTCTTTTCTAAAAACATTTATTGGCTTTATTTTCTACTATCTCATTACTTTAGTTTTCTTAACATTCATTTTCATTACATATTCTGTAGTAGTGTCTTATAAAAAATATTTATTGAAGATCCTGTGCTTCATCTAAAAATCCCTATCATTTATATAATTTATAGAATTAATTTCCTTTCTTCCTACAGTAATTGCTCTTCTTTTAGAACATTTTAAATTATATCTTCAACATACATATTAGACAAAGTTGGTTTTAGGTGGTGTACTTGGTTTTAGGTGGTATACTTACTACTTCTTACTCTTCTTCAAACAGTACTTTACCATATTTTTTGTAGCTGTTTTCTGATGCAGGAACAAATTATTTTTGTTATTAATAAGTATTATTGTTGCATCTCTCTAATTTATTCTTTGGATTCTTAATATTTTTATTAGTGTATCCGATCTGAAATGGTGAAATGTTTTTCTGTATCTATAAAATATGCACTTATTAGTCCAATTGCAACCCTTGTTTCTATTCCTGAATTCATTTTATTTTCTAACCATTTAATGTATTTTCATTTGTTTAGAATTTGCAGAAGAATCTTTGCTGAATGCAAAATTAAAGAATTTTTCCTGTAATCTTGACACTTTACTGCTGCATGCACTTCGAGGATTGGAAGTCTTCTGGCCACATCCCACTGTATAATAGATTCCATTACATGGTTTCAGTGTCTCTTGTAAACATTCTTCATTAAGACAATTAATCACTTTAATTTGTTGCTCATCTACTCCATAGTTTTTCCATTTTTCATTTGTTTTGATTTTAGGATTGCAATTCTCTATTTCAGCCTGTTCCATTTTGGCATGATTTTTTCTGGGAAGAATCTGTTACCTTTCCATCCTTTGTGTTCGTATATTTTATTCTGTTTATCTCCTTTCTGTTTATTAAATTTTCCAGATTCCACTTAGTAATTTTTTGCTCTTTTAATTCTCTTCAGTACTAGTTTATTTCTGATTCAAGAAGTATATGATCACTGTTTATGTCGGTTTCTGGCATCACATGTGCCAATACTTCTGCTACTATATGGTCAATTTGATACCTGTTTTCATACCCTTGTGATTCTCTTGTTTACAGCCTTCTTCTGTGGTTTCCAAGTGCATATTGTATCTTCATTCCATTTCTTGCTGACTCCTTTCTAGTAGCTGATTGCCACAATTTCTCATGTTACTTCCGCTAGAGATCTGAATGGTATGCAATTTTTACTCTGTAACATTTAATACAAGAAGACTGTGCCATGGTGTAAATACCTGAGAGTGATTGAAGAATTCAACTGATTCTTTATTGAATTTAGATTATGCAAATATGTTTAAAAAATAAATATGTTTTAAACTAAAATCTGTTTTTATTAATCTACTTCATACATAATATTGATTATGTGTGAAAAATAAAATAGTGAGTGAGGAACAAAATATTCTACATAATGGATATAAAGAACACAAATACTAAGATAAATGCAAAAAAAACTTACTCTTATTTTGTCAGGCTTTATGAAATCTTATTTTGTTATTCATCCAGATTAATCTATTTTATCTGGTAAGTTGTAAATAGTAATAATTGTTGAGAGTAACATCCCATATATAACTACTAAAACATCTATTTGCAATTTGTAAAGTTCTATTCACACAGGTGAAGCTGCGATGGAGGATGCTAGTTCCTGTCATATTCTGATAATGCAGCTATCTTGGTCTGGGACTAATTATTTGGGAAAGTCTACTTGCAATCTGCCATCTGCAACCACCGTTCTTATACTTTCTGCTTTGCTGTCACTATACTTTTTAAAAATTAATTTCCTTCAATCAAACAGTATTGTTTAACTTTGGTCTTGTTTGAAGTCTGGTTTCTTTATGATTTTTGCAGGCTTTGTTTGAACCCTTCTTGAACACATGTTGCAGTTTGTTTAAAATAATTGAGTGAAATATACCAATATTCACATTACAATTTTCAGCCATTCTTTCTACTGTAACTTGTCTGTCTCCTTGAATAAATTGATTGTGAAATTTCAGAGCCTGAATTTAAATCTTAGTTGATTGTTCTTAACATTTGTTATAAGTAAAATTTTTTGAAAATTTTTAAACTGTCAGCCGACTATCTCAGAAATTTCTGAGATAAATTGACTATCTGGAAGTAAATCTCAGATGGATTTACATCCTCTGAAATCTCTTACTCCTGAATGTTGTTTTTCTGAGTGTATTTTTCAGTAGGACTTGCATTGTGAATGATAGATGCTAGTTACATAAACAGTATTAAAGTATTTATCAATCAGGTATTTTAGATCGACATTAGAGACAATTCTTTACTTCATTCCTCATTAAAATTTTTTTTTAAATATAGGTTTTATCTCTTAACTTATTGAATAACAATCATAATTTCTGAATATATTATTTAGAAAAAATTATTTACAGTTTATTTATGTTGGAACTGAAAAAAGTGATAAATGGCATTTTGAGCATCTGTTGAAAAAGAAAAAAATGTTTTTGGAAGATGTAACTTATATTTGTGTTTCTGACAGTACTTGGCTGGATGTAAACAAACCATCTATACCATATGGAATGCGAGGTTTTTGCTTTTTCCACATTGAAATAAGTTGTGCTAAAAAGGATTTACATAGTGGTCACCATGGAGGTTCAGTGTAAGCTTAAAGGTCTTTCTAATATCATTTGCAGCATATATTACAAACCATTTATATGTGTCTGCTTTCTTTAAAGTTTCTTGTATTTCATCTTTTCACTTAATTTCCCATATTTTCATGTCTGTTAATTTTAACTGTTCATGATAAACTGAACTTAAATTTATTTTAATACAATGTCTTAAACTTATATTGCATCTTAGGAAGCATGGGAACCTTGTTACTATTGAGAATGGCTTTTTTTTGTGGCTGAATTGTGATTAATTTTAGGTTGCCTACAATCATTTCAGTTACACCAATTTACACATGTGTAAATAAGAATTTTTTTTAATGATTTGCACTGCTGGCTCTTTTTTCCTTTGTAATTTTTAATATTATTTTTTAATAAATAATCTCTAAAAACATTACAGAATTAATCTTTAACTAGCTGGATATTCCTTTGGGGAAAGCTGTTTTGTTTTTACTTGCTAATGCATTATAAAAAAAAACTCTTTATTATAGCAATAATATAATTATATCATGATGCGATTATACTGACTATCTTGCAGTTCATGCAAAACTGGATCAATAAAATAGTTTTTGTTGAACATATTAATTCTTTATATAGTATTTTGTCTACAAAATCTGAAATCTTTATTCAGCTATGACACAAAAATCAATATTTGAAAATAGTCACAGAAATGGCAACTGCAACTTATTTTGTACCTATTTGTTGAGTTATCTTTCAATATTAATAAATTAAACAAGATCAACATTAATTTTATGACAGGTAATAATTGTATAGAACAGTCATGTTTAATGATTTTATTTAGTGTGATGAACTTTTTTTTAAAATGATCAGGCAGGTTATACTGGCAAAAAAAATAACTTGAAACACTTTGGTCTAAGATTAAAATCTAATAATAGATTATTAAGTTAAATCTAAAATTAACTTTATTTAACCTAAGTTTAATCTAAACTTAATAAAGTTGTGATAGCAGTGTATCTAGATTAATAATCTCTTTATGTAACACTTAGTACCACTTTGCACTATGCTGGGATCATGATTTAAACAAAATTCAGAAAGTTTAGGCTGTACAAGAAGACATTAGATTTATGGCAGGGAAAAGGAAATATGAAATTTGTTGACAGTTTCTAATGGTTCCTTCATTATTTATTTGTGAAACAGTAATCAATTTTAATTTTTATATGATGTGTTTAAATATATTTAGCTATTTAGAAATATTTATTTAAATTTGTCCTGCAGTTCTTTTTTTGTGTTAAGCGATAAGTTTTAGGAACAAATTTAAGTCCAGTTTGTAGTTCTTGGTGATTTTGTAAATTTTGTAAATCTTATTAACTCATTTTAATTCTTTTTCACGTTACACATATTATAAAAAGAACAAACCAACCTAAAACATACACTGATTCATTACTTGTACACTGCTGGTCAAATGTTAGTGTCAGCTCTATTTTTTGTGTAAATTTTGACAATAATTACAAATAAAGTGTTATAAATTATATATCAGGTTAACTGGAAGGCATTCATTGACAGGTTCATCCTGATCCCATAGGGGAAGATACCCTCCTTCTGGCAGTTTCGGTCGTCAAACCATCCCTTCCTTACCTAGCCCTTATGGGCTTTACTAGAAGTCATCTTCAGAACCTCGGCAAAAGACATCTCAGCCTTATTCTTGTCTCAGTCAGGATGCCATTGATGTGAATACTATCGGTGTATGTATGTATATGATATTCCCATCAGTGTACTATAGGAGATGAACTGTTTAAAACAAAACGCATCTATGTCAAGTCATTAACAAGACTGGATGACATGAAGGAACTGAAGAAACTACCCTACCCAATAGGTTAGAAGTTGAGTTCAACATGCAACCATAACATAACACAACATAAGAAATAAAAATAAACCTTAAAATAATAAATAAACCTGAATCCAGCTGGCCAAATCATTGGAGTCTGTCTTGGAAGGAGTCATGAACAGAAAGAAATTGGGTCACATACTTGTTAGGGTGAACCCAACGGGTGCCCTGCAAACCAACAACATCTGGGAAGGGATCAGATGTATAACGCTCACCCTATACCTCATCCCATCTGGCCTGCTATAAAGCATTGCCATGCCGTTCTATCGCAAATTTGTTTTGAAGTCCTGACTTCTTAGCAACCTGACTTCTTAGCAACATAATGCTGCTGCTTTTCTGACACAATTAAATCTATTTGTTTCACGCCTGCAATCACCAAGATTGCCTCCCGTGAAATAGTACAGTTACATTCAGTTACCGTTAATAATATTAGGCGTTGAGCTCTTAATTTACCATTACCAAATTATTTATTTTGAAAATAATACCATGACTTCAGAATTAAATTACATGCTATACAGTAACCATTATTAAAACAGTTTTTCTAAAAATTTTATTTCCATAATAGGATTTATTTCATCAAACTTCTCTGCATGAATATTATTGATGAATTTAAAATATATGAAGCACCCAATATTCAAAAAGAGCAGTTATTAATTACCTACTAACAATTTACAGAATATGGAACAAACAAAAACCATTTTTCTCAAGTGGTTTAATTGACATTCAATATTTTTATTTGATGTTCATTCTTTCATAACTCCAATCTAGTATTTTTATTTCCTACTGATATCCAAGAACTTGAAACTTTCATTCTGAATAGTAAATAATTTTATAGGGATTGATGAATTTCCTGCCTGCATTTTAAAAGAAGTCATGTATGGTGTTACAGTACTGGTTAAAAATTTAATTTATAAACAATTGAGCATTTACAAGCTGCCTTGAGATCCAACATTTTTATTTCCCTCCATGTGAAAGATTCTCATACCTTAATTTAAAAATTATAACCCAAGTTCTATTTATTCTGAAAAAAAAGCAACAATAATCCTTCTCTGATGAATCAGAAAACAGAACTGTTTTTTAGTAACTCAAAACCATAGCTTACAAGAAAGAGCCTTAACATGTTTTACCAAACTTAACAAATTATTAAAAAAATCTCTCCACTAAACCATTTAAAATATAATAAAGAATTTCTTCTTTTATAGAAAATATGTGATGTTGAATTTTTAAATAATACTAATTAAAAAATGTAACAAACTGAATTTTTTGTATTTCTGTTCAATATATACATACATGTGTTCAAATAATTTTCATTAATGCCTTCTGAATTGTGATTTATCTTGTAGTTATTTTGTTATTTAATGTCTTCATATTATTTCATGTGTTTATATTTTAAATAATTAATATGGACTCTAATCGCCTGTATTCTTTATTTTATAATTATGTATTTTGTCATGCTGCTTTGATCAAGGTTTTATTTTGATTTACATTAATCCATTACAACAAATGCTGAGGCAGTTAATTTTTTTATTTGTGGAGTAGCATATTTGCCCAATCCTGACCATGATTTGTGTAATATATTATCTGTTTATCAGAACAAAAGACTTATTTATCTTGTTATTGTCTATTATTTACTAGTATCTGAAAAAAATTTGAAAAATAAACTTTTAAAATTTCTTGAAAATCATAAAATATTGAGGGTTTTATGAACCTAAGTGTGATTTTAGAAAAAAGATTGTCTACAGACACAGCTATTTTTCATTTTTTAGAAAATATTTTTGATAGCATTTATAATAAGAATATTCCCCTTTTGATTTTTATGATTAAGCATTCTATTTAGTTCCTCTTTTAGTAATGAAAGATTTGATTACCAATCATTAGAAAAGCTGCTTACTAGTGTTTAAAGTTATATGTTACTGATCAATAAATAGCAGCTAAGATTTAATCTTTTGATAAGAATTCACAAGTAAAACATGTAGGTTCTTATTTCAACATGTAGAAAACAGAGTGCCACAGATAAGTTTTCTTGATTTGTTTATTAATGATCTCCCTCAAAATCTTGAACAATTCATTCTTAGCACTTATAGATGACACAACTGTATCTATATAAAAAAATAACTTTAAAGGGATTAGAAAGTTTGACATTATCAAGCAATTAAAAGAATTATTATTCACCAGTTTGATTGTAACTAACTTTATACATGGATAAAACCACAGCATTGTGCTTCTCAGTTAAATGTAACAGTACTAGTCAGGTGGATAGAATTCCCATTAATGATAAAATAAAACATATTTAATTTGTTTTTTTTTTTTTTTTTACAGGCTAGATCCTATTTCTGATTTAATGTATCTTTTAAACAGACTTGTAGATTTAGAAGGAAATATTATAATACCAGGTGCTTATGATGATGTTGAACCTGTAACTCCTGAAGAGGAAAAAATGTATGAAAATATTGATTATGATGTAATTAAATTTCAAGAAGCTATTGGGTGCCAAAAACTTAAATTTAATGATAAGGTAAGATAAATTTAATTATCTGGTAGTGTTATGCTGTACTGTATGGCATTAAAATGAATCAGACCTATTTTTACCCTGTTAGTACCTTAGCCCCTGATTACACTTTCTACACAACCACTGGATGGAGTAAAGAGACCCTGACTAATGTGTAATCAGAGCTTTCACCTTCAAACTATGCATTTACCATGAATGTAATAATTTTATAGGTCTTTATATCTTACAGATCTACTTGGTTGTCTCACCAAAATATTCAGAACACCGGGGAAGAAAAGATGAAGAATAAGGGAGCATTTGATGAGGTAAGGTAATCTACCCACAAAAGAATTACAAAACAAGATAAACCCTGCTTGAAGGAATTAACCTCCAGTGGGAGCTGGTTGAATGATTTAGTTGGATTCCACCTAACCCACAATTGCAGGGGAAATTTTGGTTATTTATTGTTCTTTGGGTTTTATTCTATTTGTGGCTTTCCAGTTCTTTAGGAACTGTGTACCTGTTGAGTAGCTAATTAATTTCTGAAGAATGTAATTCTTGTTATACTATGAACTTAAGCTATTGATATAATATTAATCAGTTATGTGCTGCTTCCATCTTCCAGGTAGAGGTAAAAATGCCTCTACCTTCCAAGGGATTGTGAGCAGAATGATGCCTGCTGCCTGAAGGGGTTTTTGAGCTTTGAGTTCCAGATAGGATTATTTGTTTCATACTGTAATTTCTACCCACCCCCATCACCTATCCTTGATCCTTCCTCCAAAATCCCAGTTCTGTAGGTGTAGGTCTGATCTTTCTAGTTGCATACTTGGTGTGATGTGGTGGGTTTTACCAGAGGTATTGATGTGAAGATTCTTTTCTTTCTTTCGGCAGCACAATAAGCTAAAATACCAATAGGCTAAAGTAAGTTTAGAGTAAAGCTAGTATTTCTGGTCCTTTCTGAAATATAAAATACAATATGCAAAGGGGTGTTTTAAGCTCTGTCTACAATTTCAGGAGATCATATTGTCTTTACCTAGGATGGCAGGAGGAAATTACTGAAAAACTACTTTACACTGACTAATAATAATAATTATAAAGATGTTTATTGATAACAAATATAAAATATAATTGTGTGTACAAATAAGATAACAAAACCATCGTAGGTGAGACTCTAAGGCTACAGACTTACTGGTGAAAATAAAAGTTTAGTAATTGTGCTAAAAATTTAGCACCCTATATTGCCCCACAGAGATGAGTTACAAAAAAACACAATATGCAATTAAAATACAATATAGATATTACCTAAGTGTAGTAAAAAATAATTTTATTGACTACTAATGATATATAAAAAATAAATACGCAGTGAACCTTTACTCTATAAACAAATAAAACACAGCAAACTGTAAATATCATAAAAACTAGTAAGTCATGTAATCTTTTCTGATTAAGGTTAAAAGAATGTGAAAATCTTAAAATAATCTTAAATGGTAATGATGACTGGAGATGTCACAGTCAGCTGTCATTGAATAATGCCCTGTTGTGAACAAAGAATGTTGGGAATGAAGGTACCTGCCACCAATGTTAAAATTTGGCAAAGTTTAAATTTCTAAACTAGGCAATGTCTTTATACAAATTTTCTGTTACAATTAACCTCAATCATAATCCAACACTTATGTAAAATATTACTTCTGATACAGGAAGTGAAAATTCTTACACTAAACTCAGATAAAATTCTAAACTTTTGATAACACATTAACTAGCAATTATTATTCAAAATTTGAATAATAATTGCAATATTATATTGGAATTCTTTCAATATCTTATCAATTTAAATCCAGTACTTACTAACCTTTTGTACAGACTAGGTGAAAAATGAGGTGCAACAACTTGCTTTTCCTTTGGATTCTATACAGCTATCTGACAATAGGGCCAGACTTTGCTAAGCTTGAAACTCTAGTTCACTTCTAGAATTTTGTAGGTAGGAAATGCTACCTGCATTTTTCATTAAGGTTTTTATCTGCTTTGTTGATTAAGGTTATATTATTATGCTACTTTTGTATTTGATGAAGAGATACTATTAACAATTATTGCCTGATCCACTCCAATTCCTATCTTTCTGTTGTCCTTATCAGCTTCTGCAGTGATTGTGTCAATCTTCAATCCATTAAGTTACTTTATAAGAGATTAACCCCTAAAACATTTAAGTCCTAAGGCTTAACTGTGCGTTCCAGAAGAACCTAATTTGACCGATTATATCTCTAATGAGTGCCTGATCCCAATATATAAGTGAGAAAATACCAGCTAAGGAAACTACATCAAAGCTGAAGATCTTCACATTACAAGATGGTAAGTTTTGCGGTATCTCAAGGCTAATGCATACTGTACATAGAATATAACTTTTTCAAGGTAGTAATACTTAGATATACTTAGTAATATTTTAGTATATACGATATACTTAGTAATTTTGAAATGGTTCTTGTCTATTCATGATATATAGGATCTTTTTTAAGCACTCTATCCAACAAAATAAGAGAATTTGAGAAAGGCCAATCAAGCTTGTGAATTACTGAATTAGTATCTTCCCCAGACTTAGTCTAGTATTATGTCAGTTACTAGAGTGATTATTACAGTTCCACATTACTATTCTTGGAATTGTTGATTTAATGTTATTGACAGGCTCAGGACCTATAAATGAAAAGGTTTTCCCTTTCCTAACAAGCTTATGAGCTCTCTTAATACTGTAAAGCTGTTCTTCCTTCCACATCATAAGTTAACCACTTCTCTCCTCTCCTAATGTTTTCAACCCCCCACTTACTCCTAGTTTATTTTGTATTTTTTAACTTTGGGAACTTCAAAACACTGAAATATGTATAATACCAATTGCACAAGATTTTGATCCTTTAAAAAATTGTCCCTTTAGTCCATTCTGCACTGTAATAATCAAGAAAGTAAAAAAATATACACTATCAGCCTTTCAGCTAGTTTTACTTCAGTAATATCTCTGGAAATTTTTTCAGAAATGAAATTCTGCCTTTCTCAATATTTTGAGATTCTCTAAAACTAGGCAAATTTTATTTAATGGATGTGCATATGTGCGTGTGCACATGTCATAGATGGTGTCTATTGTCCTTAATATCTTCTGAATGTGTAATCATGACATTTGGTAGGGTGACTGACAGATATGAGAAACTAATGTTATTATTTTTAGAAAATTAAAGAAGGGGTTAGGATGGTTCTCCTTTTAATCTATAAGGGGGTTAAATACAGCCAGAAACTTTCATAACCATGTTGCCAGCTTTGTTTTTGATTTGTAAATGTATGTATCTATTACATATTCTTTATATTAAGTATAATACTAATTACATTTTAGTGATATATGTTCTGTCAAAAATTGCTAAACTATCTATTAACACCTAGTAATATGTATTAATGCAATTGTGATGAATGCAATTTAATTTACAGATTGATACAATGATTTATTTCTTAGTTTAATTACAGGCAAAGTTTTTAATGAGTCGGTGGAGATTTCCATGTTTATCGATTCATGGAGTTGAAGGCACAAATTCAAAAGATGGCTTTAAAACAATTTTACCAAAGAAAGTTATTGGAAAATTTTCAATTCATTTGGTACCTAATCAAGAACCAGAAAAAATATCAAAACTTGTCATTGATTATCTTGATAAGCTATGGATAATGAGAAGAAGCCCTAATACATATAAGGTTTGTTATTTTATACTTATGTGGTATTTTGAGTGTTAGCAAGTTAGAGAATAATTTTAATGAATTAACTTGTGTAAGTTGAAATTGGTTATTCTATTTAAGAATATTTTTCAATTTTCTGAATATTGCAATGGATAATAAACAAAACAAAATCAGAAATAAAATGTTACAATCAGAACTATT
Source organism: Lycorma delicatula (assembly GCF_047948215.1). NCBI lineage: Eukaryota > Metazoa > Arthropoda > Insecta > Hemiptera > Fulgoridae > Lycorma > Lycorma delicatula. Next base: position 27,608,924 of record NC_134462.1, read on the forward strand.
TAAAGAATTATTTAAAATTTAAAGTGAGTGTCACCAACACTTTGATTTAAGTAAATTACAAAGAAAGAGTAAACCTGAAAGACCACCTCTAAAAGCATTGTAAAACCTTTAAAAAAGATCAAAGGTGGCTTGTGTTGAAGAAATAAAAAACTTGCTGGTGTTGGACATCATCCTGTTAAAATTGAAATGAGGAATTATCCAAGATGTTGAGATGAAAATTGTTCATCATACCAAATAAATGCAAGTGCAAATGATAAATGTAAATGCAATTGTAGTCTGTTGAGATGTGAATCCCTCAACAGAAGGTTCAGTATGTGCTTTGGTTAACGGAGTTTCAATCAGTTACATGTGTTCAACAGCTTGTTCGGACTGAATGGAACATCGATCTCCTATGTCCAAGTCTATTTGTCAGTGGGATACAACGTTAAGACAGACTGTACTTTGTGTACATGATGCATTCACTGGTAGTCCTGGAAAGTCAAATAGGCAGGCTAGTTACAAACTGAAAATTCTTCGTTCCACTGTTCGTTCTTCGTTCACAACATTGTTTATAAGCAACTCTATTTGCGATTGTACAAGTTGCATCTCCTTCATCACATGACCGAATGACCACCGCCTATGAAATCAATTTGCTGCAGAGATTATGCACCGTGTTGAAAACAATCCTAATTATCTTTATAGTTATTTAGTGATGAGGCCACCTTTCATAGTGTAGGAAAGTTGCCACAGTTGTAGGAAAGTTAGGAACAGACACAATTGTCAAATTGTGAACTGAAAACCCCCTACATTGTAATCGAAAATGAAAGACACCCTGAAAGTCAATGTCTGGTTAGGACTGCACAAAAATGGCATCATTGATCAATCTCTTTTCATACAGCCCACTGTGACAGGACACACACACACACACACACACACACACACACACACACACACACACACACACACACACACACACACACACACACACACACACACACACACACACACGTACTTGAACAATACTTTCCCCAGTTGGTCCAACTGCATGGGCACCTAGATCTCCAGATATCACACCTTTGGACATTTTTTCTGGGGGATCTATTATAAGTTGTATATACCAAAGAAATGTTCGAGATTTGAATGATTTAAAACTGAGAATTGTTTAAGCTCTTGGTCTAATAATGCTGTAGATGCTCCTAAACACTTAGCAAGAGTTAGATATTGTTTAGACATCTGCTGAGTTACAAAAGGTGTATACATAGAACTTGACTAACCTACTTTAAAAATTGGTGAGTTGCTGTGTTAATTAAGACAAATTACAAAATTATATTAAGGTTCTTTTAATATAAGCTGTGACTTTTGGATACCTTTAATTCAGATATGCTATTATTATCATCATGTTTTATTACGACAGCTAGTTTTATTAACTTTTGATATATAATTTTGTGGTTTTTACATTTTACATAATAACTAAACTATTAGTTTAATAATAATAATAATAATAATAAAAAGGAATTTTTTTATTTATGTTTTTTCTAATTTCATTTTGGAGAAATTTTATATTTTTTAAGTATTAAACGACTTGCTTTCAAAATACTGGAACTTTTTTACTCTAGTACCTATCAGAGCCAGCAGTGTGAAATTTTTCCTATTTTAGTAGCATCTTTTTCAGTGTTGTTAATAACTAACAATCCACAATTAAAATAAAATACAGAACAAAATAAAAACATGTAATTTCAGAGAATATGTAATACTAACATCAATTAATAGTCACACATTTGCAGGAAGTGTTACTATACTACCAAAACAACAAAACACTTGTGAATAGATGACAGTTTGAAAATTTTCTCAAACAATATAGTGCTACAAAATTCTCTTCTCTCCTTTTCATCTCATAACCTCCTTACTTTTTTACTTTATCAATTTACCTAATTTTCAATATCCTATAACACCAGATTTAAAAGACTTTTATACTTTTCCTATTGCTCATATTTTGGTCCTGTAAAATGTTCCATTGTACTCTATGTAAATATTTTTAAGAATATCTTTATAATTCTTAAATCCAAGTTTTAAATACAATATATGGAAACAATACTTTGATATAAAAGTAAATGGCAATCTTGTAAAGAGACAAACTAGGTTGGTAGAATTGTATAATAAGATATTCAAGTTTAGTTAATTTGATAATATGATGTGCAGAAGATAAAAATTGTAGAGGAAAACAAAAATACTGTAGAATGTAGTAACTAGGTTAAGGTTATAAAATTGTAGTACAGAAAAGAATGGAAAAAACACTGACTGTTCAAATGACTTAATGATTCAAATGGATTACATAATCAGGACATATTTATTTTATTATCAGTTAAACTGTGCTTTATTTCAAAAGCATGAAATAAATGATTGATTCACTTTTAAAATAATGTAAATCTTTCTTCTCTAGGTCTTTTGAAGATAAATCGATTACTTAAATTTAAGTAGAACTATTTTGCTTTTCAGTTTTTATGTTATCCTTTTGTTCATTATGATTGGCAATGATTATTTTTGATAACTGAACTTTTAAAATGACAAATAATTTGGAAAACAGACAAATGTTTTCCAACAGGGAGTTTAAAATAAATGATGGTACATGTCCATTCCTTATTACAAACTACTTGTTCGTGAAAAGAAAACATTTGAGCAGATAAGTCAGTGTAATTCATGTATCAAATTTCCATACTGTTAGAAATATATATTAATACATATTAATTAATTATATTAATATATAGTTTGTATTATATTTTTTTTATACCTTATATATTCTTTTGTGGATCCATTTTTATCAGAAGTGTAATTAAAAAAATAAATGTTAAAAATTACAAATATGAAATAAGAGACCAATTTTCTTTCTAGCTAATTAAAACTCAGAATATTTATTTTTAAAATTACATCTGTGATGAAGGTGGATCAATGCTAAATACATTAAGATAGTATTTTTTCTTCCTTTTCTTCAAGTCTGACAGATTACCTACACCAGTCATTGATCTCTTATCCAAACTGATCTCCCCATGTTTTCTTCGATCTCCTTAAATGTCTCTTCTACCTCTGTGCACATTCATGAATAATTCTCAGAATTTAATCTGCATCCATTCTTCTTCTTCTGCAAGCCATGGTTGTCTACAATCATTAACTTTAGCTTTTACAAAAAAAAAGTTAAATTCCTGCCGAATATCCTTACTGGATCTTCTGTTCGGCTTTGTACATCCTACAGCAGCTCTCAAGAACCTTATTTTGTACTTTGCCATCTTTCTGTGCGGAGATACCACTGTCCATGTCTTGCCCTTAAATTAACAACCTGGTACTGACATTACTTTATAAAATTTCAGGAGGTTCCTGTCTTTATTTTTAAGCATCTGTTTCAATGTAGTTAGGTTTTCCATTTTAGTCAGTAACATTTTTCTTTTCTAAAATCTGTTATTTGATTAAAACTGAAATTGAATTCTCAACAGGCATATTTAGTAAACTGTGGAAAGCCATGGATTTCTTCAATTCACAATGAAAATTATAAAGCAGCTTGGAGAGCAACTAAGCATGCGTATGATGTAGAACCAGATATGATTAGAGATGGTAGATCCATACCTGTAACAGCTTTATTGCAGGTATATGACTTACCTTTTTTATTAATTAAGTTGGATTTATTTCTTTGTGTTTGATTTTTAACAGACATTTTTAATCATTCACATAGAAAGAAGTTAATGTAGGATAAAATTAGTGATTGTAAAAAGTTGAGTACGGACAGAATGCTGGCACTGTTTGGATGTTAAAAAATTAATTTATTGTATTTTATGGAAAGTACTGGAGTGCTAAAAGTTGTTTTGAGAATGAAGGCACTCTGAAATGCCTAAACTACAAATGTTAGAGTGGCAATGCTAGGAAGGGTAGGAAATAACACAAGTCAATTATGATAATCCTAGCAGACGTATAACATATTGACAAAATTAGTGCTTTGCCTAATTATTATCATGACAGAAATAATTGGATCATGCAAAGATTACAGATTTTAAATCAATTTCAGAAAAGGAGGAGATACTCAGCTTGCAATTTGACTTGCATAAATGTATTTACATAAATACATACATTGTATGTATTTAAATTCCATTAAATACACCACCAAGTACAGAATATGGAGATTAGATATACCTTATCTTAATTTTTCATGAAAGTACTTTTATGGAATCTCACATCCTCAGTTGTGATTAAAATATTCCATTATTGCAAAATAAAAATACTAAAATAATGAAAATTGTATAGTAATTTAAATGAGCGCTGCCAGCTACCTTATAACCAATACTTAAAATACAAAAGAGATACAAAAGAGTGAAAAATATACATAAAATATTTATATACTAATAATATCATTGAAAACATTACTAAAACTAAACAATAAAGAAATATTTAAACCAGCATATAAGCCTAATAACCACATAATAAAATAGTTTAAATACAAAACTAATAATAATAAAATAAACAATCTTAAATTTTACAAAATTAAATATAATGATTATGATTGTATTTATTTAGGAAAAGCAAATAGATCCTTTAAAACTACATTTCTTGAACATAATAGAAATTAAAAAAATAATAAATTAAGTTTTATCTAATATGGCAGACCATCTAATAAAAAATAAACATTTTATTTATAATATTAACACAAATTTAGAAATATCAGAATTAATAAAGATGACATAAAATTAAATATATTAGAAAAATATTACATATATTAATATAAATAGAATTTCAATTTGGTAAACCATCAGAGTTTGAGGGATACAGGTCTTATAAAAACTGCAACAGACATCATTTATCATTTATCATTTATCAACATCAATTATCATTACTTTAGCATTCTTATTTTAAGATTTTTATTTTTCAGTAATGTGATTATTTTAATCATGACTGAAGATGTGGGATCCTGTAAAAGTACTTTCACAAAAATTAGGACAAGGTATGGTTTTATCTCAATATTGTGTACAAGGAGCTTATTTAATAGAATTTAAATATAATTTAATCTTTTTTGTTTAGAATTTTTTATTTAAAGAATTTTTATGGTTATTTTAATTTATTTTTTGATTTTCTTGTCAATTTAATTATTAGTAGAGGAATAATATGAAGCTTAAAAAAATTAATTTTAGTAAAATAATATATATACTATCTTACTCTTTATCAAATAAATCTATTTGATGATTCTGATTTGATTTTGATGATTGTTTTTTATTTTGCATAGCAATTGCCTTCCAGTTTACTGAAGTAGAAGATATTAAAAAAAAAAATGTTATTTTCAAAATGTTTTTATTATTGTGTATTACTGATTTGCTGTCATAATTATACAACCTAAAGTCGTTCTGATATTTGAAATTTTGTCATTCAAAGATTCAAAAAACTTACAAAACTTAGGGTAAAAAATAATAATTTATTTTTTCAAATGCCAGAGAGTCTTAGCTCACACTCACTAGCAGTAAAAAAAAAAAAAAGCATTCTTTGTGTTTCTTTGCATTTCTTTCCATACTTTAATCAAGACATCAGGTTTCTCACTCTTTTTATTTCTTTAGAATTGCTTTTTTTCCTTGGGCAGTCTATCCATATTTTAAATCAGAAATAAATTGAAAACATGTAAAACAGACTAACAAAAAATGTGATGTGGCCACCACATGGCTTCCTTGTACGCCCCCTGTTAAATTACATATACACACTCATTTTTTTTAAATGAAAAATACATAAAATTTTATTTTATTAATAACTTCTGATATTTTTTCATATATATATATTTTTTATTGTTGTTATTAAATTATTATTTATTGTAAATTTTTTTTACAGTCTGAGGTTAATAATTATTAATAAATCAATATATTTAATTTAAAAAAAGGAGATGAAGTCAGATTTGAACTGATGTACCTTCATCAAAAATATTTCAAATATTTTGTAAGATCCAAATATTTCATAAATTAAAATTTTATTTGACTATAACTCTGGAACCAATGAAAATAAGTACCACTTATCATTGAAAAGCTCTCAATGAGGGCTTATTACTGCAGTTAAGAAAAAATCCAAATTTTTTGGATTTTGAACGCTTTGAACAATTTTGGTCTAGTTGATTGCAATAAAAAGGGGAAGTGTACAACTAAATGTTACAACAGTCCTAAATCCAAAATTTCAACATTCAGCTGCTAATCATTTTTGAGTTATGCAAGATTCATATACACATATGAGATATGTACATAAAGACGTCACGCCCAAACTAATCAAAATGGATTCAGGGATGGTCAAAATGGATATTTCCATTAAAAAAATCTGAAAACCGAAATTTTTCACGATCACAACACAAAGTAATAAATAAAATCAACTTTAAAAATTTAATTTAATAATAGATTTTAAATTCTTTAAAATTTAACTTTCTCAAGTCATCCCCCAATTAAATGTATGGTAGATGTTTTTATTTTAGCCTCTAACAAGCCAAAATTTAAAGAAGAATGAAGACTGTATTTTTCACTTTTTAGTAAGATTTTGTTTTAATTAGTTTATTATTTTTTCAAATATTTATCACTCTACCAGTAAATTTTTTATATATTAAAAATCCTTAAACTGATCCATTTCATCATATGTTACACAGAACTGTCCTCAATTCTTGGCAATAGCTGAGAGGTCGGTCTGCTATTGTTATTGCAGTATTCATAATTGGTACTGAATACGCCATCATTGATATAATGATAAAAAATTATTATACTGAGGAAGAAGCTGGCTATAGTTCTGAAAAACTTTTCTTAAAAATTAAGTGGAAAATTTTAATTATTTATAAAATAACTGATAAAGATTGAATGTCCTATCAGTCAAATTAATGCTTCTTTTTGTGGTACGTATTTCATAATGTCCACACAGGATGAAGTTGGGATAGTTACTTGTTGAACAGAGTTAAGTCAAGACTTATTTTTGGAGCATTTAAAGAATTACTTCAGTTTTTTATATTCAGTACAATTTAACACTGTTTAAATATTACTGATATAGAATAAGGACAGGTTACAACTACATAATGTTCCAAAAAGGTGAGGTTCAGCCTATGCTTGCAGAGATCATGTAAAGGATGGATAGTTCATATTATGAGTTCATAATAAATAAATGTCATTTTATTATTGTACTAGCTCTACCCGCCACGCTTCGCTGTGGCACATTGTGGTTTCATGGATGAGAAATGAGAAACAAAACAAAGCATATGTTTCATAGAAGTTTAATTTACAATACTTGTGGATATACAATATTTTTTTTTTGTTTTTCCACTGTCTGCATAGATATAAAGGCTATCTGGTTTGCCGACTCAGGAACACGCACATACAGTTGCCCATGTGAAAAGCATTCCGCATCTAAATCTAAACCACACAATTCTAAAGATTGACCGTGAGCTTTATTGATGGTGATTGCAAATGCCAATCCAATTGGGAATTGCAATCTTTTAAATTGAAATGGTGTATCGGTCGGGATCATGGGTATTCGAGGAATGAGGACATCTTCACCTTTGAAAGGTCCCGTTAAAATCGTTGCTTCCACTACGTTATTCATCAATTTCTTAACTGCAAGTCACGTGCCGTTGCAGAGTTTTGGCTGATTAGTATTCTGCAACAGGATAATTGTCATTTTTTGATTGAACCGTTGCTAGAATCAATCTAATGAGGAATGTTTTCCCAGTTCCTCCTGGCGCATCCAAGAAGAAGGTCCCCCCTAACTCCGTCTTTTATCATTTGCATTATGCGATCATAAATGCCTTTCTGTTCATGCGTTAATTTGGGAATGTTTGATTGGACATATGACTGAATATCACCAATGTTGTAAATCTCTTCACATCGTAAATCCACATCAAATGAAGCAATCGCAGCTCGGGTGGGTGCTGGCATTCCCAATTGACTAAGAACTTTATTCGCAATAGCTAAGCACTTGTCTTCAATATTTATCAATGCTTTGTTGTAAATGCCTTCTGTAAATTCCATGGTCATATTGGTATTTTCTAGGCGTACTGTATGGAAAATATTCTCAGCCATATACAATACTGAGATCTGAATTTAAGAGAGCATTAAAAGATTTGAATGGCAGAAAGGCTCCTGGAATAGATGGAATACCTGTAGAATTACTGCGCAGTGCAGGTGAGGAAGCGATTGATAGATTATACAAACTGGTGTGTAATATTTATGAAAAAGAGGAAGTTCTGTCCGACTTCAAAAAGAGTGTTATAATCATGATACCAAAGAAACCAAGAGCAGATAAATGTGAAGAATACAGAACAATCAGCTTAACTAGCCATGCATCCAAAAATCTTAACTAGAATTCTGTACAGAAGAATTGAGAGGAGAATGGAAGAAGTGTTAGGGGAAGACCAATTTGGTTTCAGAAAAAGTATAGGGAAAAGGGTAGCAGTTTTAGGCCTCAGATTAATAGTAGATGGAAGATTAAAGAAAAACAAACCAACATACTTGGCATTTATAGACCTAGAAAGGCATTCGATAACGTAGACTGGAATAAAATGTTCAGCATTTTAAAAAGATTAGGGTTTAAATACAGAGATAGAAGAACGATTGCTAACATTTACAGGAGCCAAACAGCAACAATAATAGTTGAAGAACATAAGAAAGAAGCCGTAATAAGAAAGGGAGTCTGACAAGGATATTCCCTATCTCTGTACTTTTTAATCTTTACATAGAATTAGCAGTTAATGATATTAAATAACAATTTAGATCCAAAGTAACAGTACAAGGTGAAAAGATAAAGATGCTATGATTTGCTGATGATATAGTAATTCTAGCTGAGAGTGAAAAGGATTTAGAAGAAACAATGAATGGCATGGATGAAATCCTACACAAGAACTACTGCATGAAAATAAACAAGAACAAAAAGAAAATAATGAAATGTAGTAGAATTAATGAAGATTGTCACACTGAATGTGAAAATAGAAGAGAAATGATTGTGGAGGTAGTAGAATTTTGTTATTTGGGAAGTAGAATTACTAAAGATGGACGAAGCAGGAATGATATAAAATGCCGAGTAGCACAAGCTAAACGAGCCTTCAGTAAGAAATATAATTTGTTTACATCAAAAATTAATTTAAATGTCAGGAAAAGATTTTTGAAAGTATATGTTTGGAGTGTCGCTTTATATGGAAGTGAAACTTGGATGATCGGAGTACCTGAGAAGAAAAGATTAGAAGCTTTTGAAATGTGGTGCTGTAGGAGAATGTTAAAAATCAGATGGGTGGATAAAGTGACAAATGAAGAGGTGTTGCGGCAAATCGATGAAGAAAGAAGCATTTGGAAAAATATGGATAAAAAAGAAGAGACAGACTTATAGGCCAAATATTAAGGCATCCTGGAATAATCGCTTTAATATTAGATGGTCAGGTAGAAGGAAAAAATTGTGTAGGCAGGCAATATTTGGAATATGTAAAACAAATTGTTAGAGATGTAGGATGTAGGTGGTATACCGAAATGAAATGACTAGCACTAGATAGGGAATCTTGGAGAGCTGCATCAAACCAGTCAAATGACTGAAGACAAGAAAAAAAATTGTGTAGTAAGGTGAGAAAATCTCACTTACTATTATAAATAATATAGCATTAATGTTATTTAAAAGTAAATTTTTAAAATGTCAAATCAAACCAAATTTTATATGTAACAATTTTTATAACTTACTTCAAAATTCTTTCTCATGCTTGTGTCCACCTTAAGTGGCTAGTGCTGCTGTTCTCATCCTGGTATCAACTGATGTTATTGTTAGCAGTTTTTTTTTGTTTTAATTAGGTAAAGAAGTACTAAGAAGGCAGTGATTGAAACGAAACTAAACTGCATCTGTTAATTTATATATGTATACATTGTTATTAATGTGTATAAATATCATAATGTTCAAGTGTTTAAGCTGCAGTAAGTTTTTAGTGTACTTTAAAATGTAGGCTGGTATCAATGTTATGGGATTTATGATTTGTTTTTATGAGATGATTGATATATATTCACTCTATGGCTCAATTGTTCATTATATCTTTGAAGCTGGATCCAATTTGATGCAAGTTGAATATTGTGCAGTCAGAGCAACTCAGTTTACATATTCCAGGGACTCTGTGTTTGTTTTAATGACTATGTACTGTGTATAAGAATTTATTTTATTTTGTTTATTATTCTGAACTCTATAGTATGATATGAAAAAAATACTTTAATGATTTTTTTCTTTTTAAAATCACATCCAATTTAAACTAAACAAAAACATATTACGCATAAAATGCATAGAATGATTTTCATCATTTTGTAAGTATATTGATTTAATTCACTAAAAACATGAATTGTTGACAAGACAGGTTAATAGGAAACTCGTGGTTCTAAATTTATGTTTTATCTAGCGTATTTTATTACCAGTTTTACTTAAAAAAATCTTCAGTACACAAATACTGAAAAAATGTCAGTTCTTGGACAACTTAACACTTTGGGCAACCACAAAATTCTGTTGTCATTAAAGAGGGGTCGAAGGTCATAAAAATGCAAAATTTGATACCTTGGTAACAGCTGGTACTAGAGTGATGGGACCAAGTTCATTGTGATCAGGATGATGTAATCTTTATTTTTAAGCAGCATTTAATAATGTGTTATAACTTTTAAACTTAATACAATTAAAAATTATCAAGAAATATTTTTAATACATCTCTTCTGATTTTTCCATTCAATTCATGTTGTTTATATTAACATGTTCAAATCTGAAAATAAAAACAAATGTAAACTTTGTAATGGAATATAATGTAAAATTATATACTGTTAGTATTTTAAGAAATAAGTGATAGAACAAAATTACTTTATTTGTTAATGACAGAAGGAAATTATATGCCATTAAACCTAATAACAATCTATTGTTACAAAATGAACTGTTTAAAAATTATTTTAAATAAAGAAGACGTTGCTTAATTGTCATCATAAGATATATACAAGTTGAAGAACTAATACTAAAGGCTTGTTTACTTAACACTGTAAGATAACCAAGAGCCAAAGAAGAAATTAACAAACAGATTGGTAGTCACCAACAGACCTTTCAGTCGGTACAAGATACTATGATTCCATTACAAGTTTTCCGCACTTTTATTCAGAATAAATTGGCTTTAATTGATGCAAATATCGAAAACAACTAATTAGTTAACAGATATAATGTAGTATTTTCAATCAGATGTACAAATACATTTTGCACCTAGTACAAAATCGTACCACTCTTCCTAAAAATAAAATTACATCATCCTGATCACAATGGATTTTATCCAATCACACTATGATCAACCATTACAAAGATTACATGCTTTAAAATGTTTAATTTTTTTGATGACCTTTGACCCAATATTTTGATAATATTTCATCCCTTTCTTATGAGATTAGCATTTCCTCCCAAAAGTCCGAGGTTGTCACTGAAGCAGCATTTTCCACTACTTACACATTCTTGGAATTTTTTTCTATCTTAAATTTTCACCAAAAAGTCTATTTTAATATTAATTAAATTTTTTTGTTATCTTTAAATTTGTCATCAATTTTTTTTCTAGGAACTAACTAGTAAGAATGTAGTGATGTTACCTTTAGGAGCAGGAGATGATGACTCCGATACAGAGAATGAGAAAATTGATGTACAGAATTTAATTTGTGGGGTAATTTATTGATACATTTTTTTATCTCTTATCATCAGCATAATGACATATGGTTAAATGTTAAAAAAAAATACAATTATAAATCTACTTACTTTCAGGAATACATGGAAATGCAACTCCAATAATTCACAGCTGTTATAGTAGCCTCTTAATCAATTATATAGAAACATGTTTTAATTTAATTTAACATGTTTTAATTTAACATGATAAGACAGGAAATAAATTTTTGTTAAATAAAATATCTTAGCCATTTTAATGGTTTTTGTAAATTAAAACTGGGATTTTTAGAATATATATTACTACATTTTTTAAATTTTAGAATTTCAGTAAATTTTATTATGCTTTCTTCTGAATAAGACACATCTTTTACGAGTATACACCTATTAAAATACATTGTCTTGTTTGCAAATTATATTCAATACAATTATTAAATCGTTAAATATTTATAGAAGATAGTTTTATTTTCTCAAAACTACAAAATTAAGTATAAAAGTGTTGATAAAAAAAATATTTGTTTAGTATAGCTGTGTTTTATTTACAAAATAAGTTCATTATCAGACTTAAGTTGAATAAATATAGTCATGACAATATGAATTTCCAATAATCTGAGGTGAATTTCTTAAAAATTACAAATTTACACTATTAACAAATCATTTTTTTCAATATTGTAAAATGTATTTATTAGACGTATAATTGTACTGGATTTTGATTCCTGGTTTTTTAAACTTAACTAAAACTGAATTTTATTGCAAGATTCTGTAAAATATTTTGTTGTTAAATAAAGTTTATCTAAGTGTCTCTCTGTATGTTAGAGGAAATTAATCTATGAAAATCTTTAAAAAACACAGACCCAATGAAATTTCCAAGAAATATTGTTACTATAGCATATGGACAATAACATGAATAATGATGTATGTTGTTCCTTACCATAAAAGTATTGTACTCAACTTTTTGTCATACCACAAACACAATTTAATGTATTTTCAATTTTATGTTCACTTATATAATATTTATATTCACATTGCTGGAAAGGGCGTTTTCCTGTAAAATATAGCCATATTTTCAATGTTAACTCCAGAAAGCTGAAAGTTTTTCTGCCAGCACTGATAACCAAGTTGGTCGTATTGGTAGCAAAAAGTTTTCTGCTGACAAGTATCTCAATTTCAGATTACGGCATCATATAATGAGGAAATGTAAAAAGCCCATGACTACCAAAAACATTGTTCTTCAAGGATTGCTGGCTTCTTATCTAGTCAAAAAATGCCTGGATGGATCAAAATAGTTTTAAAGCCTGGATCTTCTGTGTATTTGTTGTAGAAGTTAAAAAAGTTTCTTAATGAAAGAAAACTGTCTTGGAAGGCATTACTTTTAACTGATAAAGCTCCATCACACTCAGGTGAGAAAGTAACAAAAATGATGAAATAATGCAGTGGTAACATTAAAGCAATATTCTATTTCTAAATGTTGTTTGTCTTACTTCTTAATGTTGGTTGTCTTACCAAAGGCCATTGCAACACATGGGAAGTTAGTTTGTTTTACAATTGAAAGATGTTTTTGTATACGCAGGGAGAAGAGTCAAATGCAACATATTGAACAAATTTAAAAAAAAAATAATCTAAAAGATGCGATTTATTAAGTAGCAGATGCTTGGTGTGAAGTTAAAATAGAAACCCTAAAAAATTCAAGGAAAACATTATTTCTTCTATATAGACAGATAACTTTGTGGAAGTAGTTCTACAAATAACAATTTGACAGTTTTGTTACAAAAAATGCTAGATTAGAAAAACTCAATTGAGAAATCTCTGATGACAACATAATAAGAATGGTGGACCACCAGGCAACAAACAATGCAGGTAGTAAGGAGGAAGACAAAGGTGAAGTGACGCACCCTGACAAGATCATGTTTTTGGAAAACACACTACGCTAGTAGAACAGCATGCAGAAATGATGCTAAAAGACATTTTATTTCTTATAAAATGGAGTCATCTTGCAGCAAAGAAACTGTATCTTTAAAAAACTTGTGGTGTTGTCAGTATCTTTAAAACCCACAAATTTTAGTGGGCTATTTTAAAAAGTATTATACTCTTAAATTTACAATTTTATTTTTGTAATTTAGTATAACACATTGTTAAACACAAAAAATATTGCGTATGAGTATTACTACTATGTTAATTAAACTCAGCTTTCATAATATTGCCATCTTATAACTTTATTTTTTACATTTTCAATAATCTGAGAAGTATACGATTCACAGGATTTAACTTTCATTTTTTTACTCTTTGCATAGTGATGCAACTTTTTTGATCCCAGCCTTTTGCTAATGATAAGATATTTGTAATATTTAAATTTTTCTACATTTGCATTTACCTCCAAGAATATGTTCCTAGTAATTCCATTCCTATTTGTGCTATATTTAAATAGTTTACCAACAAAGTGTACATTATCTGTTAAAGTTACAGTATTTTTTATTTCATCTGTAGCAGTTTTCTTCCTTTAAAGATATTTTTCTAAATTCTTAATTAATTCTGTTCTTCTTGTCATTCCCTTTTTATATAGAGTAGAAAATATTTTTAAATTTGTGCTATTCTACTAATGGCAGGTCTTTTACACCACTGGTGTCACAATTAATTGTTTTTGTCCTATGCCTTCTCTTTTGTATTCATACTGCTTCATTTCTGACTTATTTTGTGCTGTTAGAGGGCTTTGTGTAAATATCTATCATTATTAGAGAGGATCTTTAATTCTTTAGTGCAGTGAAGTATGTTACAATTAATACATTTTTCATTTTGTTTACTAAGTGTCTGTGTTGTTTATAATGCAGTTTTCTTGTTAAGGTGTGCATGTTGTCTAATGATTTTGTTCAGTCATTATGCAAGTCTGTCAGCTAGAGTATTTCTGCAGTAAATCACATATATGTCTTCTTTTTGAATTTTGGGATTGCTTGAGGGTAGAAGCTAAAGTCCTAATTCGTTTTATGTTTTTATTTTTTTGTGAGTTTGGATTTGTTAGCGAGTTTTTGGGACTTGTAACATATGACACACCACCTGCAACCATTATGGATATGAAACTTAACGTATATTCAGGATCATGTTTAAATTCTGTGATATTGCCCCATGTGCTTTATACTGTTGTTTGCTGTTAAATTCTCTGTCAGTAGTAGTGACATGTACTGTCATCATCAGCATCATGAATTAATCTAACATTATAAAAATACTCTATTCATACTTTTTACTGTGTTAAGATTATTGGCAGTCTCACTTGCTAAGGATACAAACTCTTAGCTTCTTTAGTAGATTAATGTCAAGAAGAATGTTTTTCCCTTTAATAATTTCCCTGTAAACCTAGACAAACTCAGAAAAGTAGGTGTTTGTAACACAATTTATTTAGATAAATAGTTCTGTTAATTATAAAGCAGAAATAATATATTTTGATATTCCCTTTTATTTTAGTTTACATTTACCATATTTTCAATACTAATTCAATTCAATACCTTTGTTGTTTCAGACAAAACTAATGGCTGCATATTTGTATGAAATTGCTCAGTAAACAACATAACAGATAATTTCTTTTTTACCTAATTTGGTGATTGAATAGAAATGTTATACCCATTAATACGTGACTAGATAATTACAAGTTGACTGGATTGGTTTTGTTGATTCTTTAAATTCTGTATGATAGTTAACAATAAATTTGTTAGTAGCATTTGTGTAATAATATTCAAATTCTGTTGTGATTCTTGATTGTGTCTATGAGGGTTATTCCAAAATTTTAGGCACTTTAAGTGCGCTTAAAAAAAAATTAACCACTTTTACTGGCTAGAAATAAATTACTGGGTACTGCAATGTGATATCAGTACAATAGTCATCAGTGGTCTATTTTTAATAATTACAATTCCAAGAATTTAGAAAATTAAGTTTATAAAATATCTATAAACACTTTTTGCATAAAAGAAGAAAACTGTACTTGCGTATTAGCCCATTGATCATAACCATAATGATACTGTAACTTTGAAAATACTTCAAAGTTATGGAATCATTCTCGAATTTATATATTAAAAATATAAGCATTATGCTAATAATTATAGATATAAATTAACCAAACTTAACCTAACTAATTATAAGTAATGTTTTGATTATTCAAATAATATAACTGAATTTATTATTTAAATGCTCAAAATATTATAGTTGCTTCAGCGAATCTTTTTTTTTTATCTCCGGGACCACCGTTAGGTATTTATTCTGAGGATGAGATGAATGATTTGTAGCGTGTGTGAAAATGCAATGCCTAACCGGGATTCGAACCCGGGACCTCAAGATGAAAGGCCGAGATGACACCACTCGCGCCACGTAGGCTGGCGCCCCAGCGAATCTTTTCTTTTTCCTGTTTAGCCTCTGGTAATTTCAGATAATACTTCAGAGGATGAATGAGCATGATATGTGTGTGTGTAAATGAAGTGTAGTCTTATACAATCACAGTTCGACCATTTCTGAGATGTGTAGTTAATTGAAACCCAACCACCAAAGAACAATGGAATCCACGATCAAGTATTCAAATCCGTGCAAAAATAACTGACTTTACTAGGGCTTGAATGATGGAACTCTCGACTTCCAAATCAGCTGATTTGAGAAGACGCGTTCACCACTAGACCAACCCGGTGGGTTCGCCCCAGCGAATCTTTTCTTTTTCCTGTTTAGCCTCCGGTAACTACCATTTAGATAATTCTTCAGAGGATGATATGTATGAGTGTAAATGAAGTGTAGTCTTGTACATTCTCAGTTCGACCATTCCTGAGATGTGTGGTTAATTGAAATCCAACCACCAAAGAACACCGGTATCCACGATCTAGTATTCAAATCCGTGTAAAAATAACTGGCTTTACTAGGAGCCCCAGCGAATCTACGAGCTTGTAACGTCACGTGACATCTCATTATATTATTGTTTTCCAAAACATTTTTGCGCGTAATTATTATTTTTATTAAATTTTTCGACTTAAAAACAATACGGGCGCCCAAATAATGCATTTATATTGTATGTTTAATTCTTATCACTTGGAAGCATGCTAAGAAATGTGTTGAAAATGGCGGACTCATTTTTGAACATTATACAAAAAAATAATTTTTCTAATTTTTCTTTGCTTTATTCAACTTATCTTAGACCATTTTTGTTCAGAATTAAATTCTCTACGAGTTTTGTTTAAAAGTTTTATTTGTTTATTACACATTTAACAAAGTTATTGTCCGTCAAACATAAAAAAACAGGGTTTTCCCCCAAATTTATTGGTTTTTACCCTAGATTTCTCAAAAACTGTTTCATATACGGTTCTGGGACATATTTTATTAAATATTTAAGGTCAATAACCATACGTAATCACTAATTTTGCCCCTTAATTAACGTCCTAAAAATTTCATTACCTCATTTTCCGGAGTAGCTGAAATTTGAGCGATAACTCGCAAACTAAAACATTTTAGGACATGCGTTTATATGAACTTTTTCCATTATTTTCAAGAGCAAAATAGTTTATGAAAGTCTCGGGAGAACTTCGTGATACTGTATATGGTTTACGAATTTTTCTTCCTTTCTTAAGTTTCTACTTTGTCCTAACTGCTAAGCATTTTGTAGATGTCTAACTACTGTATCCCTTAATGTCACAAATTGTGACACCTTTTATAAAAATTTTAAATGTTATAGCCGCTAGAATGGACTTCGCTCTCTTCTGTATTCGATCAAGATATTCAAGCTTCTTCTTTTTACAATATTTTTCTCATTCTACAGAATTTAGCTGTAATTATTAAATCAACAATTAATAAGTGATGATTCAAAATATAAAGGATTGAAATTTTGTTTCACTGAAACCAGACAGGCATTTTATTTTAATATGTATTAAATCAATATCGTATAATTTTACCTTTTATATATTGTATTTTTTATTATTACTTTTGTAAGTCATCAGTCAATTGAATAATGATTTACAGCAACAAAAAAATGATAAATTAAATTTTTGTTTTGTGCTGATCTTTCTACCCACGACGCAACAATGACTGTAAATGCGTTTGGGTAAGAGATTATGCGTGCGCGTGACCATTTCCCTCAAAGCCTACTGGACCGATTTTGATGCGGTTTTTTGCATTAGATAAGTACCACTTCAGAGCAGGTTCTTAGACATGTTTTACGGCTACAGGCCACTAAGGGGCGCTGCAGTAGATATGTTTCTCTAAAACGGTTGGGCCGATTTTGATGCGGTTTTTTGCATTACATAGGTATTGCCTCAGAGCACGTTCTTAGTTTTACGGTTATAAGTCGCCAGCGGACGTCGCAGTAGATGTTTCTTCAAAACGGCTTCGTGTGTTTTAAAATTTTTAATTTTATCACTTGTAATCTTAACGTAATTATTACATCCTACATTATCAAATATCCGTTTCATATATTCCATTCGTTGTCTACATTTAGGCAGTTTTTCTGCTCATAGATGCCCTTCTACATGGCATAATTTCTAAATTTTCGATTCGATATTTTGAATTTTAAGATTTAGTTTTTAATTTTTAAGTTTTCTCTTAAGAGAAAATAAACAAGAGATCTTTTAATTTGTTTTAAAATTCCTACATTATCTTAAAGAAAAAATTGAGGATTAATTAATTTAAAAAATTTTTTTTAACTTTTCATGTAGTTTTTCTTTTAAATAATTGTGGATTTGTGTTTACGTACTGTTATATGTAACAGAATTGGTTGACACTAAATTATTTATTTTACAGTTATTTTAGATCCAAAATTGTCTGTAAATGCTGTAATAATAAATAAATAAATAGCCTTGTTAAATTTAATATAACACGTAATTATTTACCTGCGGCTTCTGCAGGCTAAACAGAAAAAGAGTGAGGTTATTATTTATATGCTATTTAACAGCTGACCAAAAAACAGTATGAACAATGACTTGTCTATTTACTAAACAGATATCTTTACATCTTCATTTATAAAGATATCAAGTGAAGTTTTGTTTTTAATCATAACTACTGTATTTCAGTTAGGTTTCTGTAATTAGTATTTTTTATTCTTATGCTAGATGAAATACTTTACTGTGCAAACAAAAATATTGATTGATAAGCAACTGGTGACAAATGTTATTAAAATAATGTTCTAGGCCATGCGTACCTGTAATACTATTACAGTCAGCTACGAAATTTAGTTTGTCTTGTACTTCTGCGACTGCAAATTAAAACTTTTGTTTTAAAAAAAATATTTTTAAAATGTCAAAAACAAATGATATTCCAGAAATTCTACAACAGATATTTAGGTAAGTATATTTTGCATTGATTTTTTTAAGTTTTCACCTGTTTTTTAAAAACTATGGACACATTTTATCAGGATGCTTTTGTCATAAAAATATTGGTCTTAGACAGTTATTAAGTACTAAAATGTAATGTTTTTAGTAATTATTTAGAAAGATGACTTGCATTCAAAACTTAACAATCTTGATATAAATTGTTTACATCGTGTTAATTATCAATAAACAAGAAAAAAGTGTTGCTCTACCGTAGTTTTTAAATTTTATCTTTTTTGTAATAATAGAGATTGATTTTTTACCTAACGTACGAGAAGAGTGAATAAAAGATAACTGACACACAAATCATTATCATTATACATCATATTGTATGACAAACAAGTATATGTTTATATACTATGAGATAGTATATCTATCTATCTATCTCTAAAGTAGACAGTTTCATTGAAAAAAAAATTCTGAAAAATGAATATTTTTTATTTCTCTTAAACTACATACCTTATACTAGTTCTCTATAAAATCGCCACATGAATTAAGACATTTAACGTAGCGATACACTAGCTTCAATAATGCACTAGCTACAAAGTTGTGTTCTTCTGCCGCCAGTCCATTTAGCCACTGATTAAGAGCATTTTTAAGTTCGTCACCCGAGAATTGTTTACCACTCAAAAATTCTTTAAATTTCGTAAACAAATGGTAATCAGAAGGAGCTAACTCCGGACAAATGGACTTATATGGTGGGTAATTATAAATTTCCCATCCAAATGTTCTCGGAAAATCACGTATCGGACCCGCAACATGTGGACGTGCATTATCGTGCAGCAGTACGACGCCATCGGTCAGTCGCCAATTTTGAATGGCGCGTCGTAACTTACGTAGTTTCGCAGTAGGCTTCTGCATTTATAGTCGTTTCACGTGGCATGAAATCAATCAGCAGGGTGCCAAACCGATCCCAAAAGACTGTGGCCATCCAGTTTGCGTCCAAATGGTTGTGGCTTAACCTTTGTTGGTCTGGTTGGTGATTGAGAATGACACCGTTTTCGGATTTTTTCACCATACACAGCAACCAACTGCCTATGAATTTCAGCCGGCTTAACGCTTTGATGGTTTAAAAAACAAATGACCACGTATTTCACAGTCGGTAGCAACATAGATTTTCCTACTCATTGTAACTTAATAACTCACACGTAATCAAAGATAATCCAACGCGTAATCAAGAGATATCCCTCGTATAATCTTATGGAAATGACTCGCTTATTCGTTATACTACGTTAGACGTTATCCTCACAAAAAATTTCGTAATTCAGTATTGTACAAGTGTAATGTACATTATTTTCTGATTTAATAACTGGTTATTTTATATGATATTATTGACCCAGCGTATCAATCTGTCAATTTAATATTTAAGGTTAATTGGAATTGGTTAGCAAGCGCTAGGTTATGTTTCCTGATATCGCACGAACTTCAGAAACTCCTTTAATTTCATTTTTGAAATTAAATTCATTGACGTTTCATTACAATCAAAAAATGAAATCAGTTGACACAAATTTCGATGAAGTATATTTAATAATGTATAATAAACATTATATACTAATGGATTATAGATTATAACAAAATAAAAAAACTATTACCTTCGCTGTTGCGGGAATATGTAATTTTTTATTTTAATATCTAAGTCAAAAACTAAACAAAGCGACACGTTTTTTTGTGTATTTACTATCAGTGCGGTGAAAACAACATATGCAAAGATTATTGATTTTTGAATGCGCGTCATCTTAATAATAAATTATCATCTAAATAATTACCATATTTTTTCTTGGAGTTCCTTCAAATTCAGAAGAAGTTTTTAAGAGAAGATAAAAAATATCAGATCATGTTTGACGGCCATAAACTAAGAATAAATAGTGATATTTATTAATTTATGTTTACCTATATTATCTGTTTATTTATGAATGTGCTTTCTTTTTTACAAATAATTTAATTTATTCTAAATAAAAAGTAACAATATCCACTTACACCAAACTTTAAAAAGGATTTTTTCACCTAACACAGCGCAGTACTTAAAATTATGAAAAAGGATCTCATTAAGCTTCCTAAATTACTAAACTGAATTACTGACTTCTTTAAAAAACCTTTCCACCAATTTATTTAAAATGAAATGATTACCAGATATTATTCTGTAAATTTTCTGTATCCTGGTTTAACATGTACAAATTGTGTACTATATTTTAAGTTATTTCTATTAATACCTGCATTGTTTTTTTGCATTGATTTTATTTATTTAGTAGTCACATACTTGTTTTATTATTGTTCATATGTCATCAGGGTAATTTTTGCCGTCACCTTTTTGGACGTGACTGAAATGGCTGATGCTCATCAGCCATTTCTTGGGGGACGACGCTCGTCACCCCCAAGAAATTGGTAATGTTAAGCGAATAATGAAATGGCAGAGCGAAATGGATGAACCTACACCTTCCCTTGTACTTTCAACCTTCTTGTACCACCAAAGAAAATAAAAGTCTGTTAGCTATCAGTACGAGTACAACCTTTCATCTTCAACCCACGAGGATGTTTCAAATGTGAAAAATATGGTCTTAGTATAATATCTGGCTCGAAAAGACAATCCTAAAAATGTGTACCAAAAAAACACTTTCTTTTCCAGCCGCACAAAGGGAATATAAAAAAAAAAAACGCTTAACTTTCATAACCTGATTAAACTAGATGTTTCTTTTGTCACCGCAACATCAAGAAAAGCTTCTGCAAAATGGCAAAATTTAATATTTCTGTGCGTATATTTTGTACTAGGAAGAATCTTTTTAATGTAGTTGTTTTTTTCTTTCAATTGTTATAATTATGTTATTTTTTATTTTGTTATCCGAGAAGGGGCTCTTTATACGCTCTCAGACTTTGTTAAATTTTATTTATATATTTTTTTGTTTATTTTTAAATAAATTGATCTCATTGTTAAGATTCTGACTGTGATATCAATAAGTTTTTAATGATATTTTATCTGTGTTATTAATTTTAAGTTTTAGTTTTATAATAATTTAGTTTTAATCCAGTTTTAGTTTTTTCTTTTGTTATAACATGTTTCTTCCGGGCGATGATAACGTGAAACCGTTTTTCACCCTCAAAAAATAAAAATAACCATTTCACTAAAGAAAGTTAGGAGTGAAATGGTTTCCTGTTGCCTTCTTCACTTAGCTAAACATAAAGTTACATATTAGCCTGCCAAGGCTGGTAAAATGCTAATATTTAATTATACAAGGGACATCTTAACTCTGTTCTGTGTAGGAACAGGCTATGTATTTCTTTTATTCATGTAAGATTCTAAGCCATTGAAAAGCATGCTTTCAATTACTTTCCAAGAAAGATGAAAAATATACATGTTTATAATTTTCAGGTCTTATGATTGTACTCATATAAGGGCTTAATTTGTCACTTTTTAGTTGTTCAGGAGTAGTCTTGTTTGGAATAGATGTTAATGAATCTACTTTTTGTTTCCTACAATATTTTAGGATAACATATAATATTTTATCTGTACCATATAATTTATTAGTGTTTTAGAAACCTAATTATTAAATGATAATTTTACTTCCAAATGGTTTGGAGTTGGATTTCCAAAAAGGGTTTGGTATTTATTCCTTATGTTCACTGCCAACACCATCACATCATTAAAATACAAAAAAAACTACTTTTTATAACAAGGAAAATATCTGTTGTGACAAAATAAACAAGTTTTATATCACAAGCTTCTGTGTGTACTTCAGTTACTTAAATTTTATTAATTTTTTATGTAGATTCATAGATGAAAATAAGAATAACTGTATTGATAAACTAAGGAAGGCAGTGTCAATCAGATCTGTATCTTTTGAAACCAGCAAAAAAGAGGAACTTGTTACTATGGCATACTGGTTTGCTGAGCAACTTAGATATATTGGTGTCACTGTTGAAATAGCAAATCCTGGTTTACAGGTAATTGTGTTTGTATTGAACATATAATTTGATTTTTTAAACATGTTTTTTTGTAAAAATTTTGTTAAATGGGAAAAATGTGGTTATTTATTCACATAGACTGTTTAGCTGTTAATAAAATATTTCAGGCACATTATGGTTCCCAAATGGAGAACACTGGACTACTGGAGATAAGACTAAAACAAACACAGTCTTTTAGCGATGCAACTACAGTAAAACTTTTAATAGAGATTACTTTTTTTGTTTACTTTATCAAAGGTTTTATTCTGATAATGTCCTTATAAGTATTTTTAGAGATTTTTGTACACATATAAATGTGGACAAATACAATGAATGCATGTCGTTGATAAAATGATATAAAATTTGATTTTGTTGGTTGTAAAGATGGATTTGCATTAATTTTAGATCTACGCTATTCCAAACGTTAATTACAGAATTATTATGAGGCAAAGAGCAGTAATGAAAGTATGTGTGAGGAGTTAGGCAAGAATGCCTGCCTCACATTGATCCTGTTTAACATTTATATTGTACAGGGTGATTCAAAGAAACGGGAAATTTTGAAAATTGTGTTGGTAGCCGTGGGTGATTGGTACTACTTGATAAGTGGCGCCAGCCTCTCTAACCTAACCTGTCATTTAGTTGTCATGGATCGTTGGAATGGTGCGCAACGTGCATTTGATATCAAATCGTTTTACAAAAACAATGACAGTGTGCAGGGAGCGCGTAGAGAATTTCGCCGTCATTTTAATCTGGGACGGCACGACCGTGTTCCATTAGCACATGCAATTAAAACATGGATATCTAATTTTGAGAAAACTGGTTCGGCAATGAAAAAGAAACCTCCAGGCCGTGAGCGAAGCGTCCGTACACCACAGAATGTTCAAGCTTTACAAGATGCTGTCACACGAAGTCCACATCGGTCAATCCGTCGTCTCTCAGCATCTTTACCATTGCATAGTTCAAGTGTTCGAAGAATGTTAGTGAAGGACTTACAATTCCATGCATACAAGTTGCAGATCGTCCAGGAACTGAAACCGAACGATGCAGTTGTGCGAGCACAATTCTGTAATGTAATGCAATTTTTCAGAAGATAAATGATAACGAAGAGTTTGTTCACGACCTGTGGATGTCAGACGAAGTGCATTTCCACCTCAGTGGATTTGTTAACAAGCAAAATTTCAGATACTGGGCACAAGAAAATCCTACGCAGCTACATCAGCATCCGTTGCACAGCCAGAAAGTGACCATGTGGTGTGCTATGTCATCTTACGGTGTTATAGGCCCTTATTTTTTTGAAGATTACAACGGTCTTGCGATTACAGTGACGTCAGGTCGTTACGTAGCCATGCTTGAAACCTTTGTTGTGGAACAACAAAAGAGATTTCCACCGATTCTTAACACAGCCTGGTTTCAACAAGACGGAGCAACGTCACATACTGCACGAATATCGATGGCATCTGTACGCCGATTGTTTGGACAACGTATCATTTCACGAAATGGTGACATTAGATGGCCTCCAGATCGCCTGATCTCTCAGCTTGCGATTACTTTTGGTGGGGTCACCTTAAAAGCAAAGTGTTCCACAGTAGACCTGCTACAATGGAAGAACTGAAGGCAAAGATCCGAGAAGCAATTGCAGAAATTCCAGTTGAGATGTTACGTCAAACCATGAACAATTTAACGAAGAGACAATTTAGAAGAGGAGGTCACCTGCAAGATGTCATCTTTAAAAAATAAACTAAAATGTATGTATCCTAAAATGGCAACATTTGTACAATTACATGAAATAAAATTCATTTTCTAAAAAAAATTTTTATTAACGTTATTTAATTTTTTAAATTTCCCGTTTCTTTGAATCACTCTGTAGAAGAAAGAAGAAAGAGAAGGCATACGTATAGGAGAATTATATGGTAATTTTAATGGGGTAAACAACAAAGAGGATTTAGTGATAAGAACAAGTGAAGGAAGAAGAAAAAGCAAAAAAATTACACATATTTGGGAACTTAGGTGACAGAGGCCTTCAGTGAAGCCTTTAGTTAGTACAGGGAATTACTATGTAGTAAAACTCTGAACTTACAGTTAAGGTAGTGGTATGTATGGAGTGTTCTGTTGTATGGAAGTAAATCATGAACAATGAAAAAGAGGGAAAGGAATTGGATTGAGGCTTTTGGATATGGATTTGGAGAATAGAAAAAAAAGATGAGGAAGGAGGTTAATGATATGTAGGTTAAAGTGAGGTATGAAGAAGTAATGAACAGGATTAAGGAAGAAAGAGTATTTATGTGGAAAGAACAAAAGAAAATGAAACTAGTTAGGTCTGTGATAAGAGGAAGTGGAATCTTGACAACTGCATTGGAAGGGTCACTTGAAGGAGAAAGGAAGGAAGAAAGAAAGAAGAATGAATTAATAAATGAGATGAAGTGAAAATTATAAGGGGGCGAAAGTCTAGATTGAGAATGATAAATCTGAATTGTTCATTTATATGTATATTTGTGAGCAGTAGTCTCATAATTGTGGACTTATATAATTCAGTTTACAAAACGTTTTAGGATGTGTATAATTGTGAAATTAACAATGTTCATTACACTCCCCAAGCGGAACCTATTTGATCTACTTTATAATTCATATTTCATGTACTTTGCAGTATAAATGTAGTGATTCAACATTGTAGATTTAAGATTGCACAATATAATTTTTCAAAATTTACTGTTTACTGATTATACTAAGTTTCTAATAGTTAAAGGTTGTTTTGCTTTTATTATGTACATAAGTAAGAAAAGAAGTAAAGTTGATTCATTCATAGAAAGCAAAACAAGGTGAAATTCATTACCAGTAAATCACAACTTTCATAGTACAACATAGGTATTGAGCAAAAGGCTACCTTGTAAATGTAATTAAATAAAATACAATGAAAAATTTCTTTTATCCAATTTGTTGTAATTACCAAAAACTTATAAGCATATTTATTTTTTCAGACACTCCAAAATGGTACTTCAATTGAATTACCACCTATTATCTTAGGTGAAATTTGTAGTAATCCAAATAATAAAACTGTATTATTTGTTGGTCACTACAATGTCTTGCCTGCCAATATTGAAGATGGATGGATTTCAGATCCGTTTACTCTGGTTAAAAAAGGTGAACTGTTAGTGGGTCGTGGTGTTGTTGAACTTAAAGGACCTTGTATAATTTGGATTTGTGCCATAGAAGCTTATCTTAATGTGAATGGAAAACTTCCAGTAAATTTTAAGGTATGCAGTTTTATATTCGTCAGTCAACAGTAGAATTCATGTAAGTAGTCTCTTACACAAGTATATGAGAATTTTTCCAAACATTTACATATTACATGTTAGAAAAGTTAAAGCCAGTTGTTTTAGAACACCCACCGGGTTGGTCTAGTGGTTAAAGCGTCTTCCCAAATCAGCTGATTTGGAAGTCGAGAGTTACAGCATTCAAGTCCTAGTAAAGCCAGTTATTTTTACATGGATTTGAATACTAGATCGTGGATACCGGTGTTCTTTGGTGGTTGGGTTTCAATTAACCACACATCTCAGGAATGGTCGAACTGAGAATGTACAAGACTACACTTCATTTACACTCATACATATCATCCTCTGAAGAATTATCTAAACTGTAGTTACCGGAGGCTAAACAGGAAAAAGAAAGAAAGTTGTTTTAGAACAATTGGATTTCAGTAATAGAACTAAACACAATTATTTTAATCTTATCCGGAGAAACAGTCACCTGAGCACACCACAGAATCCTATCAAATAAACTATCAACATCAAATAAATCATTAATATTAACAATCAGACTAGGAATTTACCTTACAGTTCTACAAAAATGAGAATATTATCAATCACAAGAGACGAGCAGACAAGCAGACAGAGACGAAAAGACGGGCAGATAAACAGACAGACGGGCATACAAACAGACGGGAGGACAGAGATACGGGCACAAGCAGACGAACAGACTGGCAGACGTCCAGGCAGGCAGACGTGCAGACAAACAGTACGGCAAACGGGCAGACAAACAAACGGGAAAACGGTCAGACGAGCAAACTGGAAGACAGGCATACAAACAGACTGGCAGAGAGGCAGATAAACGACAGACGGGAAGACACATATTCACGTACACGTAAACGTATACACACATACACGTAAATATCTACGTACTCATATACACATATCGTACTCATATACTCATTTACATGTAACAGCCGCGTACACGTACAAATATACACACATGTACTTACACGTATACGCGTACACTTACACACACACACACGGGCGCGCGCGCGTACTCACGTAAACGCATACACGTACTTACATATACCCGTACTCACGTTCTCGCGCACACATGTACACGTACTTTTAAATGATCCTGATTTCGAACTTGAACGGAATAACTTGTGTTTTTACATAACCCCAAAAGTAGAAATCCATGGTCTGGAAGTTGTGGGAGCTAGGCAATCCACCCTTCTCGTCCAACCCATCGCTGAGGAAATATTTCGATTAGAAAATCCTGCATAATTGCGGGAAAATGTGGAGGAGCTCTGTCTAACTGGAAAATGGAATTCTCCGGTATTTGGGGTATTTGCTGGGTCCTTCTAACATATCTAGGAAGATGTTCCCCGTTATTGTTTTTTCATCAATAAGAAGGGGCCAATTTGTCCAATAGCACACTACACAATCCACCTTTTCACTGTCATGCTGATGTTCAGTCATGTGGAGGTTAGGTGCTCTATATACAAACATTGTGCCTATATACTCATCCTGAAACATTACTTCATCACTGAAAATGAACTTGTTTAAAAAATCGTCATTCTGCTTTAACCAATACAGAATATTTACAGCAAAATCAAATTGTTTCAATTTGTACACATGACTATATTCACGCCTAATACATGTAACAGGCTCAAACATAACAAGCCACAACACACACTGAACGTTCCTCTGCACCACAAACATGATGAATGATGTGCATGTACTGCTTGTGTGTACTGGAAACACCGCACGCATGCGCTAGCTTTTGTACACATGAACATGGGAGTGTTTCTCTTTCATTTAATGTACAGTTTACCTCTCTACAATGCTTTGATCCAAAGTTAAAACCCCACTATTATTTTACAGACACACTTGAGTGTATGTGCGCGCGCGCGAGCATGTGTGTACACTTATTCTAGCGTTAATTAACCAAAAAATGAGGTAATTATTACTAGAATACCAAAGAGTGCACTATCAATAGTATATTACGAAAGATAGGTAGATAAATAATTTAGTATATATTATGTAGTTAAATGCTCTGTGAAGTTTGCTGTAAAGAAGGCAGGTGTTAGTTAATTTGTATAAAAGATATATTGTTAATAATTATTATATGCTTAATTTCTTTAAAGCAAACACTAGTTTTCATACTGTTATATTACAAAAATAATATCCTTAAATTTTAATTTCATTATTAGTTATGACATAATTTTTATTTTATCACAAATTAATATACATATAACATAGAAAGTGACAGTACTACTAAGAGTTCTTTTATTGTAAAAAATATTATTATATTTATTATTATTGTAATGAAAAGGTTCTACTTTTATTTAAAATACAAATTAAGAAAATGTACATTTTTTTCAGTTTCTAGTAGAAGGAATGTCAGATTTTGGAAGCACTGAAATGAAAAAAATTATACAAGAAAAATCTTTTTTTAAAAATGTGAATTTTATTTGTAGTTGTGATTCATACTGGATATCAAGAAAAACTCCATGTATTTGTTATTCACATAGAGGTATTATATGGATTATTATTGAAATTGAATGCTGCAAGAGAGATTTGCATGGTGGTATCCATGGAGGGACAATGTTAGTATAACCTTACTCCAGAACTATTTCAGAAAAAGTTGTGTAACATTTATACAGTAGAAATCTTTGAAAAATAATTTTAATTTTGTTAAAATCATGTTTTTTAACTATGTTACTGTTTTTTGAACTATTTTACTCATCCCACCCAAAGAACAGGAACAATGCTTTCTCTTTCTGGTTCTAGATGTCCTTCACCTGATTCACCAAAACTCTGTACCTCGCCATCTTTTCATAATATTTTTCCCTGAAGGTGACATAGCAATGTCTATAAGCTAGGTAATCTTTTTCTGCTTGTGTGTTGCCAGGTGTGTGACAATATCTGGTTTGTTTTGTTTCACTGAGTTATCTATGAGGAACATACATTCATAATAAGCATTTTCAAGCACAGATAGAGTAGTATGCAAAAATACTGTACAGAATTTTCAAATATCTTCAGGTACAGAGAATTATGCTGGTAGTAGTATTTTTGTCATATTTTTGTGTGATTTTTCTCAGGGCAAAAACCTGACAACTGCTAATTACATGTATAATATAGATTCACCAGTTTTGACATACAGACAGTGCAGTCTAAGGTAACCATAGGAACTTTTTCACTACATGCTTCCTGTAACTAAGGAATTTCCCATCTTCCATGGCAAATACAAGGCCCTCAGTCTCAACACACTGTGAAAAAGGATGCATTATAGTCTAAACCCATTCATGAGTAACACAATTAATATCATGCATGAATAACATTTTACGAACAAAATCACTGCACTGAATCTCACACCGACGAATCCGAATATAAACTGCGTATTATCGATGGTCTCCCAGTCTAACCCCACCAACATTCCTGAGCATTACTCAGTTTATGTGAATACGTGTACGCACACTAACATAACGCTTTCTGTGGGAAAAGTTTGTTTCCATTGCGAGCATGATGTCATACTATGATAAAATTTATTTTTAGCAAGAATGTGCGATTAAAACTGAATCATCAAAAAGTAGTTTATTCTTATCTAATTATGCCATGATTATCCACAATCAGTCTTCTCTGAATAAATCCATTTAACCTCGCATTTTTAAAATCGTTGTCAACGTAATAGAAAATTTATAAAATAAAACGTATATAATACAAACAAAGTAACCAACTTAATTAAGCCCTATGAGCCTATTTTATTCAAAATTTATAATGGTTACAGGTGTAAGCTAAGAATGTATCTTTCTCTGAGGTTCTGCAGCTGTATTGCATGTAGCTCAAGGAATATATGACTCCTCTCCCTCCATTTCTTTCTAAGTAAATGGAACTGCTCAATCAAACTCCTTGGATGGGGAAGGAGAACTTAATAAACAACATGCACATGGTACAATATAGCCCCTCTAGATCTGCTTTTGTCCCACTTTATAATAGCGAAACTGTATGTAACTAGCGGAACTGCAAATGCGTTCATAGTCTTTTCTTTATTAGGACTGATAAATTGGGAACTCATGACAGCCTAAATTTGACTATGAAGCCAAATGTTAAAGCCTCTCTAATATGGACATGATTCAATTCTACATCCTGCAAGAAACCTAGGTATTGGTTTTACCATATTCCATAGCTGCCTTAAAACCAGGAGCATCCATCATATGCACTCCAACATCCCTCAATCTGTAGCTGCTGACCCCTCTTCATGTCATTGACCCAGCATTTGTCCAGACCAAACCCCTTGCATAGGTTCACACTGAACTGTTCAATCGCCTTAACAGCTGCCTCAAATCTGCTTCAACGCAGGATAGACATTTAATATCATTCATAAAATGAGATGGCTGAAAGTATATTGAACTATCTGAAAATCCTTATTAACAGAACTCAACAGTATGGATAACTGGTTCAATGCCAGGTAAAACCAAAAGGAACCCAAAACCAAAGGGAACCATGAAAGATCTTTTGATGCATGTTTACATGACCACTGCTCGTTGAAGACTTATTTAGGTTACACGGATTAAAACATGTTTTGCCACTGTCTTGTGATCCTCCCCTTAAAACTTAATGATGATGGAATCTACCTTATACAACAGCTCCAAAAGTTAGGACTGTGGCACTAATCAAAAGCCTTCTTTTAATCAATATGTGCTATATACAAGCCAATTTTCCTCTCCTTTGCTACAATCAATAACCAACTGCTTCTAGCAACCCCGATTACCCGGACAATATCCTTTTTTCTTCGCTATCACCTGGTTCCTTTCCAGATGTTATCTTGACCTTGGGATGCGAGAGGTATTAATATCTTATAAATGGTAGGAAGGCAGGTAATAGACGTTTATTCAAATGAGTCATCCAATGCCAGAATAGACTCTGGAGTCAAATAATTCACCTCGTTCATGAAAATTTCTGGCATTGGGCTTGTACCTAAAAGTATCTCTGAGGAATAGTTGGCAAGTTTAAAGTGTGCAGATGGAAAATGCTTCTACCAAAGGTTTTGAGTGCTGTCTATCCCCTGGTGGTTTCTAACTTAAATCAGTAGAAGTAACCATATATTACTGGGATTTTGTTAATTCTGTTTTCCTCACAGATCCAATTCACTCCAGCGCAGTGTAAAGCAGAATCCAACCATATTGTTCACCAATAATAATTAAATAACACCTTCGTGTTTGGAACCAAATTTTCCTGGTGTTTCTGTTAACATGGAATTTGCACTCAAATAAAATTCAGCTGACTATTACTAAATAAATGATTCGGTTCTCACCCAAGATTAATTTTAATGAATGTAAAGAATGGTCTCTTTATGCTGATCTCCTTATTACAAATAAACTTATAATAACAGATCCAGAGAGTAATTAAAAATAAATAGAAAAAATGTTACATATATATAAAAACATAAACACACACATAAATAACAGTAAATTTTGTAAATAATTCATTTTTTAATTTGGGCATCTGTCTTAATAGCTTTTAATTCAATTAAATTATAACTATATATATATACATATATATATTGTCGCCGAATAGCTTCGACGGCACATGGCACTTAACCTTGTAGTCGCCCTGAAAAGGGCCGTTTTTGTTGTCGATTGGCTTGGGCCGCTTTTTGCGTTAGTTCTGAGAAGAGCTGTGGGGTCCGGAAGCTGGTCTCCGGCGAAGTCGGGGAGTTGCGCCTCGTCCATTGAAATCAGATCGGGGTTCCCCTCAGCGGCAGTTGGATCCCCACTACAGCGTGGCAGTGGTGGCCCCCAGTGCCCCGCAGTGTCGGTCGTCTTTCGCCGGCGCGGCTGTCCCCGAACGATCCCACGCTGAGCCGGCTCCTGCTGCTGAGTCCGCTGGCCAGGGTGATTGAAGCCCTGCGAGCTGGAGCGGGAAGGTAGCGTCGGCGTTCAGCGGCTCCCTCGGCGGGCCGGCCAGGTCTGCTGCTCCGGCGGGGATGTTGGCATCTGCCGGGAGGTCCCACGTTGAGGTGGCTGAGGAACTTCTTCTGTCTTCTTCCATCTTCTTCTTCTTGGTCTTCTCTAGTTGGTAGTCGACGATGAATTGAAAATTCACTCTCGTGCATGCTCTTTTATTGGAGCCTGAGAGTGGTGGGGCCGCGGCGCCGCTATGGTGGGAGAACTACGCGGCGGGAGAGACGCTGTACCAGCGCGTACGTATACTGTGCGCCAGGTCACATCTGAATTGCTACCGTGTTCGTCCGCCGATATTAATTCAGGCATATGTATATATATATATTTGAATAAATATTGACCTTTTTTCATATTTGAGTGAGTGGTTTAAATTTTTCAAATAAATTTCATTAAACTACAAAATTTAATTAACCTCATAAATTTTATTATTGATTTAATTATTTTACACCCTTGTTCTAGAGATAATAAATAATTATTTTCATCTTATTTTATAGAGAATAATAATTTTTCTTTAGGTAATGAATATTTAACGTTTTAATACAACTGAGTAAATTTAAGCAAGGCATTTTTGTAGGTTAATAGGATTGTTATAAATCACTTAAGTTCAGAAATTAGAATTAACGTGAGATTAAATTTGAATAAATATTGACCTTTTTTTCATATTTGAATGGTTTACATTTTTTACATAAATTTCAATTAACTATAAAATTTAATAAACCTCATAAATTTTATTATTCTTTTATTTAATAATGTTTACAGAAGATTTAATTATGTATTATTTATCATTTACATAATTATTTTAAGTGATCATTGAAGTCTATAAGAAAAAAATTATAAATAATTAAATATAGACCATTATATTAATTGCTGATTTGGAAATCAAAATAAGTAACTTTAATATTAATACAACAATAACACTTGTAAATCATATTATCTTTGTTTATATTTTTTTTCTTCACAATATGGGTTTTTTTAAATTTTTACAATTTATTGAAAGGAGGGTTTATTCATTATGCCCCTAACCTTTAGGGTTGGCTTTTTATACAGCTAGCACATAAAAATCAAAGATCCCAGAAAGGTCTAGGGGCATTTCCTGTCTATGAATATCACACAAATATCAAAGATGCTGTAATTCTACAGCATTCTGCTGTCTATGTACCCTCCTTGTGTAGTCAGCAGGCATCTGTTCCAAATTCTTGCAATACAATTGGGCAACGAAGGAAGAAGGAAATAGTATGGTACCTACAAAGGATCCATGAAATGAGACAAATAATGCTGTCCAAAGGAAAGGTACAAGAATTTTTCCAGATTGTAGGTAACAGCATAAACCACTTAACAATTTTTTATTGAATGACTCAATTTTTTTATATAATTTTAATAATAAAATCAGGTAATGTCTTATTGAATGACTCATATTCTACTTTTTTTGTTTATTGTAATAATAAAATTAGGCTAGCTCAAGGACTTTTTGCCTATTTTGCAATTGTATGACCTGTGAAATAGCCACACATTGAGATTTGATCAGTCACTGAGATCTGAGGTAAAACTTAGTTAAGATGAGTTTACTACTGATAAAACTCCCAATCCCATCCTCTTATAAACATTGTTTTATTTTATACATATTATTGTCATTTTTTGAAAATCTTTTGTAAAAATCAAAAAACTTTTATAGGTTAATCCTTGTATCTATTTCTTACTATTATTATTTTATTTTGTTTAAACATTTTTTGACATGTATTTACTTTTATAGAATTGAAGCGATGCCAGATATGGCCTATATGTTAGATGGTCTAATTGGAGAACATGGATATTTATTAATACCAGGTATATATGATGCCGTGGATCCTGTGACAAATGAAGAAAAAAAATCATTTAATAAAATTAATTTTGATGTGAATCTATATGTTAGTCAGACTGGTTCCAATTTATTAACAAATGACAAGGTGTGTTGGGCAATTTAGTACTTAAGTGAAAACTTTATGCATAATTACATAATCCTGACACCATGTTATGGGAATTTGCCTTTCTCCTTGATATTTGATGTCATAAAATTATGCAAAAACTAAAATTTTAAAAATTAAAGTCTGGTCAAATTCATAAATATATTAGTGTTTTTTATGTTTTCAGTCATTTGACTGGTTTGATGCAGCTCTCAAAGATTCCCTATTCATTGCCAGTTTCATTTTTATACACCCCCTTCATCCTACCCCTAACAATTTGTTTTACATATTTACATACATTGCTTGCCTGCACAATTTTTCCTATCTACCTGTCCTTCCAATATCAAAGTGACTATTCCAGGATGCCTTAAGAAGTAGTCTATGAGTCTGTCTTTTCTTTTAGTTATATTTTTCCAAATGCTTCTTTCTTCATCAATTTGCCGCAACACCTCTTCATTTGTCATATTATTGTATTATAATATATTTAATGAATTTGTAAACTGTACTGTTTATTTGTAAATGGTTATGTTAACTGGTTATTGAAATAAACTGCAAAAGAAAATTTTGTTCAAAAGCTATTTATAAAACGTTTTTAACATAAAATCTAAAATACATGGACATTTCCATTATTAAAGTTAGCAGTAGACAATGAGAAAAAGTGTGTGTAAGAAAATAGGTAAACAAATTACATAATAAGTAGAACAAAAAAATAATAAATAATAACTGGCAAATAAATAGTACTTTAAAAATATAAAAAGAGATTATTTTAACATTATTTTTAAAGTAAGAGTAAAGTTAAGAACAGCTCTTGTTTCAGACAATCCCAATATAAATAATAAAGCCCATGAACAAAATTTAAGGTTAAGGACTGTTATGTGTTATTTGATTGAAAAGTTTCTCCAAAAAATGTTTAATAAATTTAAAATACTTAAGGGCTGTTAGATATTGATTCAGTTACATCACTGTTAAACAACAAATTTTTTTCATCACTATTCTAATTTTAATCTTCCTTTTAGGTTTCCCTTTGTGTAATTGTGTAAAATAATGTTTTCAAATTAGAAACAATAGTTTTTTTTTTTTTATTATAGTTTTTGTTCACCATGAAAATTTAAAAAAATGTCATAGTTTATATAGTATTTTGTTGGTCACAAATGTTTGGTTATATTAGTTTTTTAATATATCTAGATAAACTTAGGTAAAAGAAACATTTAACTTTGAATATTTTCCTATATTTTTATTAGAAAATATATTAGAATTGTATATAAGTTTATATATAATACTATCAATAGAATACTATCAATATCATGTTGTAGCCTGACCAATTTTCTCATTCTTTCTCTGTTTATTCCCTCCTACTACATTTACTTAATTACCAGCATTTGATGAATTTAAAAAGCTGACAATGCGTGAAGAATAAATCTTGGGAGTGGATGAGAAGGTGGTCTAGAAGGACCATGCACAATTAAGTTGATTATGTAGCTGAGCTCATCTTGATGGGAAAAAAATTCCAGGAGCAAGATTCCCCTTCAATCTAACAAAATATGTTAGTTTATTAGTCTCGGCTACTTTATAATGGTGTGAGAAATCTCAACACGAAATTATACTGAATGAATGGACAGTAACTGAAAACATAAAGTGTCAAAGATGAATGGAAAAAAACGGTTTGAGCTACTAAAAAAGCGTTATACTGAGAAGTATTTTGATGTATCCTAACACCTGGGATTTAACCACATTTCTATTTTGCTTTTTTGACATCAAGAAGGTAAGAATTTCTGATGCCACCTGTGTAATGACACAATACCTTCCAAGCAAACACCAGCCTACAGTTAGTCACAGCCTTAGCTTTGACAACTTCATTTTGAATGCCTATCAATGCATTTCTTACAGTTTACTGACTGGCCAGTAATGTAATATTGACTTTCCATCCTGACTGTTGTAGCACTTCAGCTTTCTGCAATTTTGCATTACCAGTATTCACATCCTATTAATTTCAAGTTATTCACAGGAGTTTCTGAATTGTAACTAAATTTTTAGTTATTCCATAATCTCCTCAGGTGATATTATTACTTAGCATACAAGTGTAAGGGTTGCTATAGCTTGAATTTCCAATATTACATACCTTCTCCATCTCTGTGGATGGTTAAATGAATGATCCTCCATGCAAAGGCTGTTCTCTTCTCCTTTCTACTTCAGTAATCTCTATCCAGTCTAATTTATAAAATAGAATTCCACATTTCTAAAATAATTTGATTATTATGTATTTCATCAATTTTCAGATGAGTTTACTTATGGCAAGATGGAGATTTCCAAGTCTGACAATCCATGGAATTGAAGAAGCATTATCTGATAAAGGAGAAAATTTTGTGATACCCAAAAAAGTAACAGGAAAACTTTCTTTGCGTACCGTACCAAATCAGAATTCACTTAAAATTATGAAA
Source organism: Lycorma delicatula (assembly GCF_047948215.1). Lineage (NCBI taxonomy): Eukaryota > Metazoa > Arthropoda > Insecta > Hemiptera > Fulgoridae > Lycorma > Lycorma delicatula. The sequence goes on from NC_134462.1 coordinate 27,645,423, forward strand.
CTCTTAACTAATTATTTTGAAAAAAAATGGAAGGAAAGAAATAGCCCCAATAACTTCAGAGTAATGAAATAATAGGATTTTTATAACATTGATATTATTGTGACTATGAAGGAAATATTTAATACAATGTGTGTAAGAAAGAGTATATTTTATTACAAAAGTATGAGAATAAAAATGCTACCAAGGTGTAGAGAAATTTATAATTCTAGCAAATTTTTTTAAGAAGGATCTTTCAAAGTGTATTAATAAAAATATTTCTTTACATTCAAGTTTCAATAGAGAACACTATCTGCACTTTTGAAAATCATTTATCATTAGTGTTACTGTAAATGAACAAAAAAAAAAACTTGTAAAAATTGAAAGGAAGAAATTTAGGGCTGTTGTAAATTCAACTTTGAGTTTATACTTCCACATGTTGGACAATTGTGGTGGTGGATGTAGCTTTTCTTTTTTCTCTTCTCAGTTGTGTGGAGTGTTCACTTAAAAAAATCATTTTTATTCATATTTATTTAACTGATTAATCCTTAATCACTGATGATTATTGTGGTGCTCTCTTCTGGAAAAAAAATTCCTAGCCTCCTGAAGGATTATGAAAGGGATGGATGCTCACTGCCTGATGGATAATTGAGATTTCCTCTGGGTGTGGCTGCTTGTCTATAATGCTGTTTTGTCAAAAATAAATTTTCTTTTTCATCCACCTCTTTTCCTTACCTGTAATCTATTCTTCCCAATTTTCGGTTCTGTAGCTCCATGCTGCAGATTGCAATACATCCTTGATGTAATCCAGTGGAGGAGGCTGCCTGTGGATTAGTCCATGACTCCTTGTTTCTGTCTGCTGACTTAAGCTGATGGCTGAAGTGCTTATCTGATATGAGTGATCATAAAAAATTTTCTTAATTCCTACAATAATTAATATTCCCTCAGTAATATAATGAGAGCATTTCCCTCCTCAGACTTTTACGACACTTACAGACTTTCTTATACACTCTGTATTAAATATTTCCATCGTAGTTAGTAAGTGTTTGATTATTGTACAGTACTCAAGATTTCTCAAAATACAAAATTCAAAATAGTCAATAGACTTATTTTTAGATATTAGTACAGGATTTACAGTACATTAGTAAGTATAAAAATTTTATCACTCTTGAAATTTCAGTTGCTTAAATTTGCCATAATATATTACAATATCTGACTGAATGTACTATGAAAAGAGGAGGTTATTAAGTGGAAGCATAATCTATTAATTCATAATAAAGTGACTGTAGAATATTTTGTACAATAATTCAGAGATATCTTAGTATTTTAATGAATAGGAATGATAACATAAAAAAACTAATTTTATTACTTTTACTTCAGGTTATAGAATAAAAGTAAATTGGGAGAGAATAAATTTATTTTTGGGAATTGATAGAATTAATCAAGAGAAAGTTGTTAAAATTTTTAGGGGTTATAGTTGATAAAAATTTAGGCTGGAGATAACTGGTTGATTGATTATTTGGCAAATTAACTCTGGTTTGTTCCTCAAAGAGTTTCAAGGCTAAGCTTGTCATAATTTTTAAATATTTATTAAGTTTACATATTTTTCAGTCTGAAGTTTTATCATCCCTTGAAACTACCTCAAAAATCCAGAACCAATTTTCAAGATTCAAAAATGGACTGTCAGATCATTGTTTAGCACCCGTAATATGAATCATGAAAACTGATATTTAGATAAGTAAATGTGATAACTTACACATATACGAGTATTTGTTTAATAATGTGTGATTTTATTAAAAATAATACACTTATTCGTAATAAATAATATCTGTATTTGACAAGATAACAGAACTTTTTCCTTTCATTTTCCCGAAAATGAAAGGAAATTAGCCTCTGGGAATTACCAATCAGGTATTACTTAAGAGGATGAATGAGGATGATATGTATGAGTGTAAATGAAGTGTAGTCTTGTACAGTCTCAGTTTGACCATTCCTGAGATGTGTGGTTAATTGAAACCCAGCCACCAAAGAACACCAGTATCCACGATCAAGTATTCAAGTCTGTGTAAAAGTAACTGCCTTTACTTAAATTGTAGGCAATTTTACCATAATAGCTCTTTATTGATAACAACAATAATCTGTTAGTTCTGATCTTATTTCTTGGATCCATTTTAATTGTTCAGTGAAATAAATTCTCTACTAGTAACATTAATTGAAATCATAATTATAATACATTTCACATAAGTCACATCTTGCGAGTATGTCATTAGTGAGGAGTGATTTTGAAGTAAAATTTCCTTAAACATGGCTAGTTAATGAATACTTCTACAGCATCAGTAAATTACTAATTACTGATACATAAATGGACTCTTACATTGTTTTGTTTATTATATATTACTGAGTTTAAGTATATATAAATATCAGGTTAATTAAATATTTTTTTCAATTTTTGGTTAGGGAAAAGAATCCCAACTAAAATTTAATTGAATTACACCAAATTTAATGTATTTATATAATGTACGTATTATATAATTATATTTCCGCTTTTAATGAATTTACTTACAATTACATATGAAGTAATAAATGGAGTGTATAATTCATATGTACAAACAAACTGTACAAATCACAACTGTCTGGCGAATGACTGCCCTGAGCCAGGTGCTTGCTCAATTCCCCCTATGCAATCCTTTTATAATGTTTCTAAAGCATTATTGAACAGTGTAACAATTATGTTAGGTGACTACTTCTATATCCTATTTATAGGATCTGTATGAAGTGGTCTAAATGAAAATTACTTTTTGTCTTTCAAAATGACTACTCTTTATTAATTATTTTTTGTCTCTGTTTTTAAATATGTTAATAAATGAGGATGGTGATGAAATATTTGTGAAATAAGATAAAAATCAGAATAATTTGGGATTCGCTGATCAAGGAATGGTGGTAGAAAGATAATGCAAACTGAAAACATATTTAAATATTTCTTCATAAAGCTTAATAACTATATTACTGCATTATTAACAGTGAGGAGATTGTGTTTTATTTTTTTTTATAATTATAATGTCATTTTTTGCCTTATCTATACATTTTTAAGCTACATGGTATTAATACAAACTTTAAATTCACTGGAGAAAGTTGAAACATATTCTTAAAATATTTTAAGAATGCTTTACTATTTTATGATACTGTACTAAATGTATCTTTTATATTATTTTTTTCATAATCTTGTTTATTTTTGGTAAAGTATGATTTTTTTATGTTACATTCTTTATAATTTATATTTTTATTTTTTAAGATAAATTTGAAAATTGAAGAAAATCCTTGGATCACAACTTATCATAACCAAAATTATAGCGCAGCTATTGCTGCTACACAGATGGTTTACAACGTTAAACCTGACATGATTCATTCAGGAAATACCCCTCTCCATTTAAATGATTTGGAGGTAATTTTATTTTATATTATATATATATATATATATATAGAGAGAGAGAGAGAGAGAGAGAGAATCATGAAATTCTTCTGGGATTTTCATAATGTATTCTACTCATGAAAATAATGGAAAAATTTGTCATAAGTTAGAATGTATGTCCTAAAATTCTTCATTTGCGAGTCTCACATTTTAGCTACTCAGGTGAAATGGGGATGTAATGAAATTTTTAGGATGTTAATTAAGGGAGAGAATTGGTGATTACTTGAGGTGCAGTAGTTTTTGAGAAATCTGTAGAAAATATGTGCAGTTTCCTGGTTTAAGCCTCTGTGAAATGAAACTATTTCATATGACAGGCATGTTTTAAGAAATTTTGGTCCTGAAAAATATTCAGCAATTTGCTCATCTATTCCAATTCGTAATTCCATTAAAAATATGCTTCATATAATTTATATTATTAAAATACATTATTTTTAATTCTGTGAACAGTAAAAACTTGCACATTTAAAATAAAATACAGATTGAGCTGTACAGTGAAACTGAATTAATAAAATAAGAAAAGAATAAAATACAAAGTTGTTAATCATAATTGATTGCAGAAGATTTAGCCTTCGCCAAAAATAATCTTACTATATTAGTAGTATTATGAGCTATGTTTCCCATGACACTGATCATTACTGATTATTGTACATTGAGGAGGTTCTTCTGTTATGTCTTTTTTTTTGTGTATTTTCTGCCATTAAGGTATTTTAAGGGAAAACAACAAAAAGTTAAGTTCATAAAAAGAAGCTTAGGTAAGTTTAAGTGTTACAAAGACAGAAGGTTGAACAGTTGTAAGAGGAGAACAGGCAAATGTTAAGGTTAAAGATAATGTAGAATGACAAGTGAATCATCTAATGTGTAGCTGCTGAGAGATGACTGATAATAGTGGTGATATCGGAAATAGGGGCCATATGTAAAGGCTTGTATTAAAAACTTGCCCCTTTAATGTATTAAATCATGCCCCTTTGCATATCCTTTTTTCAGAAAAATAGCCAAATAACATTGTAAAAAAAATTTTGATGTTCTGCAAATAAGGAATCTTACTGAAAATTTAACAAAACTGGTAAAATATGTTTTACTGTTAACTAACAGGAACTTTTTTCATTCAGTCAGTTTGCTCTAAACTATAAATGGTGGTAACTTAAAAAATAATTCAAAATTGTGAATATTTTGCAATTTGATTTTTTTTATATTTTTAAGTAAATTTGTTATACATAATGCAATGATATTTGTTGATTAATTCATGTTTTGAGTATCATAAAATTTTAGCCTGTTCATGCTCTTTATAACCAGCTTTATAGAAGAATTCTCAGTTTGATCCATTATATATATATATATTTTTTTTTTTTATATATGTTCAATTCTTTACTTTTCATAAAAATATACCTACTTCAATGATTATTATTTTTTTTTTAGAAAGAAAATTCTTCTGATCTCATTTTAATTTTTTTCAGATAAGTTAAGTGATTCTTTAGATAAAAAAATAATGTACATAAATTATTTATAGACTTTCTTTTTTCTCTTAGCATTACTACAGTAATTCAGTATTGGATTATTACAGCAAATATAATTAACAGTAGGCAGTCTTGAGAACTTCCTGATTTCCCCTTTCACAAGGGTATATAAGGGGGAAAAAGCTGTTAGCGACATTGCCAATGTGAATTAAAAGTTCGGGGAAAATACCATCAATACCTGCCGATTTCTTTTTTTTTTGTCTGCAAGAAAGCACTCTACAACTCAGCAATAGCAAAAGGAGCACCAGACAGCTCTTGAGTTCTTTCGTCCAAACACGATATTGATGAACTAAATTCATGTCTCACCCCACAGTATTGTCAAGTTATTTCACTACCTTTATTCTGGTATTATTGAAGAAAAGTTATTACCTCTTCTATCTTTTCATTTTGTGTTTTCTTTTCCAACCTTTTCTAGAGCAGTTATTGATCATTTCTAGACCAAAATTTAGGTTAACATTACTATTCATATGAGTTGGATACAGCACATATAAAAGGAAGATCACAAACAAATATAAATTGATTCCTCATTGAAATTTATAGTGTGCTGTGCAGAATAAGGTGTCAAATTTCCTGATTCAGTGAACCATAAGTGTCATGTAACATTCTGCAGATTCATTTTGTAGACAATTGAGTGTCACCTAAGTCATAAGAAAAAATATAAAATTAAGCAAAATGGCTTAGGGTTGGAAATTATGTTTTAAGGTATGTAGTTTTAGAACAAAAATTGTTTAAATCTAACATTTTCATATTAAAATTTTTAAACCAGCTAGTGTTTATTTTATAAGAGAATCCTTGTATGTAAACGATGAGTCTAAAGTGAATCTTTTAATCAGTATTTATAAAAATTATGTTGCGTGATAAAAATGTAAATTGATAATTTAGCCTTCATTATGGCTAAAATGATAAGTGTTTTCTGCCTAAAGGCAGGTTTTCATTACTTTTTGCTATCTCTCTTAAAATTTCCTTTTAGATTTTGTGCAATTTTTTATCCTTTTAATAGTTTATTTTTAATTTTTTTTTTAGAATGCAACATTTGGATCTGTAATATCATTTCCATTAGTGCCATCGCATATAGGAGCTTATTCACAGAATGAAAGTCTTCATACTAAAAATTTTATTGATGCAGTAAGTGTTTAAATTAGATATTGTTTAATTTACGCAGAGTTTAAATAACACATTTTTCTTTTGCAGCATTTGAATACTTTTCTCTCTGAATAGAGTAATATTATATTAATTTCTGATTATTTTCATATGATTCTGGATTTAAGGAGCAAATAATTAATGCCTTACTTACTTACTTACTGTTTGATTTTAAACTGTGCCCTATTACAACTGTGGTTCCATTGCATTCAAAATAATTTATGTAAATCATTAATGATTTTTCTTCATTTTTGTTTGAATGATATTTTGTTTTCATGTGATCTATACTTTTTGTCATGATCTCTGGAAAAATAAAATCATTTAAAAAAACTGCTAAATAAAGAATGATACTGCTGTTATGTATTTTAAACAATAAAGTTAGAAAGATCTTGTTACTGCTGTCGGCGGTTTTTTGTTTAGGTAACCAGTAATGAAAAGCTACTTGAAATTTAGAATTTACATCTTGTATATTTTACAATAAGTGGTCTATAACAGCAGTTAAAGACCTTTTGGTGTAAGTACCACCATTTGTCACTTTTTACTGACAGTGCTGACATAATGAACTTGTGCATTATCTGTTGTACTATCTTCTGGTAACTGGTAAAGTTTAAGTGTGTCAAAAGTTCAACTTACACTAATTCTAAATTATTTTATTACACTGATAGACAAAATAAATTTTTTAATGTTTCTATAAGTGTGATACCATCTCTTGAATTGCTTTTTTGCATACATTACAGATCTGTAAATACAATTTATTTTATCACCTTCAGTTAAAAATAAATTACGCTTCAAAAAAATTAAGGGAAAATATGGTTAAAATCTGTAAAATTTATAATTTTTTATGGCCATACTTGTGTTAGAATGATTTTGCTGATGCTTTTCTTTTATAAATAGTCTCTGGCACATCCTGAATTAATTAATCCTGAATTAACATCCTGAATTAACAGTAATGGCTAGCATGTTAGTATTCCATTTCTCTTTATAACAGCTGTCCATCACCGAAATATCTTTGTGAAACGTTCACCATGTTGGTTACTTATGTCTCCAAGGTTGTCCAGGAAAAAATTCCAGGTGTGAGTGGAGGAAATGTATTTTCAAATAAATATTACATCCCATAGTTCTGTATGAAGTAAGAAGTTGATTAACAATGGTAATTGTCAGATATTTGTTTACCGAGTAAACTTTAGCAAACCTCTTTAAATGAAGCCCAAGCTGCACTTTCTACATTGTTTAACATTGAGTTAAATACATTATCTTTGATTAACTCTCTTATTTGAGGATAAACAAATATTCCTTTTTAACTTTTTTTTCACTTACAATCAGGAATTTCTGCCTGATGTGCAAAAATCCAGACTATCGTTCTTCATTGCTTTTACAAAATATTTCATTAGACCTAGCTTGATATGAAGAGAGGGTAAAAATATTTTTTTGGGTTGAAAAAGAGCTCATGAATAATAATTTTTCCATTTGGAGTTAAGTTGTCTCGTTTCTTCCACTCATTAGTAACATTATGTTTATCCCTAGCTCAGCTGTTCCATTCACAAAGAAAACACACATGTACTTAGTATAGCCTAACTACATGTCTAACAAAATAGCTAGCTCTATAACTTTCAAATCACCACATATGTTCCAGCTATGTATTTTATAATTTATTTTTTCAAGAACGTCTTTCATCACATTGTAAGTCTCATTCAAATTAATACCATAAGCAATTGGTATCGAAGGATATTTATTACCGTTGTATAGTAGAACCACTTTTAAACTATATTTAGATGAATCTATATAAAGGCGCCAGTCCTCAGATTTATGAACTTGTCCTAAGTGCAACATAAGCTCATCAATATTCGTGCAATAAACCAAATTATTTTCATCAATAAAGTACTGAGAAAGTTCTTTTTTTCGGCTTTGAAAGCCAGAAATTTTTGTATTTTTTGAAGTAAATTCCAACCTTCCAGTCTTGAGCCTAACAGTTCAGCTTGATTTTTTGATAAATTTAAAGCCCTAACCAAGTCATTTAATTCACCTTGTGATATAAGATTATTGGAAGATAAATTCAAAATCAAAATAATTGTCTTCTTCAGTACTGTCTTCTTCATCGCTGCTTTTTAAACATACATTCACAGGTAGCTCAAGAACTGGAATAATTTCATTGTGAGGTACAGGCCTGATTGCAGATTGCAATGAAGGATATTTTACAATATGTTTAGATTTTTTTAGAAATTCCAGACACACTTGTTAAACAAAAGTAACAATTGGTTACATGATCCTTTGGTTCACGCCAAACCATAGGTACACCAAATAGCAAAGCCTTCAGAGTGTACCTTTCAGCCATCCTCTTAAATATAAAGAAGAATCAGTGCATACTATATGAGGAGCCCATATCTTATACTGATCGCCAATATTACACTGAAAGTACAAATGATATGCTTTTTTTATTAAAGGCGTAATGTTTTTGCTATTTGATTTTACAGTAAACTCACCACATACATAACAAAAGGCATCCACATCATTTACACAATTTTGAGGCATTATGACACTGCACTGTTAACAAACTTAAGAGAGAAATAAGACTGAACACAGCTGTGTTTTCAGCTACATGTTTTGACCTGCACAGACATGATTAATCTTGTCCATGAAGGCTCACTCTTCAGTACTAGATATGATGTCATAATATGTTATGTATCTATGATATGATTTATTTCTTTTTTAAGTATTGTTTATTTATAGCCTACAAATTATGTTAACAAAGTAAACAATAAAAAATGAGCTAACACAATACAATATAGGATCTTAAAATGCTAATTATACATTGAAAAAACCATGTAATTAAAATTTAAAAATTTTTCAAAAATTGTGGTTGATCAAAAGAGATTAATCATGTATTACATGTTAGGAAACAAAAATTATGTTTATCAGTGTTATTATTAAGTTTTCTTATGTACTAAGTTAACTATTAGATCTAGAGTTTTAGACTTGTATTTCAAAATTTATATCAGATCTGAAATATTTATTACATCCAGAGTATTAGTTGTGTATTTAAAAATTTGTATTTCACAATCTAATGAATATTAGTTGAAAACAAACTGTGTGAGATGTATAGCTAATGACACTGATGTTGCAAATTTTATTGCCTTACTCTTTGTTTTCCTGAGAAAAAGGGTATAAGCTTTTATTTTGAAGACATGGCAGAATGAGTGGAGAACTTTACCTATGGGAAGCTCTATATATGAATTAATATTATGTTTAAAGGAACATTATATTTCTTTATAAGTTCTATTTTAGGGAGATGGTTGCTCAGGTTGGATCCAAGCATGAAAATTTCATGCAGTACTGAAGTAAGTCTGACTTAGCGGCAGATAAATCTTATGCCTGCAGAGAGATTTTATAGTCAAAGAGCCATTTTCTACATTTTATTGACTTGTTCTAGTGGGAGGGGGGGTAACTATATCATCTATGAACTTTGACATCAGAGAAAAAACCTTTCATTAACTGTGATTTCACATTGTCAGATATATGAAAGTCGCTTCATATGGGAACTTCAGTAACTAATATGTTAATATGTAATATGTTAACTTCAGTAAAATTGATCTTCAGTTGTTATCTTAATATTAAAATTGCCTTTCCTCTCTGTGAAGATAAGAGTTTCTGCAATCTAATGAAGCCACCTAACATTCCCTGGACTATTTTTTACCATAAGTTAAATTTTAAGGCTAAGAGACATTTATTAGACAGTTAAATCATTTTCACAGATGATGCCAATTAAAGTTGTTTTCTGTTGATTTCAGTTAATTTCGTTTGTAATGTTAGTTTCACTCTTGTCTATTGATCTCTATTTCTTCAGGAATTTGGGTTTTTTATTCATCTATTTTAATAACCATGTAACAAATTATTTTCTTTACAGCAATATTTTCACTTTTCAGTTCATTTTACTGGTTCTGCTTTTTGTTATTTTGTTTTTTGCTATTCCAGCAAAGCATATTAATGTCATGTCCAGTGGGGTGGCTAATAGCTTGTGAGTTGTAATCATAGAGGTGCTGTTACTTTTAGGATATATATATATATATATATATACTGCATTAGGGAAATTATTTTCATAATTATTTACAAGGAAAATGCTTAGTAAAAATAAAATAAATGTAATTGAATATTATTTATTAATATTACTCGTATTAAAAGTGATTTAAAAATAAAATCCATCCTTTTTGTTTTGTTTCAAACAAAAATATCAATAATTTTTTCCTTGATATTTATCTGACTATTGAAAAATGTTTTATCTGTTGAAATCATTTCAAGTGCATTTAACCTGTCCTGATTCATAGTTCTTCTCAGAAAAGAAGCTTATCTTTTTTGTGTTGAAAAGTGTTGTTCATACACTGATTAGTCGTAAGAATTGTCAAGGGAATTTTTATCAAAACAGTAATTCCATTAAGAATACAATCTAAATAATTTTCTATTATAAATTTTAACATGTCAATTAAATTACAATGAGCCAGCATATCAGATCTGTTGTAGTTTAATTTAAATTTTTTTTTTATTAATCATGGGATGTGCTTCAGTGGTCAGTTTTATTTCTTCTGTAGGCAATTTATTTTTAAAACTAACAAATTTATCCTTGTTATATAATTTAGTATTTTATTAATTGTTCAGTAAAAGAATAAATTTCTTTCATGTCAACACATATGCAGACACATACTTCCCCTTTGACTCAGCAAATTTTCAGACCTCTGAAAAATTATCACAGTACTTTGAATTTCTTATTTTCAAAATGAATTTATTTTTAAAATTTCCTATTTATTCATATATTTTTAAAACATACTTTCTTGAGATTAGATTTCATTATAAATTGTTTCAACAAGTCGTTATCTGATGAAACAGCTCGAACCAAAATATGAATATTTTGTTATTTAAATAACATACTAATTCTGTAGCTTCTCAAACTTTTTCTCCAGAATATAGAATCCCCAAAAGTATTCAAATACTTCATTTATTAAATATTGAAGAATAATAACAATCTGAGACTGTTCAAACACATCTGATGTGTCATCACCATTGCAGCTACAAATGAACTTCTTCAACTTCCTTTTTATTTAAGTTTGGTACATTTGGAAAAGGGAGTTTATATCTCATTCTGAAGAGACTTAGGTAGTTCCAAAAGACTGTATGGGTTTCTAAACAGTTTTATAAATGTGGATATAATTTTGACACAAAATTCAATATCCTTCGATGAGGAGTGGGATTTGTTGAATTAGGCTATTTCATCTGTCCATATAAAGAAATTTAAAATTTCCTCAAATTAAAATGCAGTCAATTTTTTTGGATAAGTTTTCACAATTTTTTTGATATGTGATTTGAGTCATAATTGTCTATAACTCAGATGATATTTAAAATAAAAACAAAGAAAATATTATATTCTAAAATATAATAGCATATGAAAAAGAGAGTGATAAACAGCAATGGACCTGTTTGAAGGACAGTGTCTCACTGTAATAACAGCTCGTGCCTGAAAGGAGCGTGAGTCTGTAAGTAGTGTACATTGCAATATGATAGAATGATACTTAGAGCAGTGCTTGTAGGATTCTTGCTCTCCTAAGGGTGTCTCAAGAAGAGCTTTTATGTGTTTTTATAAAAAATTAGAGTGTTATATGGAACATTAAATAACTTAATAAATAAATCTATACACTGACAAAAGTGGGAAGGGGCAGTTCCCGCAATGCCTGCACATGAGCTGCCTCATGTGCAGCTCATGTGCAGGTCTTGACATTATGTTTTTCACGACAAATGCTGTTATACTTAACAAAGATCCTTACTAATTTTTATAAAAATTTTTTTGATAGATAACATTTTAGGCTAGGTGACATTCCTTCAGTAAAAAATATATCATTATTCATACCCATGAGAAAGTATGTCTTTTTAATGCACTAGGTTTGAATACAGTGAGCGCTCTCTATACTCTCTATTTTCTCATTCTCAATAAAGAGGCATTATCATCTTCCCTTTATTGGAAGAATATTCAAATTTGATGTCGATTTACACATTTAAGAATTAAAAAATTTATACATTCCAAACAAATTATTTTCTCTTTACAGGTGTGATTTAAATCTTGATTACATTTTGAATTGATATGGGTGGATGATTTTATTCAATAAGCTAATGTTCCTAATTAGGAACAAAAGGGCTTTTTTAAATCATCACCATTAAACCCAAATAAGTTGAGATAAAATTTTAACTGTGCTTAATAAACAATGCTTTAAATATTACATATTTATCAATATTTAAATATATTCAAATTATTTTCTCTTTACAGGTGTGATTTAAATCTTGATTACATTTTGAATTGATATGGGTGGATGATTTTATTCAATAAGCTAATGTTCCTAATTAGGAACAAAAGGGCTTTTTTAAATCATCACCATTAAACCCAAATAAGTTGAGATAAAATTTTAACTGTGCTTAATAAACAATGCTTTAAATATTACATATTTATCAATATTTAAATATATTCAATCAGATTACTGATTAAAAAAATTACTTTACAATAATACATGATTGTACAAAGGACTTATCACATTGTGAACATGATTATTATGATAGCTTGTAACGAAGGGATAGCTATGTTGAATAACATAATGATGATAATAATAAAAGAAAAATGTGATTTTAAAAAAGTGATGTATTCTAATTTTGAAACTTTGTTTTCAGATAAAGGTAGTTACTGCATATTTACATCAACTAGCCACTGAAGAAATTTTATAATTATTTACAAGAATAGCTGAAAAAAAAATCATCAAAGTAATTAAATAATTAAAAATGTAAAATCCATTTTATGAATTGTTTTTTAAATCAATTCAAATAATTAAAAATTTAAAATCCATTTTATGAATTTTTTTAGAACAATTTAAGTAATAATGTATTAATAGTTGTACAAATTTCAAATACTAAAATTATGAAATTTTTCAAACACACAAAATTTTACAAAAACAATATATTGTTTTTATAAAATTTTAACATGAAAGAATATATTATTTAATTACATATTTAAGATGTTGCCTAATTTTTTTAAGATAGCACCATTAATAACACACTATACCACTAGTGAGTTATTAATTGTGCTATACATGGCACCATACACCATTGAAGAGGGTGCTGCTAATTATTTTACCAACTATACACAGATAGTTGAAATTTAATCTTTTGATAATACTCATACAATATGAAGATCTTCACTTAAGATGTAGAACATGGAATGTTACAGGTGATTATTCTTAATTTCTTAATGCTAATGATCTGCCTCAAAATCTTGAATCATTCGTTCTTCCCCTTTTAGATATAACACAACTCTATCTGTATTCAAAGATAATCATTTAAAGAAACTAGAAAATTTGATATTTTCTAGGACATTTTATACAGATAAAACTGTTACATTATGCTTCTTAGGTAATGTTATTAATTGCGTGGATGCTTTACAATTAATGATAATTTATTATAATTATATTTTACACTTCATAATGATATTTCTATTACCCATTGTGTGAAGTAACTGTGTATTTTGTTAGAAGAAAAGTTCTCATATGATCAAATTGATTTCATTTTCAACAAAAAAAAAAACTGTACTGCTTTGCTGCGAGGTGTCTTAACAAAATTCTAACCTTGTTGTCATTAAATATCTATTATCCTTGTATGTATTCCCATCTGAAAAATAATATGATCTCTTTGGGTTATCTCCAAAGTTGGAACAAGTTCTCAAGGAACAAAATGAGCTTTCACATCATTCTTAGGCAACTATAAATATGAATCCTGTAGACTGATTTAAGTAAATTAAAAATTTTAACTTATCTTTGGGTTTTAAATTTACAATGTTCAGTTGTTATAAGAAAATGTTTACTGTTACTTAAAAATCTAATGTGGACACCTCATAACCTCCTTGTATGCCTATTAAATTACATAAACACTTTTTTTTTAAAATGAAAAGTACATAAAATTTCATTTCATTTACTTATGATATTTTTTCTTTTATTATTATTATTTAATTATTATTTATTGTAAACATGTTTTTTCATTCAGAGGTTAATAATTATTAATAAATTAATATATCTAAATGAAAAAAAAAATGATGAAGTCTGATTCAAACTGATGTGCCTTCCCCTAAGATCCAAATATTTCATACATTAAAATTTTTTTTGGCTGTAACTCTGGAACCAATGAAAACAAGTGCCGCTTATAATATCATTGAAAAGCTTTCAATGAGGGCTTATTACTACAGTTAAGAAAGTCCAGAATTGTATGTACGTACAGACTCATGCCGAAACTGGTCAAAATGGATATTTACATTGAAATTTGAAAACCAAACTTTTTTGCAACCAATACTTCATTTAGTAGAAGGAAGTAAAAAACAACATTCACCTCCATCAAACCAAGCAACAGAACTGCTTTCATATAACACAATAATTTAGTCTATGAGAAATATGGATATTGTGCATTTATCACCATCTTTAATAAATTATTATCAACCCATTTAAAAATCTTCTCTCCCCCTGTTTATTTTTAGATAAATTAAAAGATTATCTTTTACAGAAAAAATATTACTCTGCAAATGAATTTTTAAATAATAGTAATTAAAAATTATGATTTATTTTATCTCCGTTAACATACACAAATCATATCTGATCAAATAATTTTGGTCAATACCTTCTGAATTACCTACTTTCTAGTTCATTTATTTAGTACCTTTACTTATTTAATTTTCTCATATTTATTATTATAAATATTAGAAAGAATATATTCAATAAAGATATATATATATATTCATTCATCTACTATGTTTCTTACTTTATATTTTTTGATGCACACTGATTAAAGTTTTACCACATCCACATCCACATCATGTAAGTAAATAACAAGGACTGTTCCTTTTTTATCTCTGGAGTAGTACATTTAGTTGTTTCTGATGTGACCTATAAAATTTATTGATCAGATTAAATTATTATAATTGTTCAACAAACAAGACAGTACAGTAATTTATAAAAGAAAAAAAATACAATAAGCATTGTCATATAATTAATTATTAAAATATAGCATAAATATTTAAATTTACACTTTTTGCTGGAGCACTGTCCCGGGTGATTCAAAAAAGGACTTCACAACTTTAAAATCATATAAAAATTTATTGAAAACTTACAGATTCGATTGATAGCAAAACCCATCAAGATTTGCAGTCAGAAACTGCAGTTCAATGTCATCCTCATAGAGAGTACAGTAAGGACCCTTCTAGTAGGCATACAATTTACTGTTGGCACCAAACCATTGTTGATTTTTTTTTTTTTGATCGGTGAAAAATGCTTTCAGTTGTCATCGCCTGGAATAAACATAATAAAATATTGCAGAAGAAAACATATTTCAATAATTATTAAACAGTCATATAAAGATGTATGGCCTTAAGAAACAACAAGATATTCAGTAGCATGATCATATTGTTGCCTAGAATATCTTGAATGTTAACTCTAATTTAAATTTGACACAATACTGCATAACACACATGTAGTCCATAAAGATGTGATGTATTGTTAATTAGCAGTTGCAGCGAATACAAACAGATGCATCAGTTTGATTTATTATGTGTGTTCATTAGATTGTGGATACCGGTGTTCTTTGGTTTTTGGGTTTCAGTTAACTATACATCTCAGGAACAGTCAACCTGATATTGTACAAGACTTCACTTCATTAACATTCATACATAACATCCTCATTCATTCTCTGAAGTAATACTTTAATGTGGTTTCGGAGGCTAAACAGGAAAAGAAAGATGATTCATTAGGTGTCAATGTGTAAGATTAGTATTCCCTATTCATAAACTGCAATTAACCTTCTCTCTATGATTATTCCAGATTGAAGAGCTCCATGGCAGCACAGTATCATTAATGTATCAGAGTTTATTATCTGCTGTAGTAGTCCAGTCACCTTGCCACCTTCCTCAAAGAGTGTGTTTAATAGAATTAATAAAACTGGTAGTAGTAACATGAGTGGTGAAACCTTTTTTGAGACAGATTATTCTGTTAAAACACATACCTGAAGCTGCTTTGGAACAACTCCCAAGAAATCAACTCGACATGCGTCATGTGAGACTGGCATTCCACAAAATGACAGTTTGGTGCATATTACTTAAACGATTGCACTTGAAGACATGCAAAAACTAACCATGGTTCAACACATTAGAGATGACAACCAAGTTGGTCAGCTGTAGTTTTGTGTAGAAATGGTGGATAGAATTACAGACAATGATACAGTTTTAGACAATTAATTTTTAGTGATGAGTCAACGTTTCTCATCAGTGGCAAGGTGAACACCTATAACTGCTGAATATGGAGTAGTGAAAAAACGTATGAAACTTTGTAGTACATTTGTGACAGCCCAAAGGTCAATGTTTTTTGTTCCATGAACAAAACAAATAAAGACTACGGCCCGTTCTTCTTCCAGGAGGCAACTGTAAAAAGTATTGTTTATCTGGACATGCTTAAAAATTTTCCAATTCCTTAGTTAAACAATGATGACCAAGTACTATCAGCAAGATGGGACACCGCCTCACTACTGCCTAAAAGTCTGAAATTTTCTTGATACTCAATTCCCGGTTGGTGAATTGGTTGTGAAGTTGCAATTGCACAGCCACCTTGCTTCCCAGATTTGACCTCACTAGATTTTTTCTTCTGGGGTTTCATTAAAGGTTGGATTAATGTTCCACCCTTTGCCTGCTGATCTGGTTGAGCTCAAATTTTGAATTAACATTGCACCTGCAGAGGTAACACCGGACTTTCTGGCTACAGTCTGGAATGAAATCCACTTCAGGTGGGATGTGTGTTACATTACAAATGGAAGCTGTATCAAACGTAAGTGGAATGTTGGGTGATATATTTGATGTATTTTTCTATGAAACAAGACCTTAACCAAAATATTAAATCAAAATCTTTTAAGACCTCAACCAAGTTATCATAATAATAAATCTTTATATGATTTTAAAGCTGTGAAGTCCTTTTTGAATTGCCTGAGATACAATATACAAAGATATAAGCAATGTTCAATATATAATACCAATATGTAACAAGTTACTGTAAATTAATATATAAATACCATATAATAATAAAAAAAGAACATACAAGTTTAGTAAATAGCCTAATAAATTTTAAAAGTGTCTCCATTTAATATTTAATAATTTTAAAGTATAATACATTATCATTTCTTTTTATGAAAAATTGTGATTTAGTTTAAGTTTTTCCAATCAGCCAAAAACAAATGATTACATTATTACGTATATTTGTCTCTGAAGTATAACATCATCTCTTGGGCTCTCTCAAAAAGTGAGAACCAGCTTTCAAGATAAAAAATTAACTGACAGTTATTGTTTTCTAACCTTTAAGTAAGTGAGGAGCTCACCTCCTCACTCAATGTGGTCAGCCTCAATGATGACACCCCCACCTTCTGGAGAGGAGAATGAGGGTTGGTCCTTGACCATGCATACGCTTCAGAAACGGTGGCTTCACTTGTACAGGAGTGTGTAGTGCTGGCAGATGACTTAGGGAGCGACCACAGGGGATTGTGGGTAGAGTTGAGTGGCCCACTTCCAGTCAGAAGGCAAGCGACGTGGTACGTTGACAGAGTACATCTTGAGGAGCTGAAGGGGGGTCATCCCAGGAGAGCAAATCGACGGAATAGTGGAATCGCTCTTCCCCAGACTACCGGCCGTCGAGTGGCAGACGACGCCAATAGGAGAGCCAAGGCGAATCTCGCTTCAGGAGCTGGAGGAAGCAGCGGCAGCGCTCAACCCCAAGAAAAGTCCGGGACCAGATAGAATCCCAGGGGAGGTGGCCAAGATGGTGGTGGAGGCATTCTCATGGACGGTGCTGGACTGTTTTAACCAGGCCTTCACGCGGGGTGCTTTCCCATCATGCTGGAAGAAGGCACACTTGGTATTTCTACCCAAGCTGGGTTGAAATACAGACCAGCCAGGATCTTTCCGTCCAGTGTGCTTACTCAGTACACTGGGCAAGATGTATGAACGTGTCGTGGAAAGGCGGCTCTTGGCAGAGGTACAGGAGCAAGGGGGGCTCTCCCCTCGTCAATTTGGATTCCGGATGGGCATGTCAGCGGTCCACGCAATTCGTGAGGTACTCTGTCTACGCAGCAGCAAATGGTACGCGGCGGACAAGAGCGATTCCGGGCTTGATACTGTTGGATGTCCGGAACGCCTTCAACAGCCTGCCATGGGAGGTCATCGGGCAGGCGTTGAGGGCGAAGGAGTCTCCGGACAACTTCAAGCGATCATTAGTAACTACTTAAGTGACAGGGAAGTATGCACACGCTCACGGATACTGGCGAACGGGTGTTTCAGATGCGAGCGGGCGTCCCACACGGCTCTGTGCTGGGCCCTCTCTTGTGAAACATCACATATGATGGAGTTCTTTGCCAGGCTTATCCGGAGGGGGTTGAAGTCTTCGGATTTGCCGAAGACCTGGCCTTACTGATCAAGGGAAGGGATGAGGCAGGTGAAGGCCAAGGGAAGCATTGCCTTGGCAATGGTGCACTATTGGATGGTGACTCACGGTCTGGAAAATAGCACCAGAAAAGTCGGAGGCGCTGGTGCTTGGAGGTCGACGCCAGCTAAGGGAGATGCGCTTCACCATCGATGGTGCACAGATGCACAGATAAGCCAAGTCTCTACGGCCAAATACCTCGGGGTCTGGATGGACAAGCGCCGTTCATTCGGACCTCATGTAGAGGAAGCAATAAAGAAGGCAGAACAACAGCTGAGGGCTATCTCGAGGCTGATGGCGAATACAGTAGGGCCACAAGAGAAACGTCGACGAGTCATAGCTGCAACCGTGATATCAGTCCTATTGCATGGAAAATGCAACAGGACCTAAATGCAATAGGACCTTTTATATTCAGGGGCCGATGCCCCTGCATGGAAAAGGGCAGTAGCGGTTCAGAAGTACAGGAGGAAGCTGGAGGCCACTCATAGGAGGCTGCTTCTGCGGGTGACATGTGCCTACAGGAGGGTCTCCTATGACGCGATCTGCGTCATTGCGGGAACGCCGCCAATAGACCTATTGTTTGAGGAACGATGCTTGCGGTTTGAAGGTGTAAGCAAAGAGAATGCAAGGGCGCAGATCATGGCCATCTGGCAGCAACGGTGGGAGGCGAGCCAGGTAGGACGGTGGACTATGCGTCTGATTCCGGACGTGAGTGCTTGGGTGGGACGTAATCATGGTGAAGTTGGATACTGCCTCACTCACCTACTTTCGGGCCATGGGAACTTTGATAGCTGTCTGCATCGCTTCAAGAGGAGGAGAACGCGGCGGGTTGCAGGTACTGTGCGACAGCTGACACAACCAAACACACCTGTGTCAGGTGGGAGAACGAGAGACGTCAGATTCCGGTGGCTTTAACACCAGATAACGTCGTCAGACACATGCTCCAGAGTGAGAATGGATGGAGGGTGGTATAGAGAGTGGCTCGTCTCGTACTAACAGCGAAGAGGCGGGAGGAACCCCCTTGACGTGCACACGGCCCTCGATGTCAAAGAGGTGTCGAAATGTGTTTTATTTTTGTAGTTGTTAATGTACTTTGCCAGGTTAGGAATTTATGATTGTATTATGTGTCTTTGCTCATGTTGTTGTTGGATTATGCTGCCGGATATACCGATGGACATGGAGTGGGGGGATATTGTGTGCGGTGCTCTACCGCTGACGCCGAGGGAGACTTGGCGCAACGAGTAATGAGGGGTCATGGAAATGCGTGGGGGATCGAGGACAGATACAAGTCCATCTTGACGCGTGTAGGGGCCAGGGAGGCAGCCTCTATGCCTAGGGTGTTCGGGCCTACTCACGCGTAAGAGTGGGTGTGTCGGAGCTCCCCGATGATGGCATGGGGCACCCTCGAGGTGTGCATGGGGGGACGCGTAACTGTGAAGGGCAAATGAAATGTGTGTCTTGATCAGGTACAATAGGGACTGGAAGGGTGCTCTCCTGCGGAGAAAAATTCTGATCAGGTGATTAGTATGTTTTCGAGGAGGCATGGGAAACCTCCATGGGATGTCCGAGTTCGGACGAGCTAGGGAGGACAAACTGCGCTGCCATGAAACCCTGAGGCGACTGTGTTAAGCTTTTTAGCATGAGCTGGTCGTCTTGGGGGAGTTTAAAAAAAAAATAAAAAAAAAGGAAGTAAAAATTGATTACAAATAATCCTCTACTTCCTGTTTGAAATCTAAACTAACCTTTAGGTATGAATCATGTAGACTGATATTTAGAAAATTAAAAAGCTGGCAAAGTATTACCACTTTGCCAGTCAAAGTCAAGTCAAGGTCTAGATTATAATATAGGCACCAAAGGTACTTTAATTTTAATAGTCTTTTAAGTGAAAAAGAAAAATACAAAAAAATTAAATAAATAAATATAAAGATTAAAAGAATCAAACCAAAAAACAGAATTTTTTAGTGGGGAGTAAATTTTAAGAAAAGGTTTTGTAAAACTATTTATATATTCAATATAATTATATTAAGAATTCATTCGGTCTATGATGGAAAAAATTATACTTTTAAAAATTAAACTTTCAAAACGGTCTATGATGGAAAAAATTATACTTTTAAAAATTAAACTTTCAAAACTTTTCTGAAAAATATTTAAACTGAAGGCTGAAGGGAGATAGAATAAAAATTTCAATTTTAAGAGGTGGGATTTGATTTATTGATTTTTTTTAATTTACTTATACATTAACAAATTTGCTTTAATGAAGTTTTCTCTTAAATGTCAGAAAAAGATTAAAATTGGTTTTTTTGTCATATCCCTGAAACAGTACGACACACATACATAATCTTTTTTTTTTTTTGGTTTAGATTTAACTAGTTGGACCCTAAAATGCAAAGATTTGCAAATATGTTTACCATATTTTCTTTTCTTATAATAGCTGTTCCAGCTATATTTGCTGGGAAAGTACTCATAAAAGGTTAATTTATTCATGTATTTATATTTATGAGTGTGCAATCCTTGCTAAAAAGGCACAGCAAATTATTCATAACAAATATCAATATCAAGACAACAGAACTGTTTTTGTGTACTCAACATAATACCTTGGCTTTCAAAAAAGGTTTTATTATGCTTCTACTGAATTTTTAATATATTTTTAAAAATCTGCTTATCAATTTATTTAAAATACAATTAAAAGATTTTCTTTTACGGAATCAATATTACTATAGATAACTGAAATTCTGCATCCCATTCAATGTGCATAAAAATGTGCTCAAATAATTTTCATCACTGTCTTATTTAAATAACCAACATGGACTGCAGCTGCGTTTATTTTTTATTTTACTATTGTTGTGTCTTTTACTGATGCTGGTTTGATCAAGGTTTTTATCAAGTTTCCCTTGATCCATCCAGGAAAATGCTGGTGTATTTCCTTTTTTTGTCTGTGGAGTAGCATATCTACCTATTCCTGATGTGATCTATGTAATTTATTATTATGTATTTATTTATTTATTAGAAATGTTAGGAGTATACAAGTTGAAGACCTCCCAGATCTTACTGCTTCTTGTTCTCAAAAATCTCCTCTCTTAAAATTAGTATACCATTAATATATATATATATATATATATATAAGGTACTAGCATCAATAATGATGCAACACCAAGATCTGAGCTAGGTCACCTCATTATTGTTGTGGAATAGGTATTAATAAAAAAACTTCTCAAAGTTGTACTTTTTATAATAAACTGGCCAGCTATATATTAAAAGATTTAAGGATGACAGATTAAAAGTAGAACTAAGAAATATGTCAAATTAAATGATGTAATCTGTTCATTAAACCAACATTAACTATAGTTACAAACAGTACTATAACTGTTTGTTTAATGAATAATTTTTTTATACATTTTTATCTAAGACAAGTCAGTAATGAAAACTACTAAAACTATACACTTTTGAAATGATAAAATAAACCAAATTTTATGAATGATATATTTTAATAACTTACATCAAAACATTTTCAGTTATTTTTTTCGAACAATCTTCACTCGCTAAAAAAAAGTGACTGAAAACATTTTTAAAATAAGTTATTAAAGAGCAGCATTTATAAAACTTAAAATTTATTGGTTTCCCCTACAAAAGTTTATAGTTTAAACTATTTAATATGTTTAATGTGCTTAATTGTATTATTTGATGCATTACATATTTATTTAACAATACAGGTTAATTGCCTGATTACAGTTACCTATGAAAGATGAATTTGTCAATTATATGAAATATGTCAAGCCTGAAAGAAATTCAAATCTAGAACTTTCTGGATGAAAGGCAGAGATGTCATTACTTTGCCTTGGATTTTGACATATTGGAAAGAATTATTGCATAATATTTTGTAATTAAATGTTTTATAAATAAAAATACTACTGTATGGCTTGGAATACCAATATTGAACAAATTAGATATTTATTCTTATTTCAAATAAGTCTAAACTATAATTTCAAAATTAATAGCTTATAATTGTAATTAGATATTAGTGTGATATTTGTAAATCTTAGTACAGAAAATAGAAGTAAAATTATGTGTTTTTTCTACCATTTATTTTATTTACCCAAAGGGACAAGGAGAACTTACAGGGACTACACACAATGACAGAAATCACATTTTTTGCAAATCACCTGATAAGAAATTTACAAATACACTAAATGTAATAAAAATCATGTTTAACAAACTAACACAACACAGATTAAAGATATTATTCACAACAGGATATTATATCAAAGGGCTTTTCCTAATCATAAAATGGATATAAATTAGGCTTTAACAAGTCCTGCATCGTCAGCTATTCTTCTAGATCTTTTTCAGAGCTAATTCTACATTTTCTACTACTACTACTACTACTACTACTACTACTAATAATAATAATAATAATAATAATAATAATAATAATAATAGTGTTATTATAGTTAGAGATGTCCATCTTATAAGAGTATTATTAATATTGTTTTTTTTTTTTATAAAGTGGCATCACATTTCTGTCATCCTGTTCAATGACTTAAAAAATACATTTTCTGAAGTGTTAATTACTTTTCATATTATAAAAAAATGACTGCCAGTTTTACTAATGCACAAAAATTTATGTTTTGAAATTATAAAACAAACACTGTTATGGCAGTATCTCTCATAACAATAATAGTAATTTTACATTACTACTCATTACAGTAGTACTTTGATAAATAATAACACATGCTTTGTTTATCTCACCTCATTAATTTAACATTAGTGATAATGTATTTCTATTTTAAGATAAGTTCATTGTATCTTATACTGTTAAAAAAAGTTACAAGGTGTAACATAAATTTTTCAATATAACGTGAATATTGTTATAGTGAACTGCAGAAAAAATTAGTTAATATCTCAAAAATGGAAGTGCCTGTGTTATTACAAAATATATTTCAGTAAGTTGAGTTAATTTTATTTTAAATTTTTATTAAATGCATAGTTTTTATTGATGGAAAGAAAGATTGTCCTATCTCATTCAAAAACCTTGGCAAGAATTGAACCCAAAAACTTCAATTTTACAGTAAGACTGAAATCTTGAATTTTAATTAATTTAATTTGGACCTTCACACTATAACTAAAATATATCATTACAGAAAGTTACATTTATTTTAATTAATTTCGTTGAATTAATCTTCTGTTAAATGTTTTCTATTTTTATTCATAGTTATAAATAAATATGTTTCAGAAAAGTTTGTACAAATATTGTCAGGGGCAGGCACACGTTAATGAAAAAAAAGAAAAGAAAAAGGAACTGTCCCATTATTTATTTGGTAGGATCCAAGAAAACATCATAATACAAACAAACATCATAATAATACATCATAATAAAAAAAAAAAAAACAGTTAAAATTTATTTTAATACATTAAAAAACACACAGTAAGACAAATATGTGAAATAATACAAACAAAATTTTACCACATTTATATTTTGTTCAGATACAGGGAACTTTCAGACAAATCAGCTCTGATTGGTGCATCTTGTATGTAATAAATAATAAAAATAATAGGTGTTGAATGAAATTGTGTTCACAATATCTGTCTGTAACTCATTTTAAATTATTAAAAAATATCAACAATTCACTTTCGAATCAATGGAACTTGTTATTAGTATCTTTACAGAGGAGGTAGTTTTTAATTAATCTTTTCGTTAGTGTCCTTAACTGGAAAGTTTAAACTATTTTAAAACTTAATTCCTTGATTAAATCATTAAAAAGTAAAAAAAAACTGTCGTTCAAATAAATAGAAGTTTTTAATCAGTAACACTCCCATCTTGATTACCTGTGAAAATACACTTATGCATTAGTTTAATTTATTTAGAGTGGTTCACAATTTCTTAATGACTTAAAATTCTTATTACATTTAGATCATGAAGTTAAATGGGTTCACATTAATTTAAAATTTAAAAAAAAATCACAATTTAAAAACAAAGTTTTAAACAGGAAGATCTTTTAATTAAGTTGTATCAAGGTATTTAAGGATGTTATATTTCAATTATATAGTCTTCATTCATCTTTTTGTATCAAACTGAAATGACAAATGAAAATTTTTAGATTATAAAAAACGTTTTTGTGAGTACTAATAAAGAGAATATAAACATTAAATATTAAGACAAGAGTCAATATGAAATTGAAAAATGTTGAAATAAATTCAGTATGTTATAATTCTTAGAATTTTTAATTTATAAGTTACTAGCTCTACCCGCCACGCTTCGCTGTGGCACATTGTGGTTGCATGGATGAGAAATGTGAAACAAAACAAAGCATACGTTTCATAGAAGTTTAATTTTGCAATACTTGTGGATATACAATATTTTTTGTTTTTCCACTGTCTGCGGAGATATAAAGGCTATCGGGTTTGCCGACTCGGGAATACGCACATACAGTTGCCCATGTGAGAAGCAATCCGCATCTAAATCTAAACCACACAATTCTAAAGATTGACCTTGAGCATTATTGATTGTGATTACAAATGCCAATCCAATTGGGAATTGCAATCTTTTAAATTAAAATGGTGTATCGGTCGGGATCAGGATCATGGGAATGATCCTTTGTTTACATTTCCAAATTAAAAATAGATAGATAGATTTATTAAAAATAGATGAAAACAATCTTTGATGCGGGCTATATATCGTGCTAAAATTTGAGCTCAATCGGTGCTGAACATTTAGAGTTTTTGAAGCGTACACAAACGAACTTAAAATTTGTATATATATAGATTGTAAACATAAGGAACACTGTCTGTTACTTAACAATATTTTTAATTTTATTACAAAACAAAGCTTAAATATTTAAAAAATAAAAAAACAACAATAAAGATATGACTTGCGTAAAAGTCAGTACTATTTTAATATCAATACTATCTAAATCCAGTAACTTGTCCTCATTCAATGCCAAAGTGTTTCCCTAAAAAAATCAATAGCTTTTAGTTTGGCTTCTTTTTGAGAGAGACACGCTTTCATCAGATTTCTGGAGTTGACTGTTAATATTTTGTTTCTTTTGAAAACTGACTTGGCAACATGAACATTACATTTTTAAATGTTTTTTGTTTAGTTGAAAGTGTCAGACACTAGGTGTTTTAAAAGTTTCAGCAGCTGCTTCTTTTCTATAAGTAGTTCATGATTTAAAATTACAGAATCAAACTGTCTGAAAACACTGAATTATCATCTGCTTGTAACAATAGTGACTTGTTTCTCAATAAGTTTTTCAATTTTCTAAAACTCTTTATCAGATAGAATAAAACTGTGTTCTGTAACAGGTATGAAACTATGCTGAAGGCAGAATTGCAATTTCTTACATATACTTTTTTAAAATAGTGATAGGCAATTACTATACAGATGCAGGAGATAGGAGGCTATAAGCAAATGACATTGTTAACATAGCATCACCAACCAAAATAGAGATATCTTGATTGGCTGACTGGAAGTATCCACTTTTGTAAAAAAGTCCAATTTTACTACCGTTTTTGTTGTATAATTAGATACAGTTTACATTACAGAAAATGTTGACATCAGATCCTCAATTTCATTTGAAAGTGGAGTTGTCTGGTTTTGCTTCTGACCTACTCAGTTAATAGCAGATATATTTATTATTTATCACATTAAAGTGATAGATTGTAAAATCTTCCAAATTTTCCAAACTTGTGTTGAACTGGTTTGCACACAAAATAAAAATTGGGAATGTTCTTAAAAAATATATCTTTTCAGTAAGTTTGTATGAGCTGTTGTTCTTCCATTAAATAAAGTTTAATAATCTCTTTCGATTTAAAGAGTTTTTAAGTAGTATTATATTCATAAATATAATTGATTAAATGACCATTCATTTAACCGTATGACTCCATTCACTATCTATTAGTAGTCTTGATATGAATTCTAAGCAAAAATCCATAAAACCCACCACCAAATTTTGGGAAGCGGAGCGAAGCTGAAAGTATGTTACTACAGTATTACAGAAATTACTATTGATATTTGTTTTACAGTCATTTGTAGCATATTTATGGTATTGAATTAATGAGGCTACATTAAACGAATCTTGTTTATGCCATTCATCAATAGGTCTGTTTGTTGAGTTGGTAATATCTCAGATTTTAAAACTTTGATTTTTAAAATGATGTTAACAAATTAAGAAGAAAATAGTTAATGAAATAATATTCCATGTGATAATTAGCACAGAAAAAGATAAAAATAAATCCATTTATTTTTCTTACCTATATTTCCTTTTAAGAATAATTTTTTTTTTTTTAATTTCAGATACATAGATAAAAATGAACAAGTTTACATACAATGTTTAACAGAAGCTGTTAAAATTCCATCTGTGTCTGGAATCCCGAATTATAGGGAAGATGTTTTTCGAATGGTATATTGGATGGAAGAAAAGTTAAAAGTTCTTGGCGTAATTACTGAAGTTTGTGACATTGGTACACAGGTTAATGAATGAATGTGTCCTTTATTTCAAAATCTATGAATTTATTTCTCATAATTAATTTGTTCTGATAACACTCTTATACAAAATTTTGTCCAGAGCACAAAGAAGTAGTTTTTATATGTATTTTTCCCCTTGAATTCAAAAGTGTAAACAGAATTTTTAGGTCGTCTTTAGATCTCTTATACATCAGTAAAAATTTTTATCTCAGCTAACGCTTTCGCTTTAGGCTTCTTTAGAACATCTTCACTCTTCTTTTACTACATCGCTCTCTGAACTAGCTAACCAAGTCCGCGGAAGTGCGAACCCTGCGCCTAGTCCAGTTTTAATACCAACGCTTGTGACTGTAAATGCCTGAACAATCGACTAATTAACGAGTCAATACAATGCTAAACTCAAAGCGCAGTCACCCGCCGCCGACAGCGGATCCGCCACTCGACTTCAACAATCACTGCTTTTGAATTAACCGAGGCTCGTTGCCAAAACGCCAACCACCGGCCAATCAAATGTCTCGGCTGAAACCCTAGCCACTCGGGATCCTACTCCGTTTAAACACCTTCAGCCGATCTACATAATGTAAGGAAATTAAGGAAACCAGCCATTATCGACCATTCCTACGAACCTTTCAATTAACTCGGAGATCCAGAAACGAGTTCACTCACTTTCTCTAACTACTCTGGTACGTTCAGCCTCGTACCGGGGAAAGACGTGGAGAACATGGTCCACCGTGTGATCAACCCCGCAATCCGGACATGAACCTGAATCTACCAAACGAAACCTAGCCAATCTTCCCCGAAAAGCACCATACCCAGAAAGGAATTGCGTAATATACCGATTGGGGAAATCCACTTAACCGCGCGAAAATCAAACACAATTGGAAATATACCATGCTTGTAATGAGCAACAAGGCAGTCATCTCACATGGCCTGCCAAGATGTAAAACCCTGGTCTTCAATTTCCCGCATATTCCGAAGTAAGAAGACCATCCTGATTGGAAATATAATGTTCCTTACGTTCTGTAGCAAGAATATCTATCAGCTTAATGACAACAATAACACAGACTGCCTCCTATGACACAGTCCTGTAACCGCCGACAACACCTAAAAGAAGGAGACACTGGGCTCTCAAAAGAATGTCCTTATAACACCTAAAGATCATGCGTTGAGCCCAGACAGGCGCAGCGTATAACATAACAGCCTCACTTACACCCTTGTAGAGGTACGCATGGTTCAGAAATTCAACTTAGTTTCACCAAATACTGTTTGTTGTTTTCTTTGCAAGTGGGACAGAAGAGATCGAAAAAAATCATTACGTTCAGAAAGAGTGGCCAAACTAAACAGCATTACCTCCAGGAAAGAATAACGTGTTAATGCACCACTTGTTGATTCAAAAAAAAGTTTATTTACCTGCTCTACATATAAAGCTGGTGTTCATGAAAAACTTCGTGAAAGCAATGGATCAAAGTGGGTTTGGATTTGCTTACTTAAAAAATAAGTTTCCAAAGATTAGCGAAGCAAAACTCAAAGGAGGAATCTTTGTAGGACCTCAAATTAGAGATTTATTTAAAGATGACAACTTTCATAGTACGTTAAATGAGGTGGAGAAAGTCTTTAAAAGCATTTGTCAGAAGTTCTTAGAAAACCATAAATCCGAAATAGTGGATTCACTACAAAGAAATAGTGGATGAATTTTTTAATTTTATAAAATTATGGGATGCAACATGTCACTGAAAATTCACTTGTTGGATTCGCACTTTGATTTCTTTTCACCAAATCTAGGAGCAGACAGCAATGAAAATGGTGAACGGTTGCATCAGGATGTTTTGGATATGGAAAAACAGTACCAGGGCAAGTGAGGTCTGAGCATGCTAGCTAACTATTGTTAGATCCTAAAGAGAGATGTTCATGACGCAAAAAATCAATAATTACTAAAAATATAATAATTAGTTCATCGTAGAAAATCAATAATTACTACTTTTTAGGTAAGGTTTTATTATATTAAGAATGCATTTTAAATATGTAATGTTGTAAAATTAAAATAGTTGTATCTAAAAATCCTTACATGATAGACTGATTCTGAAACCATATATGAATTCAGCGCGAAAAATGCTATTAGAGTCACCCATTTTCACTTCTCGGACAATATATAAATCAAATTTTATATATCTGTAATTTTTAGCTTTAATACATTATTATGCACAATATACGATGAGTATTATATACTTTCAGGTAATATCTACTACAGAAAATAATTCTACAAAAATTGCATTGGCTCCAGTGCTCTTGGGACAGTTAGGAAATGATCCTAAAAAAAAAACGATTCTAGTTTATGGCCACTTAGATGTACAACCAGCTGCTAAAGAAGATGGTTGGGATACTGAACCGTTTAAATTAATTCAGAAGAATGGTAAACTTTATGGCCGTGGTGCTTCTGATGACAAAGGTCCTTGTATTGCATGGCTAAATGCAGTTGAAGCTTACCAGAAGCTAAATCATGAAATACCTGTAAATATTAAGGTGTGTATTTTTTTACGTTTGAATTTTCATACTTATGATGTAAATTTATTGTTTTAAAAACTTTATAAGTTTTTAAAAACCACTACAGTAGTATACTTAAAATCTTTGTTAGATGCAATATCAATTATGATATGAATTGAGGCAATACGCTTATGAGTGATGTTTATTGTTTCACTCTTGTAAACTTATTACTTTCCCGTCTATATACCAGTTATATGTTAATATAACAATATAATATTACAGAAGTATGTTGATCGGTCAAAATTGGGCGTATCCAGTTTTCACCGAATCTTGACGAATTGACCCCTAAGGACCCCAGAAAACCAAAAAAATGGCATTGAAATTTTCGCGACAAAATGTGCGTTTGTATGTTGGCATGTAAATCGCCTTGTATCTTCAGAACTACTTGACTGATTTTCACCAAACTTGGCTATAAAATTTCTATAGTAGGGGAATTGATGCTTTTAAATTTTCAATTCAAAAGGTCAGGGGGTTGGAGAGACAGGAGGAAAAACGAAATCGTATCTAGATTTTGCATAATTAAGGTTATTTTTTTATTTATAATTTGTGAATATTAATAAATAACTTTTGTAAAAAAAAATTTTTGTTAAATTCACCCCCACCCCTAAAAATGGTTTTAATTTTGAAGAGTTATAGAAGGCAATACAAGGGGTGATTTTCAATGCAATTTTTTTTAATTTTGTGAACAATTATAAAAAAATATCTTTTGTGTAAAAACCTTTTTGCTAAATTGCACTCCCACTCCAAAAAATAGTAATAATTTTGAAACGTTGTGGAAGGTAGTAATACAGTGGGTCTTTTTCATTGCAGTTTTTTCTATTAACATTTCGTTGGATACACGAATTTGTTCCCAACAAATTGGGGTCTTTACACAGCCACTCCCCTCCCTAACCAACATCTCACTTAGTGGTCGGACTACTGCTGTAGTCGCGTACTATAATGTGACCTCACAGGTGAGCGGTAGAATTAAATAAATTAATCATATTTAAAGGGTAAAAATTAAATTAAAGTGGCCGCTCGTACCGCCACACCCGCGCGAATGAAATACGGTATGCGCGCACGCTTTAGTTAGAATCATTAAATTAAATAAACAAAAAATATTGTATTTAAATAAAATGATAAATATTTTAAAGTAAGTTTGTGTGTGTGCAAGCCGAGCATTAAAAAAAAAGCCGCGTGACTGGAAAGTCCAGCAACTGTGTTGTCAGCTTTTTTTTTCTTATATTTTATATGTTTTTAAATGAAAATCATCTTTGTGAAAAAAATTAAAACCTTATTCCTATTTTATTGCTTATTTAACTAGTTGCATCTTATAAATATTTAGTTGCGTGTTTGAGGTGATCGATTAAAACTAACAAGCTTTGACATTTTCTAAAAAATGGATAAAATTGAAGTTTGAGCTGTTATAAAGTACTTTGTTTTAAAAGGTTTAACCCTGATCCACAAAAAAAGTTAGATTCAGATTTAAAAGATTTTCCCTTCATTTTCAACGGTAAGAAAGTTGGTTGCTGAATTTAAAAGTGTTCATACATCCATTCAAGATTATGAACCATTGGGATGTTAAAAAACCAGTAAAAACAAGGCATCACAGTTCTTGAAAATGATGGCAATTTTTTATGACGTTTGGTGGGTGTGTAATTTGTGCTGCGTATTCTCTGTCAATAACTGTGTTTTTGACTTTGTTCTGTGTATTTTGTGCAGCATATTTTCTACAAGTGTGGATATCCAACCACAATTAGCTATGAAAGAATTTAGAAGAACAAATTGTTTTGTGAAAGTCAGATTGTACATACAATTAGTATTTAAAAGCCTTTTTGTGTTATTTCTTTTATTATATACAGAGTGATTCAAAGAAAGCTGTCACACGAAGTCCACATCGGTCAATCCGTCATCTCTCAGCATCTTTACAATTGCATAGTTCAAATGTTCGAAGAATGTTAGTGAATGTTAGTGAATGTTGCTTGATTAAAATATTTTATTAGTATTTTTAGTTGTTAAATTCATTTTAATCTCAAAAAATATTAATGATAATATTGTTCTAGTTTATATTTGAAGGCATGGAAGAATGTGGAAGTGTTGGGTTAGAAGGTTTTCTGAAGAAACGTAGCGATTTCTTAGAAAGTGTTAATTGTGTATGTATATCAGATGCTCGATGGCTAGGAACAAAAACTCCTTGCTTAATCTATGGTTTAAGAGGAACCTGTTATTTCAGTATTGAGATTGAATGTGCCAGTAAAGATTTACATAGTGGAACGTTTGGAGGTTCTGTGTAAGTAAATTTATTGCTTAAAGAAAACTTTTTCTTATTTTTTTACTGAATTGTGAAAAATTGTTTATTTGAAGGTAAATCAAAAATTTTAAAGTTATAAGACTGAAAATTTCTTTATTTTTCTTAGTTACTTTCTTTATTTTTTTTAGTTATGTTTCATAACCACATTAGAAAGTTACAAAGAGTTACTGGAAAAAAAAAACTACCAAAAACAAATTAAAAAATGAAGTATTATAAAATGAAATTTTTATTCTCCTTCTTCTATTCTGTATGAAGTTATTTCTAGGTAATAAGTATTTTTTTATTACTACAGTTATGCGGTTGTTTATAGGCTGAATTATTATATTTACCAGCACAAATTGCATGTTCTAGAAACTCACCAGGCATGTGTTTTGAAACTCAACAGCCCTCTCACAAAGCTTCTTACCATAGCTGATCTTCATGTCCTTGGATACATCCAGCACCATCACTACATCCTCTAAGGGTTCTCCAAACACTGACCCTTCCTTCTCTTCACAACAAGAGAAAACCTCAGCTGGCCATCTTTTCATAACAAGGTCAGGGAGGTTCTCCTCTAAGACCCCTTCTTAGGGGTTCTTAGGAGTAGTTGTTCTAACAACTGTCTACTTTCAGGGTGAATAATATGAGTAGCCACTTCCACTAAATTCGCAGCACACTGTTACTAGCCTCATCTGCTTCAGAAGCCACTATTATCTTGACAGAGCTCAACAGCGCTTGCCCATACTCCTTTATTTCTCTTTTTGTGTTAATGCTATCTTTGTTAACATTATTTAACCCAGTAATTAAATCATGCATCTTAAGCAACTCTCTGTATAATTCAGAAGTATCATCCTCCTCTCCTCCTTCCTCTTCACCAATCTCCTCCATCTTTTGTTTAGGGAATCTATCCAATGAAAGAGTTCGTTTCAATGACTTCACCAACACTCTGATGGCCCATGGCTTCATCACCACAAAGAGTTCACCCTGTTCTTGAACTTGACTCGGGGCAGTCTGACTCGACCGACTAGGCCTTACCAGCGACCTCGGCAGACTCCTGTGCGGTTTAAACACCTCACCACCTTTCATATTGCTTATAACTCAAAAGCTAATATCACTCTAGTGTTAAGGACACAAAAAGACGAAATTTGATACCCCACAGGTTCCTATTTGAAAAAGGGGAAAAGGAGGTAAGAAAAGAAAAACAGGGAAAAATAAAAGAAAGAAAAGAAAAATAAGTAAAGAAAGTAGAAAGGGAACTGAGAGGGAGGTAACCCCCTTAATCAACAAGCTGTTACTACACTAAGATAATAAATTAAATATAAAATTTAAGTAAAATTAAATTAACATTAAAATTAAAGATAGATAATATGTAAGAACAAAAGTCACAATGTCATGCACACCTGTACTAAACAAAGCAGTCCACCAAAGATAACACTTTCCACTGTAAACAATAAGTAATAAACAAAACAGATAACCACTACCCGTATTGTCTTACCAAAGTAGTAACACATGAAATTTGCCTACTGAGAACAAGCATAAAAAAACCACAATAGTCACAATAAAAAGACAATTCAATATCAAATATTCAAAAAAAAAATTAGGAAAATCAAACCAAAAACTTGCCACAATTACCCATCCTCAAATCAAGAAAAAAAAAATCTGTTAAACCAATCGAAAAGCCTAGTAAACCACGGAGCACAAACAGAGACGTCCGAAGACTATCAATCCAACAACACTGTCAGAGGTACCTGAAAACCAGTTATTCAACGGAAATAAAAAATATCTTTCTTGCACCTTCTGAATAATCATTTACATATTGCATTATAAAATTCTTTGTACTTTATTTACAGAATAATTATTTTATTAATAAATGTTGAGTAAACTTATTGTCTCTTACAGATTTTCCTGCAGAGATTCATTTTAGTATTTTTAATAATGTATGATTACTTAGAGTGCCTGGGCTACAGAAAAACCAGTCGTAATCTGTTAAACGTAGGAAATACCCCAAGATTTATTCTATATACTCTCAAGGTCAGCGGAATACTCATGCACAGACAAGCTGACTCATAATGCAATTATAGTCAGTCGAGATGTAGACCCCACAACAGAAGGTTCAATGTGTGCTTTGGTTAGTGGAGTTTCGCCATTACAGTAATCATAAATGAAAGTGACTGCAACTGCAATGAGCCGGCTTGCCTGCGCATGTGTATTCCGCTGACGTTAAGAGTACACAGAACAAATCTTGGAGATATTTCCCGTAGATTGAGTGTATGTTTAAAAAATTACGACAACTGATTTTGTAAATATAGATCATTGCTTTTGGATACCTTTAGCCCGGACAGCCTGTATATTATAAAATAATTCAATTGAATATACATTGTTTATAGTTTTGAGGCTATGTCTGACTTGGTATTTCTTCTGGATTCGTTAGTCGATTCATCTGGTAAAATATTAGTACCAGATATTCTTGAAGACGTTTTGCCAACAACTTGTGAAGAATTGAAAACTTACGAGAACATTGATTTTTGTGTAAAAGAATTTAAAAAGGCCGTGGGTTGTGAACAACTTTTACATGAAGATAAGGTAATTGTGCATGCAATTATTATTTAATTTGCAAATTCACCACTAATAATTTTTGTAGTTAATAAATTTATTATCATTAATGCATAAAATTTTGTTTAGCACATCAGTAACTTGTTAATGCTATATAGACTACAAAATTTCATGCAACTTAAAATATATAATTATTATGAGTTTTGGTACAATCTGCATTTGTAGGCAGTAATTAATTTTACTTTTAAAAAAAACTGGTGTTAAATAAAGCCGATACATTCATCTTTGAACTATTTAAAAGGACCTTATGCCCGGAAATGATTCTTTTAAAAGAAATATAGGAAATAGTTGCATTACTTTTTTTTCTTCTTTTCTATTCAGTATCCCCCAGTCAGGCAGTGAAATAATCTTCAAAAGCTCATCAATCACAGTTGTACCAATCACAGTTCAACCATTCCTGAGATGTGTGGTTAATTGAAACGCAATCGCCAAAGAACACTGGTATCCACGATCTAGTATTCAAATCTGTATAAAAATAACTGCCTTTACTAGGACTTGAACACTGGAACTCTCGACTTTCAAATCAACTGATTTGGGAAGACTTGTTCACCATTAGACTAATCCGTTGGGTTACATCAATTTCTCCTAAAACCTTTTTTCTTCAAGAATAATATAATCCTTATTTTTTTGTAAATTTTTAGAAAAACAGTTTGGAGGTTTTCCCTGTAAACTTTAACTTTTGCCTTTTTGCTTTCTTAAGAACAAAACTTTCTCTTATCCCACTGAGTCAGAATGTGTCCTTTCTGTAAACCTACAACCTTTGCTGACCGCACAAAACTCATTGAATTATCCCGCCAGTTTAAGCACTTTACATGTTTTGTTTTATATAGTAACTTTAATGCATATATAGTACAAATTGAATTTTGGTGTTCATAAATGTTGTTTAAGCTTCTGAAGAAACTGATGTTAATTGAAACATTGTTTTCTTGAAGCAAATGGTCAAGGAAAGTTTAATTAAACCATCATCAGTTTCTGCTGCATCTGGAGCTATGTTTAGTTTATTTTTTGAATAATCATTTTTCTTGGTAATGTTTGAAATGTTATTTAATTTCTATAGAAATCTGAGTTTTAAAGGGGTAATTTAAAAAGGTGTGATAAGTCCTTGACTCCACCACTGAATCCCCTTTTGGAAACCACCTTGAAAAACTATATACGCTTGAGCTACTCACAATATAGAGATACATAAAATCAATATTGGAGATATACAAATTTACATTGCACACACTCATCAAAAATTTCACAAACAATAATTAACCTGTAAAACCGAATCCAAACACTACTACTACTTACATTTAGCAGCATGAAAAGAGTATATTAATCATTATTCATTGGCAACCTCTGAAAAAGCGTAGTTTGAAGTAAAGTAAAACTAAACAGACTGCTGGAAAGTTTTTTAATTTTCATTCTGTAGGCGATTAAAACTTATATATATATATATATTGAGTATAGTTGATGCAAGAATAGATTGTATCCATTAATCTTTGAGCTATATACTAATTTGAGACATGCTGTCTCTTCAGTTGTCCACAGCATGCAAACAGTAACTAAAAAAAAATATTTTATCTTATTTCATAATCTGCCTAGTTTTCAGTTCTTGCGAGTAATTTGATTATTTTTATATTATCCAGATAAAAATATTAACAAACACTTGGAGGTATCCAAGTTTATCTATTCATGGTATTGAAGGAGCATTCTCCGATCATGGGTCCAAAACTGTTATTCCAAAAAAAGTGATAGGAAAGTTTTCTATTAGAATTGTTCCAAATCAAGATCCTGAAAAGATCGCCAAGCTTGTTATTGATTATCTCGACAAAAAATGGAAAACACGGAAGAGTCCAAACAATTATAAGGTAATTAATGTTTTACTATAATACTTACTTATATAACTTATTTAATTATATGCTATGAATCCATTGCAATGAAAAATTGTGACTCAACTTAACTTAGTAATCATGTTCACTTTTTAGTAACTTAGGTTCTTAGGCTATTTATTTTTTTTCATCACAATGATGAAGTACCTTGGGACTTCCTCAAGGGTTTTATTGAGGCACTTCGCCTCAATAAAACCCTGACAGGGAGTCTTACTCCTTAAGATTTTGGAGGTTGGCATTCCCATGGCCCTAGCCTATGCAGCTTTCTTCCTACTACACTTTGATCTGCTGAATCATATGAACAAAGCAAAGCATATTTTGTAATACTATTCCACAGGTTAGAGCAGGTCAAATCATAACATTATTATTAAAATCAATATTACATTCTTACCTTTTAATTATATCATTAGAAAGCTTGAGAGTTTCTGTACGGTCGGTAGCTGGTCATAAAGCGTCACCTATCTGAAACAAATAAGAAAAATACGTTTCTTTTCAATTTTGAGTAGTAACAAAACATGGATAAATCTATATTGGGTGAGGCACTTTGTGCGTGCGCGCGTAAATTAAGATCGAATAATTTAGGTTTGGATCGGGTTGGATCTTCGAGGTACGTCTATACTTTATTTACACATCTTAACATAAATTATTTCTAAGTAGGGATTAGAAGGTTGTGACGTTCACGATATTGGGTGAGGCACTTTGTGCGCGTAAACTAACATCGAATCAGGTTAGGACGATTTGTATTTATACAGAATTGTATTTATGCAGAAACGAAGACGGGCAAGTTAAGGAGACTGTCTCGGAGACAGACGCCAAGCAACAGAAACAATTGCTTCCAGGTATCAAGAGAACGACGCCGGCGGTTTCCGACAGCAGAATTGTTATAGTCAAGGCAGCGGGTAAGACAAACGTAGATTTGCTTAATAACTGAAGGAAACAGTAAATAGAGTAGAAGTGGGAGAAGTGTTGTCTTTGCGCAAAGGTAATAATGATGAGCTACGAATAAGAGTCAAAGAGCAGAAAAAGCGGAGGAGTTCAGAACGGTCCTCCGAAATAAAGCGGCGGACCTTCAAGTAGATTTGATGTCGAAGAACAGCCGAAGGACGGTGGTCCACCTGAAAAATGTAGACATTGATAAGATGGAACAGAAAGTGTCGGATGCGGTAGCGCAAGTAATAGGAGGCGAAGACGATTTTAAGATTGCATCAGTTCGACAAGCGTTTTGGTGATACCAAAAATGTCACTATTATAGCAACCTACAGGGCGGCGACCCCAACAGACATGTGTACTGGTAGACAGAGGCATTAGAAACTCTTTGTAAAAAGATCTCAGGGCAGCGAAGACTATATCAAAGGGCAAGACGAATGCATGATACCGAAGGGAGTATAGAGACACATTTAAGGTACGTAAGGTGTTGAGCAGAATATAGACTGGGGAGACAAAGAAAATGAAAGAGAAAAGCTGGTGAGATTTATGCATGACCGTAGATGATCCTTGGGGTCAACCCTTCAAAGTCGTAACAGGAAGTCTGGGACGTAGATTGTCTGCATTAACGGAAGCCCAGATTAGACGAAGTGTTGAAGTCTTCTTTCCCCGGTTACGGGACCCAATGAGGGAAGAAATAATTGCGGAAGATATAGTTCCATTCGAAGTACACGAACTAATTACTACAGGGAAAAGAATGCGGCCCCTAAAAGTCCCGGACCGGACAATATCCCAATCGAAGTGGTGCGAATATTGATTGAGGTGGCTCCGGTAATGTTGCTAAACGTGATGAATTATATGCTATTCAACGACTACGTTCCAAACTAGAAACTAGAACTAGAAACATACCGACGATCGTTTATATCGACGTACATAACTGCTTTAAATGGGAGTCAATTTTTGAAGCATTAAAAGCAAAAGAAATTAGTGGTTTTCTTCGCCGGATAGTACAGAGATATCTAAATGATAGAATAATGGTTTATAACATGAGAGACTCAACAATAACAGTTGAGTCTACGTGTGGGGTTCCTCAGGCCTTTGTTCTGGGCCCCGTTTTGTGGAACCTGGTTTATGATGAAGTGCTTGGGATTGAATACCCTGAGGGGGTCACCTCAATTGGATTCGCGGATGTCCTCGCATTGGTCATCAGTGCGAGAACGGAAGAACAGTGAATGCAGAAGGCGTTAAGAGCTACACATATGGAAGTAGAATGTACGGCAGGGAGGGACTTGAGAGTTTCGCCCAACAAGACTAAACTGTTAGTGATGGCAAGTCGGAGGAAGTTAAGGTTAATTGACGTGAGGGTATCCCAAGTGCTGAAGTCAGTCAAATATCTCGGAATTTGGCTAGATAGGAGGAGGTCTTACACTGTGCATAAGAGGGACATGAGACATGACGGAGCTTACGGTGAAAAGGCTTAATAGATTGTTGAGCAATTTTGGGGGCCCTCGAGCCTCAAAGAAAAAGTTATACATCCATGTGGTGAATTCGACAATGCTATACGGGGTACCGGTTTGGTTCCATGCACTTGAGGTTGATGGAAGTAGACGTATGATGGAGAGTACGCAGAAGAAGATATCGTTGAAGGTCACCAGGGCGTACAGATCAGTATCGACTCAAGCAATTTTTGTCGTCATCGGAGTTCCCCAATACAACAATTGGCAGCAGATAGGGTTAAAATATATCAGGGAATAGAGCGAAGAGTGGCATACCAGAAAATGATGATAGACTGGCAGGCAGGATGGAATCGATCGAATCGAGGATGGACCTATACATTCATTAGAGATATCAAACCGTGAGCCAAGAGGGAATTTGGAGAACTGGACTATTGGATTACTCAGTTCCTGACCGGCCACGATTGCTTCCGCTTGAATTTGCACGGAAAAAGGAGAATGGAGGACCCGGCATGTCGGTATTGCAGCGAAGAAGATTCGTTGTCTGCGAAGGGCACGTTGTCTTTAGTTGTAGGAATTGGATACAGGAGAGAGAGAATTGTGAAGCAAGAGTAGACAGACTTTCTGTAGATAATATCATACGGACTATGCTTAAAGGGAAACGTGATTTTGAGATAGTAAGGAGCTTTATTACGGCTTTATTGCAAAGGAAGGACCAGGAAGCGAGGGGCTAGGGATAGCCCTCCGTGGAGCCGCCGTGGGCGGCGGCGATGAAGCGGTGGGACTACTAAGCCTAAGTGGAATGGTGCCTTGGTTAAGGGAATGAATAAAAGACCAAACCGGTGGGGGGACAGAAATGGTTCTCCCATTAAAGTTGCAAACAAACAAGTTAAGACCGAGTCCCGTCTGCTTGGGCGGGGGGCCCCGGGAACGGCACAGCCTGCCGTCCTATCAGTTAAAGGCAGTCCCGTCCTCTCAGTTAGAGGCAGGCAAGAACCAATAAAAGTAAAAATCCAACCGGCGGCCTGACCTGCCATGCCGGACGTACAGCCGGTAGGTGTGGAAGGCCGTTTGAGTTAAAGGTCATCCCAATGTGCGGAGAGATACTCTACCGTAGGTGCAGTACAGGGGGCGACGAAAAAAAGAAAAACGTTACGACGATATGTAACAGATACAATAAATTTAGGTTAGGACAATTTGTAACCCATGCGATTAATTTAGGTTAAAACGGTATAAAATATTAAGTTATGTCTTACATTTATTTAAATAATTATAAAAAGAGAGAAAGCCGTTTTTACGTTTTTCAAAATGTATTTCTTTAAATTTTAGTTTTTAATATTGTACACTTTTATTGGTTTTTATTAAATCCTTGTTTTACTATTACTTGTAAGAATCGGCTTATCTAAGAAAGTTTAAAAAAAAATTAGTGAATGTACTAAAGGTTAGGTGAGTACACAGTTGTTAGTGTACACTCGTTTGTCTCTACAGGTGCATTTCGCTTGAGCTCCGCGGTAAGTCTACTAGTGGACCACCTCTAGTGAGCCATCTCTCTAGAATAGACGAATAACCAAATGATATGTTCCTATGTAGCTCGCATTAAAGCACAACCAAATCATCCTACCTTTGCTGCGATAACAACCAATCATTGCGTTGCTTTGATTTTACTTTGTGCAGGAGTGAGTGCTGATATATGTTATATTGTCAATTTTATACATCTAACTCTGTTATGTAATTTTTTGTTTATGTAGAGTAATCTGTGAATAATTCTTTTATGGTCTGAGGTCAGATGATTCAATGAGTCATAAATAATTGTGTCTGATATTTTTGTTTTTCTAAATGTTATGAGATAAAAGAAAAAAAAAGCCTGTATTTATTATGTACATTTCAGACTTCTCTTACATTTTCATCAAAACCTTGGTTATCTTCAGTGTCACATTATAATTACACAGCTGCAATTAAAGCTACTGAATTTGCTTATAATAGAAAACCAGATATGATACGTATTGGCGGCTCAATTCCTGTTACACTTACATTTCAGGTATAATTAATTTTTATTCAATTAAAATTAAATGTAATTGCTTTTATTTTATTTTTCTTAAATTATAAGAATGTTCTATTCAATGCTAGTCGTGCTTATACTAAAACTAAAGTAATTCAAATTTTACCATTTTTATTATTTATAATTATCTGGTTTTCTTTTTCAGGAAATTATGGATAAGAATGTACTTG
Organism: Lycorma delicatula; assembly: GCF_047948215.1. NCBI lineage: Eukaryota > Metazoa > Arthropoda > Insecta > Hemiptera > Fulgoridae > Lycorma > Lycorma delicatula. The sequence goes on from NC_134462.1 coordinate 27,686,399, forward strand.
TATTACCCATTGGAGCTGGAGATGACAACGCCCATTCTCAAAATGAAAAGATTAATATTGCAAATTTAATTCAGGGTGTAAGTATTCTTAAACAACTTTTTCAGTCAGATTGTATATCACAGGTATAAAACAATTACGTAATAAGATCAAAACATGGCATGATCAAAACAACCCAAATCAAAATTATCTCATGATCAAAACAGCTTTATTTGAAGAGTTGTATCCGATGAACTGCTCTAATGAAAATTGTGTTTTTACTATACTAAAACTTATTCTTTTCTGTACTGTTGTCAAATTAATTGTAAGCTCATAACAGCAGTGCCGAAAAGAACAAGTTTTAACATAGTAAAAAACCACAGTTCTCAGAGAGTTCATCAGATGCAACTCTTTAAATAAAGCTGTTAACAAGTAATATCAAAATACTGTTAAAAAAGTATATAGTGATTTATTGTAAATAAAAATTTTCTATCTTTAAGTCCATTATTTTTAAATTGTTGAAATATTTTAAAACACTAACAGAAAAAGTTTACTACATACTTTAATGAGAAAGATAAATTCATTTTAAATATAAACTTTTTTTACTGATTTTTTTTTATACTCTCATTTGATGGAAAACCACAATGTGTTGTATGTTTTCAAATCCTCTCCAATGAAAACATGAACCCAACAAAATCGATTTAACACTTCGAAACTAAACATCCAATCATAAAAGCAAACCATTGGAATTTTTTGGAAGAAAATTCAACAAGCTTCTGTTTGTAAATCAAGCCATACTAAAAGTACACTAGAAGCATCTTATCTTGCAGCATTAAGAGTAGTTAAGATGTCCAAACCCTATATATTCACATAAACCTCATATTGCCTGCTGCAATTGATATGGTGTTTTAATGGACATGGAAGAAGCAAAAAAAATTGATAAAAATTCTGTTTTCTAACTACACAGTATCAAGGTGAATCAATAACATGGTTGCCGATGTTTGCAATCAGCTAATTCAGTAAGTGAGTTAAAGGGAATTTTTTAGTATTCAATTTGAATCAATAGATGTGGCAAACATGTTTCAATTCTTATGTTTTGTGAGATAGGAACAAATCAATAAAAGAAAATATGTTGTTTTGCAAATCAATATCTGGTCATGCAACAGGACAATGTCTTTTTGTTGTTTTTATGATACTACTAAAAAACCATAGATTGGACAAAATGTATTGCAGTATGTAGTGATGGTGCAAAGGCAATAACAAGAAAGAAAAGTGGATATCTGAAAAAATTAAAAGATTGTCTTATACCAAGAGTGGAATGGACACACTGCTTCCTTCGCAGACAAGCTCTTGCCACAAAAATGTGCCAGAAAATCTCAAACAAATTCTTTATAAAACTGTGAAATTGGTTAATTTTATTAAAATTTGACCATTACAAAATAGGTTCTTTGCTGAACTATGCAGTGCAAAAAGATTTTTTTTTTCTTTTTCCTATAGAAGTCAGATGTTATCGTGGGGGAAAGTGTTAATTTGGTTTTTGGAGTTGTGAGATGAATTAATAATAATTTTCCAGACTAAGCAAACACTGTTCTTAATGATGTTAAAGAATAATAATTATGTTGACTTACTTAGCTGATGTATTTCTGCATTTAAACGACTTGAATGTGAATTTACAAGGAAGTGATAAACATTTTATTAATGACAGACAAAATTCATGCTTTCATTAAGAAGCTCAATATCTGGGTTATTCACCTTCAAAGCAAAGATTTTGATATGTTTCCACTCACTTCTGATTATACTGAAAAAATTTGGGTTAAGAAGACAGAACTATTCAATACTATTTGGATAGCCTGAAGTAATGAACTAAAATTTCAGTTGGCGGATTATTTCCTAGAAGATAAAAATGATTCCTTGGAGAGATGGGTACTGAATCTATTTAGTAAAAACATTGCTGCTGCTATGTCACAGTTGCGATTCACGACCAGCTCAGCAAAATTCTGCCAATAAATATTAAAACTGCAATTCACATCTGAAGATATAGGTACATTTTGGCTTGCTCATCGAATTGAATATGGAAATTTAATCACAGAAGCATTGTAAATATTAATCCCTTTCACCACATCTTCTCTGTGAATAGGGTTTTTCATTTATGGATGAACTTAAAACTAAACATAGGAATCTTCTTTTATCACCTTAAAATGATTTGTTTGCGTTTGCGTGTTTGTAACTAGATTCACGTGTGGAAAAATTTTTAAATGAAAAACAAATGCAACCATCTCATTAATTTATTTTTTTTACATGTGTACTTATAAGTAGTAAGTACTTATATGTACGTAAGTAGAATGTTTACAATAAATGATTTTTTCTCATAATATAATTTCATTATTGTTTATAATGAGTAGTTTATATGTTGTAGGCTAATTTCATGACCTTCCTTTCATATCATCACGACTGCTAGGTTGAGAAACTCTGCTCTAACTCATACATAAAATAGGGTGACTAGAGTAATGTTAACAGAAGTAATGTTAACAGAAGTAAAAATGGTAAAATTGAATAATTATCAGTTATAGTAATTGAGTCTTTAAAAATGTTTACTAAAGTCTGCTAACTACTATGATGATTCCGAAGTATGTTATACTAGATAAATCTTCCAGAAATAATTATAAAAGTAGACAGTAAAAAATCTGAGAATGGAGGAAAGCCATGATGGAGAAAAATGAATTTTTATTTAAATTGAAAACGACCCTTAAATAATTTTAACATACAGTATGTGTCGGCTGAAATTATTACAATAATAGAAAATTTTAAGATCTGCATTAAAGTCAACAGAAAATTTTAAAATAAAACTGTAAAATTTAAGATTTTAATCAATGTTACAATATTAAAAATAAATTAACTATATGATTTTCAAAAAAACCATATGCAATTTTCAATTCTCAAAATTGTAAACATTTTAAAAACTATGAAATTCTGTAGAAAAAACTAACTGTCATATGATACACTGAATGACCTTAAGAATGTTAGAACAGCAGTGAACAAAAACCCAAGAATTAATTCAAGTTTTTATTAAAAAATATGATTGTTAGTTCTGAGAGATCAGTTTTTACCCTACTGCATTAATTCCATCTCATCACTAAACATAACAGGTAAGTTTCATCAGAAGATTTCTAAAAGATGCCTACCTTTTTTGGTAAATGAAAAGTCTGAAACTTGGGTTTAATAAACCAAGTATTTGGATAATAAAATTGATATTAATAATAATTATATAATGGTACATTCTGATGCTTGAATTATATTTAATTAAAGTTATTTTTTCGATTTTTCTTTTTACTTCATGGAATAATGAATTACATGCAGGAAACAACTCATGATCACCTTAAAATATTGCAGTTATTATGCATATTAATACTTTCATTTCAGTATTTTATAAGAGTTAATCCTAAGATACGTTTTATACTTTTCTTATATTGAAATTGAAAAATGTTGTAATTAGGATAAATCTAAACTTTTTGTGTTTTTATAAAAATTTTCAGACAAAGCTTTTGGCAGCATATATTTTTGAAATCAGTTGCGTGAAAGAACACTGAAGATCAACAGATTTATATAGATTTAATCTGTATTCATATATATACTGTTACGTAAAATTTATTTAGTTATATATGTTTGTTAATTTTATTGTTTAGTTAAATATAATAAAGAATATAGTGTAGTAACACGTAAAAATATAATTTGATTATGAAAAAATGTAAAACCTTAATAGTGTGATCTACTATGGGGAAGTTAGATCGCTTCCAACACGCCGGAAAGTGGCCGGCAAAGAGTAACCTACTATTTATTCTAGTTAGAGGAGACCAAGGACTACTGGAAGCGCCGGACGAGCAGCTTCACTATGATTCAACCATATCCGGGCGCCTTGTACCTTGCCATACTACAGATCACCTGGCACAACTCCGCCTCAGTGATCTCAGAAAATTGTAAGTCGTTATCGAAAAACGCGACTTCCCGCCTGACACGGCGGTGGTATGAAACCTCACCCACCATAGTGTCATCTGGGAGCAAATCATTCAGCAAAACATTAAGGGTACGGTCCTTATCAATTACTACACCCTCACGGATTGACAAAGCTGACAAGAGAACATCTTTCCAGCGCTTATGTCCAAGGGCTCTATACACAACGCCCCAAGGATCTCTGCTCCCTTGCTCCTAAACGCAGGAGCGCCAGGAATTACACTTGGTGGACCTGATGCTATGAAACTGAGGCTGGCACCAAAAAGTATACGCATCAGGTACTTTTGAGCCGAAATGTACCGAATGGGGAGATCACCCATTCGAATCCGATTTCGTCGGGAAGCTGCCAATCGGCCCTTAAGCAACATCATTGTGGTTTTCTCGGGGCTGAAAATCATCTTATGTTGGGGACTCCACAGCTGGAGTGTCTCACAAGAATGAGCAGTTCGGAACTCTACTTGGTTACGTGAATCCCCGTCAATCAGCAGAAGCGTGTGACAATCACATGGCAACTTAAACACAACATGGAATCGAATCCTACAATCCAAAGAAGGGAATTCAGTACACTGCCCTGAGGACATCCTTTAGTTAGGGTCTTACGAATCTCCGAGCCACGATCACGCAAGGAAACAGTCCGATGGCTGAAATAACTTGAGTGCTCTTCTAATTCATTTCGTTTATACTTACGCCTATCCATCTGAAACAAGGTAGAGGGCCACAATAAGTTGTTAAATGCGCCGGATATGTCCAGAAAAATCCCTAATACATATTTACATGGACTACAGGAAGCTATATCCATCACCTTTAGTATGGCATCCTCAGTGCACTTAGCCGGTCGGAAACCATACTGGTTATCCAGTACCTTGTGAATGAGAGAATGTGACATTGTAGATTTTGAATAAATAGTTTCAGTAGCTGGTTTCCACACCACCCTTGAGGTACAGCAATTGGCGCGTTTTTTTATAGTGCTATCCGCAGTAGGCCTAATGCACTTTCTTATCTCTACAACTAATTGTAAATAGTATAATTATATATAAAAAATATCCACATACATACATGTAGGTGTATTGTATTGTAAGCAGGTTCATAAATTTTTATCCGTAGCTTATGCCCAACCTATATAATTAATATGTTATACTATGCGTTAAAGTAGGCTTCAGTATGGGATTGTGGTATAAGGAGGTGCTTATCTCTCAGAAATTATTTCAGATATTATTTAGACAGAGGGCTCTTTCTGCTGAGATAATTATTTTTATAAAGTCTCAAAATATTTCGTTAAAAGTAGCCAATACTCATGTACATAGGTATAATACACACAAGTATAATTATAATTTTTGAGATCAGTGGATATACTTCCTCCTCTGAGACCCTATAAAGAAATATGTCGTAGATTCTATATATGTGGCTCCCCATATATTTGGGACATGTTTTCAGAAGTGCATTAAAAAAATTGGCTTCTGGATAGTGTTGATATTGAATTGTTTTTCTCACATATAGTCTAGTTTCACCCAACACCCAATTTAGACTTTACAAAATATTATTTGTCTATCATCTAGCAGTAGTCAATAGTCTTAATTTGATTTAGTACTTTTAAATTACATTTTTGATTTATTCTGCAAATTACTGAGGCAAAATTTAATTATTAAGCAAAGTGTAACCACTATGCTATATGATTTTAAGTACAATGGAATAATGAACACGTGAACGGTTATGATATGCAAGTGAAAATAAATAAGAATATTTAAAACAACCTCCTACAAGGCTTCCCAATTCCCAATACCACCGTATTGGGAAAGAGGCTCTCCCAATCGATTTAGTGGTGAAAGTTCGGGCGCAATCTCCATGTGGAGATTGCGAAGAGGCCGAGGTATTTGGGATGCGGTTTCGAGACGGGCCAGGACCGGAGCGGAACGGCGATCACAATGCACCGGATATAAATTTCGTTCAGTTGCTCATCTCCCGCCTGCGGAAGAGGCTGCAGAGCCCCGCGATGGAATTACGGCAGCTGTAATGGACACCACGATTAAGGGAAGATGCTTGTATAAATTTATGCCGGATCTGGGGGGATAGTATGCCTCGAGCTCGTTTTTAAGGACAACGAGTTCCCGGGTGCTCACCAACCACGCAAACTTGAATCAATATCTGAAAAATTGGCACTCACAAGCGGCGAGTCAATGTGGCGAGAGCCGCATTGTCGGACCGTGTGGGAGTTCTTTGATGCAGTTGCTTTGTTCAACCAGAATCTGTAGTTTGCTTAAGGGAAATACTCTTACCGCATTGCCGTGGGAAGCAAACCCTCAGTATGGCTGACCACCAGCCAATCGGTTTCAAGCGCTATAAAATTTTGTACAGGTACTTTCTGGCATTCAGTGACCTAGGCGTGGCAACGAATTGTTGCCTAGACGAAATAAATTTTATTATGGATGTCATATATATTTTAAGTAATTGACAGGGTGTGCCTACCCATTTTAGCACATATATGACAAGTGAGCGGTTAGGATACGTAAGCCGATGGTGATGGCACCACGCTTAGTCCGCTCACGCTGTTAGGTAAGCTCTAGAAGCTATGTTAGGATACTGGTCGCTAAATTGTCCGATGCTCAGTTGCCGTTATTGGCACATACATTCAGTTTTATGCTTTAGGGCGACCGAATGGGGTGGTAGCGGGTGAAATTCCAAGCAAAACAAATCTTGCAAAGGTAACTCTCAAGTATAGTTAATTTATTGCTTTATGTTCTATCTTTTAGTTTTAATAAGTCAACTAATCTTAGAGAAGCGTTAACAAAAAAATATTTAAATGAAAATATCCCTTTTGGATATAACTTTAAATAGTGTAAACAAGAGATAAATGTTAAAAATATGACTGCCAAAAAAAGATTGCTCTTTAATATAGGATAATTAAAGAGCATGCAGGTGACAATCGATTCAGTCATTGAGCTATTATGATGGAACATATATATATATATATATATATATATATAAATGTTAAGTTCGTTTGTGTACGCTTCAAAAACTCAAAATGTTCAGCACCGATTGAGCTCAAATTTTAGGACGATATATAACCCGCATCAAAGATTGTTTTCATCTACTTTTAATAAATCTATCTATCTATTTTTAATTTGGAAATGTAAACAAAGAAAAACCAATCGGATCAATGCAAGACCAATCACAAAGAGCCCGTATGGCCGTTGCCAATGTAAATCACAACTGATTAAGTAACAAATTTCTTTGAATTATATTTAACAGCTAAAACATCTCCATTTTATAAAACAAAAAAAAAACACCAAAACAAAAAGAAAAGCCACCAAGAAGGATGACTTACAGTAAATAAATTAAAACACCCAACTTTCTTATAGCCCAGATAGACTTAAGACTATGCAAACAAAAAAAGTCGAAATAACCAAATACACAGAAAATAATATCCCTACATAATGACCAAAAAATCCTTAGTTAGGTTAAATATTCACTTTTGTCTGAATTTACAGAAAGCATTTACAACGAAGCATTGATAAATATTGAAGACAAGTGCTTAGCTAATGCAAATAAAGTTCTTAGTCAATTGGGAATGTCAGCACCCACCCGAGCTGCGATTGCTTCATTTGATGTGGATTTACGCCGTGAACAGAGTTACAACATTGGTGATCTTCAGTCATATGTCCAATCAAACATTCCCAAATTAACGCGTGAACAGAAATGCATTTTAAAGTCCATGTGAGAAGCAATCCGCATCTAAATCTAAACCACACAATTCTAAAGATTGACCTTGAGCTATATTGATTGTGATTGCAAATGCCAATCGAATTGGGAATTGCAATCTTTTAAATTGAAATGGTGTATCGGATGGGATCATGGGTATTCGAGGAATGAGGACATCTTCACCTTTGAAAGGCCCCGTTAAAATCGTTGTCTCCATGGGGGACAAATGAGAGTGAGTCGCAAGCAAGCATCCACACATCGCGACAATTTGAAGTGAACCTATACGAGAGAGAGAGAGAGAGAGAGAGACAGTGACAAGGACGATTCACATGTCGTGAAAGTTGGGTCTGAACTGGATTGAAGAAAGGTGGCAACAAGCTGAAGAGAAAAACTTTTCTGGAGTAAACGTTGCAGAAACAAAGCTGCGGAAAATGCAGTTGATAAAGCGTCACAAAAATTCGAGAATTAACTTGCTTGAAGCTATCTTAGTACGACTTGTCATTTTTTTAATTAAAATTACAATAAAATATTTAAATAGTATAAGATCAGATACAATATGATTTTAAGTGCCACTCTTAAATAACTACTTAGATTATACAACAATAATAACATAAAATCTAAAAGAATTTTTCATCAGAGAATTAATACATAAGATAATTGTTATATTCAACTATCATCAACAATAGGTAATAATATAAATTACTGTAAAACTAGAAGTTGTCATTTACAACTATCATAACATCATTACTTTCAGCAACAACATGCTTAAAAACAATACAATATAAGATATTCTAAATTTGACAGAACAATTAATTATTTATATAATAGAATAAGTTTAGATCAAAATAATATTTGAAAGAGATATTATGACACATATTTACTTTAAGAAATATAGCATGAACTTTAGATCCGGAATTAAACATCCGGCCCGGCGGACCAAAAACAACTAGCTATGTTGGGTAAAGTTAACAAAAAACACACAGCTAGTATTTGCCAAAAGAAATTGGACTTTAATTGGAAATAAAACAAATGAACTTATGTTAAAAACATAACCTTAAAACATAAAAAGAAATTATGAAATTAACATAACTTAATGATACTTAAAATATCAGCTGAATCAACATATGAATAATGATGTTAAATGAAAAAATACGTGAATATACATTTTTTAAATATACAATGTGACAAAGCCTGAAAACAAGAGAACATAAAACACCTTATTTTCAACTATATACTTAGAAAAACAAAACATCAATAAACATAGTATGACTGGAAAACTATTACATTACTGACATGTGCTGTAATATTGAAAAATTAGCAATGAATAGATGTCATTAACTTAGAAAAATAAATTACAATAATTTCAGTATAAAAAGGAGTTAATTACAATATAATCACATTAAAGTAAGTAATAATATAAAGTTCATTTTGGTAAATAAGCATTCTTGAAATTATAAAATTCCATGTCCTAAAACATAACTGCACATCAGGAGTAATTTGCTTTAGGTTAATTTACGAGAAGCATTATGAATACAGTTCATGAGTAGAAAAGGATTAATCTCGGCGATTAACAAGTTACAAAATTTAAATGATAGAGTTAATTACCATAACAACAAATTGAAATAATTAAGCACGTAAAGTAGGTTGCAACTGAACGATGACACAACCATATATAAGTCACCGCCGTGACTGCACTTAAGTGAATAAAACGTTTTTTAAAATAAACTTGAAATTGAAAGGCATAAGGTATGATGAACTGAATGTTCCACAAATGTTAATGATAAAATAACGGTTGAACGTAATAAATAATGAAAATTGAACTTGCCTGTAGCACACAAATAATATCAAGATACGAACTCGTGAATGAAGGTAAATGAATACATACAGTAATCCTGGGTGTAGTCCGCACTGGTGTATCAGGAATACACGGGTGTGACGTGGTTTAGTGGTAGAATAATACGTACCATCTCAGATATGTAGCGACGAGTTTGGAGATTCTGCATTGAAAATAATCCGCAGCTCGAGAAGATTCGGCGTCGATAGAATTGGCAGCTTGTAGTGATTGAAACACTTTCCACAGAGACGTAATGTAGAATTTGAAGAATAACTTAACGAAGAAACGAGGCAAGACAAAACATTGAGATCGGTGAAATTACGAGACTCTGCCGAGTAGAGCTAGAGAATATTTCGACAGAGAAATACCGCAACGTTTATGCGGGTATGAATGCGATGAAATTATTTAAACATTATACAAGAGAGGCAACTGCAAGCTGATCCATCCAAGGCTGGAAGGATCAGCGTTGCGGAACCGCACAACGTGAAAGTCAGGACTAGAATGCCAAAAAGCTGGCGTGGATGGGAAGTAGGGGGAAGCAAATCTAGGTAGTAGACAGGAGAGTGTGTGTGTAAAAAACAAGAGATGTGTGCATGTTTTAGTATGGGAACGAGTGAATAACGGGTGTGTGAAAAAGGTAGCCATAAATAATTCGAGAAATGAATACATGCGGTCACTAAGGACGACAGAAGCAGAGAGTCTGGCCGGCGCCAGAAGTGTCTAACACGAGAACAAATAATCAAGCAGGTACAAATATGACAAGCCCAAAATACGAAACATGGCCCGTGCCTGTAACAAACAACAGGACCCAACCCTAGCTTTGAATTCATTGGAAATAACGGAACTTTATGCATGGCGTAAACAGACATTACACCCCTTTTTTGGCAGTCGTGTAGAAATACTAGTAAGACAACTTCACATGTATACATATAAGATTTCCGAAACATTCAAAATGAAGTGTTGAGATACCGGTTGTTCAAAAATTACTCATTCATCTGATAGATTTTTTTAAATTTATATATATCGTGTGTTTCAAATATTGAGGTTTTAAAGCTATGTATTATTTCTCAAGTTTCATGTACATTAATTAATTATACATGAAATAAGGAGCAACTGATGAAAGTGTTTTAGCTGTGTGCAAGCTCTAAAGTCTACAGATTATGGTTTGTGAGCTAGCTTTGCAAATTAAATGATGTATCATGGCAATAAAGACTTTCTTTATCACATCATATTCAGTGATGAATCAACATTCATGATGTGCATACCAGAGGATCAGAAAATCCTCATGAAATATTGCACTGTAAACAAGACCCCAAAACTGAATGTTTTTATGTGCCATATCCCGACTGCAAGTTTATGGGTGGTTTTTTTTCTTGCGGAAGCTAGTATGCCTGGAATTAATTACCTTGATATGCTACACTTATGGCTCTTTACTTAATTGCCGCACAAACCATGGAACTTTATTTGGCAACAAGATGGTGCGCCTCCTAACTGGCATCTGTACGTGATTGGTTGAATGAAATTCACCCTTACCGCTGGATTGGTGCCAGAGACCAGAAGACAGGGCTTATTTACGATGTCTTTCACGTTCACCTGATCTGAACCCCCATGTGATTTTTTTTTCTTTGGGGGTTTATAAAGGATCAAGTTTATGTACCACCGTTAACCAGCTGACCTACCCGCCTTGAGACATAGTTTCCCATGGTCAAGTCAGGCAAATTTTGGTAGAGTACCTACAGTATGTTATCATATACCAATCAGAATGATAAATCAAAAAGATTTACTTAATAGAGAAAGTTTCTCTGATGGTTCCACAGTCATTTTCTTCCAGCTAATATCAGTGAAAGGTGCTTTCAATGAAAAATTACATGGTTATTACATTATTAGATGATATTATTTGTTTATCATCATTGTTACTTAGTACTGAACTTTTGAATAGCATTATTATAAATATACCTTAGTAACTCTGACATTAAAAAATATTTCCTCATGAAACTTTGAGAATGTTACTTGGAAATTTCAGGTAAAAAAAAAAAATTTATGTAATATTATTATTCCAGATGACTGTTAAGTCATCTGGAAATCAAACATTAGTTATAATGTTTGATTTCTTTGCTTTTTTTGTTTTATCAAGATTCAAATTCCTTGCCATTTGCATTTTTAGCAGACGACTTTTTTTTACACAAGAAGTGTAAATATAACTACAAAGGGTACTACAAAGGGTACTACAAAGGTGTACTACATAACTACAAAGGGAAAGTATAGCAATCAGCCTACATTTAAGGATTTAGGGTTTTTGTTAATATTTATGTTTCAAGACACCATTAATCCAAAAAATACATAAAAGGTTATAGAAATTTGCAGAAGATTTAGTCACTTTGCATCCAAAGTGTCATTTCTGAATTACATCTCAGCAAATATTATCTTTCTTCGGTTTAATTATTTCCTCTTTTAGTTCATTCATTCCTTCCTTTACTTTCCTGAGCTAAATCTATTTTGACTAGATCTTTATTTTTTTAAATAATATTGCACTTGCTATTAAGTTCTGCCTTCAATGATGAACCATACTAAACATACATATTTGAATTCACAATTACAATGAGATGAGTGTAATTTATAACAATTTACTATTATCATTTATCTATAAGATCAGCAGTTCTCAAACTGTGATGTGCGGAGCTTCTCAAGTTGGTATGCAGACACAACAATACAAAAAAAATATTATAATATAAAATACAAAAGTATTCTAACTATTATAATATAAAATTATTTGTACAACAGATATTTATTATTATTAATATTTATAACCATGTAATTCAATGTAGGAAACTGTGTTCAACTTATGATTTATGTGTAGTATTTATTTCAAAGTACCAATTAAGGAGGACTATTTATTTTGTGATGAGCTTTCAACACGAACTACTGCCGATGGCATATTAAAAAAGCTGGATGACTTCTTTGCAGGAAATGGACTGGATTAAAAGCAGTGCATTTTCTATTCTGAAGGTTCTAAAGCAATGAGACGAAAAATATGGAGCTGTTGCCACCAAAGTAAGATCAATTATGTAAAACTATACCCTCACTCACTGCAGTTTCCATGAAGAAGCTTTAGCAGTAAAACAAAGACCTGACCTAAACAATTTAAACATGTTCAGGAGGTCATCAAAGTATTTAATGTTATTAGACCTCTGGCTTTAAATGTTTATTTTTGAAACTTTGTTCTGAAATGTGACCACATTCTGTTATTCCTAAACACAGTGTTATCCCTACTTTTGAAGAATATTTAAAAAAAGACTATTCTGAATTCCTAGAAATACAAAACCCTTTCTGTTTCAAACTCTACTGTTTCACAGTAGGTGTTCATTACTAAAAGATTTAAAAATTTTATTTAGTGAATAAGTTATGTGAATTTCGACTGAAGGTTAAAAATTATGAATTTTCTGCAATGGTGACAGTAAAACATAAATCTCATAAAAAAATGAACCTTGACCTACATTTCTGCTTAAAATTAAGTTTAACTGAACCAGGTACCTCTTCAGTTGTTTCAAGCACGTATTACCACTCTTCTTACTGAATTTTTGGTCTTCAAGAATAATGTAATCTATAAGTAAATATTTAATGCAACATTTTTTTGTAAGTAAATAAGTGCTTATTTACATGCATTTGTAATAAAATAAATGCTTTTGTAAAAAGTGATTAAAAATTTATGATTCAAATGAGCAGTACATAAAATAAAATTTGAGAAATGCTATATTAGATGGGTGGTACATCATAGATGTAAATCACATTAGCAAGATCCCAGTAATTCTACACAAACGCACTCGCATGAGTGAGTAAGAGAGAGAGAGAGAGAGAGTGATAGAGAGATAGAACCCCCCACACACACAGATACACACAAAAGGACCAATTTCTTAACTCACTCACATCTGGACATAAATACACATTATGGTATATTTATGCACACAAAGATATATAATATACCAAATAAACATCAAACCTAAGGCTTCGTGACTTGTATTTGTCAGAACTCCTAGGTTCACGGATTAAAAAATGGAATTTATTAAACAATGATACTAAAATTACAGTACATAGAAATTGAAATGAAAATTTTACTGAAATATTTTAGAAGAGTTGGTTTAATTTGTTCCTGCCATGATGTTAGGGGGCTAATGTCTGAACTGGACATTGAATATGTTGTTTATGAATGACGTTTATTCATGGACTTATCAAAAAGAAGTTTAATGACAGTGTTATTGCATAACTTGAATAAGTTTTCTTCTATACTGGTACCACATGCTGTAAGAATGAAAGAAACATATGAAAGTATGTCAAAAATTATAAAAGCTATAAAGTATGATAAACACTCATGGCGTATCATTGCTGACCTGAAAGTGATAGGACTTCTTCTCAATCTCCAGAGTGGCTTTACAAAATATATTTGTTTCTTTTGTTTGTGGAATAGTTGAGCTATCATATCAAGGAAGGATGAGAATGATATAGCTGAGATTAAGATACTTTATTGCATCTGATACTAAGTTTGATCGACTTGAAGGGAGGAAATGATATCTAAAGCCTATGACAACATTGGTTTCTTAGTTGAATTCATGAAGGAGATCTGCCATTTGCAGAGAGAGAACCTTAAGTTGAGGGAACCCATTGAAAGAATGACTCGACCTCCTGTTGCTGAAGTATCGATGACTAGACCGATTGCTCTTATGGATATTTCGCCGCTTACCGTACTCCAGCCCCAATTGAATCGTCTTGGACTACGGTAGTATCTAAAAAGAACAAAAAGAAGAAAAGGAACCTAAAAAGAACCTAAACAAAACGACTGCAAAGGTAATAGTTGTAAAGGGCCCTTGCCATTTAACATCACACCCAAAACACTTATATTATAATCTCAAAGATCTACATCAATTAAAAATTAAAATTATATTTATTTATAAAAATCTCAATTGAGATATATGATCTTTCCCTTTCTTAAATTTATCGCTTTGGTTTTCCTTTTGGCCATCCTTTTTTCTTGCTCTTCTCCATTTTCCTGAAGGCCTCGATGTCGAATTCTGCGTGTTTGATACATCCTAGATGATCCTTCAGTTCCTCCGGTAAAACGCGGAAGATCTCCTGCTGCCAGTATCAGATGACACCGGCTCCATTGGTGCAGCCAGAAGCACATCACACTCAAGACTGGATATGCTCACTGAAAGAACGTTTGGGGCGGCCGAATGTCTCGTCCTCTGTGATTTCGGAAGCTCCATTTTAGTTCCTTAAATTTTCCTTTTCTAAAATAGGTATTGGTATTTTCGCGGGTCCCGGAGTTCGTATTTGTTCAGTCTTAAAAACTTTAATCGAACCGGTATTGGGCAGTGTAACAAATAAGGGTTAGATAGATAATATGTTAGAATATCATATTTTTATTGACATCAGATATATTTTTTATAGCCGTCCATTGATTTTTATTTTCCTGAAAAACTTGTTTTTTTTCACGCCAAAAAACGGAAAAAGACATGCTTATGTCGTTTTTTTACCCTTTTAAGCAGAAAAGACAGATAATTATTTTGTTATAATTAAATGTTTTCTACAGCACTTTTTTTTTAGTAACACGCCAAAGAAACTGGCCCAGTTGTATGACGATTAGTATAGATGCGTCAAACTAATATTCAACGGCTCGTCATACATCGATAGAAATTATTCTGTCTAATCTCTTCATTAGAATCCATGTATCATTTATTAAAAAAATATGTTGACTAAAAGACAAAATAATTGTCACTCAGGCTACAAAAATGGAAATGCATTTAGTATTCTTGACGGAATTATTCTACAATAAACAAGCGAACTAGAAAACAAAACAAATAACTTATAGAGGTTATAAAAAAATGTTCTACTGATGAAAATAATGAAAAAAGTTCATATAAACATAGGTCTGGAAACACTTTTTTTCAAGTTACGGGTAGCGAAAGATTTCGCTCGGATTTCGGCTTTTTTAATAAAAAGAAGCCCTATTGTAATTTTTGAGACCCATATTAAAGAATAAAAGTGATGATTTCTTATGTAATTTTAGCTGGGAAATGAGATAAAACAGGTCCCAGAACTGTAACTCTAGTAATTTTTAAGATATCCGATATGAAACACAAAATTCGGTGTCGAAAAACAAGCTTTTTTAGGTTTGTTAAATGCGGAGATTTAGTAACAAAACTTAAAGAAAATCTAATTCTGAGAAAATTAATGTAAATATAACAAATAAAAAATTCATAAAACTTTTTAAAATCGGGTGTTTATTGAAGCAAAACAGACGAAAAATAGATAGAAAATCGTATTATATTTTGTTTCTAATAAGCAATTCTAATTAACAAGACAAAATTTTTAAAACAAAGCAGGAAAAATTAAAATATAGATTTTATTTATTTTTAAACTATAGATAATAAACAGATTTACAGTTACGATGGTGGGTATGGATGAATTTAAACAAACACATGTAGTAAAGTAGGAGCGGATTGACCGTACGGCCATCCTGACTCTTCACTGTCAAAAACATTAGCGATGACATGTAGTAAATTTTTGTCTATCACTATACTTAGTTCTTGTGTGAATATTTTATTATGTAGTATTAATTTAATGTAAGTATTAATTATTATATTAAGTATGTATTAATTAAGTCCGTTTGTAATAATAAAAAGGAAAAAATCGTCAGTCAGTTATAATAAATTTATCTACTTTACTCATAACCGAAAAAACATTCTTGAATCATACATGGAACTTTAAATCTGTAATTAGGCATTGGTCTTCTATTGTTTAATTTGATAGATTAAAAAAGTACTTTTTTGTTCTCTGGGTCTACATTAGAAATTCCGCTTTATATTTGTTGTAATTAAATATATTTGAATTCTTTATTATTTCTGTTAATAAAATTATAATTTTCATCTACTGATTAAACCGTTTCACCTACCTTGTTAAAATGCGCACGCAGCAAGTCTAAAACCGTAATTGTTATCATACGTAAAATAATATGTTAGCTAATATTGAAGCTGTTAGTCGGTTACTTAACAATATTAAAGAACATAGAGTTAGCTCGATCGGGTTGTTCTTATGAAAGCTTATGAAAGATACTGAGATATAAGAAAAGTATTACAGAAAAAGTAACAAAATGAAATTATAACTAGTAGAAAATAGATAATAAATATACATATTTTAAATCAAACGCAAACTTAATGTATAAAAAGTTCGAAAATAACTCACGCAGTAGCGAACACAAAATGCAATATTGCGTGACCTGTCAACGAAGTTGATGTCCCTGTTATACTCGTAAATAAACAGAATTTTTAAGTATAATAATTTTCGTCATTTTCTGGTGTTCTCTATAAAAAAAAATATTGCGTAATAAAGACTCTTGGACGCAAAGTATGTATGGTTTTATGAGCTGCCACTGGATATTACCTTTAATTTGCTTTACATGGGTTACTAGCCAACAAAAAATGAAAAATAAATTGGTTTAAAATCTACAGAAAATCTACCACAACTGACACATTCATACACAACTCTTTTAATCTAATCATCTGGTAGCTGGTAGTTCTGGTAGAACTTTCAAACTCAGAGCCTTGCTGAATGGTTTACTTACAACTCCACTTTCATAAAACGTCTACCAGGTTGAATTAGACTCGATAAAATATTTGACTGTAGTGAATGGATACAATAGACCGATAAATGTAAATTATTGCAGAACAAAAACATTTCAAATGCAGTTTTACGTTAACAATAATTTTTTTATAACGTCTACCTTTAAAAAACTTACTTAAATTAATTTTCTAAAAACTCAAAAAGTTACACAACGAAAACAACATTTTTTATTACCTTATTGTTGATTGCTCTTGGCTTTGTAGCACTTTTAGTTTATTTGTGGAATTTTATTACGTATGTAAGTAAACATATTATTGTAATATTTCACTTTGATTCGTTTAAATGTTAATTTAAGAACTGACAATATCTATTGTAGTAAATACCTAATCACAGATTAATTAATGAATAAATGTATTTATTAATTTCAAATAAATACATATTTTTTTACTGATGACAAGTTTATCAATAAACAATAATATTTATAATATTAATTAATTAATTTATTATATCATATTAATAATGAATAATAATATTTATTATTGATTGACAAGTTAATGAATAATATTTTTAAAAGTTTTTATTGTTTATGGAGATCATAAATATTTTTCTAAACATTTTTAGAAATAGGAATGGAATGGAATGCAAAGTTGGCAGGAGTCTATTACTCCCTACTTTATCGCAGAACCTGGACAGAGTCCCTTGCTGCTGGATCATTCTAATCGGGCTTGTTTTTAAAAGGGTTATTTTTTAATCTCGGATCTAATTTTTCTAGTTTTGTCTATTATTATTTTAGTGAATTTAAGACGGATTTAATTGCATTCCAATCCGTTGTTAAACCAGCGTTATCGAACCCATTTCATGGGCCGACCGCGGAAGGCTAGGCTTATAAAGCCTGTCCTCCCGACGTAATTCCCCTTCAGACCGTCCACTGAAGTCCTTTCGGTGCTAACTCTTTAATAGGCTAGCAGGAATACGCCACAACGGGGCACTAGCTATAAGGAGGGAGCAATGCGTCCCCTTTTCCGGAGGAGTCGCAATTGCTGGGATATTTTGTCTTACTGTAAGTTTTTTTTTAAATTTAGACCGCGTTTTTGTTTTATACGCGACTTACCGTGTTTGACGTCTTCAAACTATATAACTCGCGAAAACTTTTCACTCGCGACCCCGGAAACGCGTCTGACGCACTATTCCGTTTATGGCTCATGCGATATGGAGGCCCCTAAGCCTGGTTTGTCGATTTTCGGCTACCGCACCGCACCATCACGGTGGTTCGTCCAGTACGGCGTGAGGCCGCTTCCTTACAACTGTCGGAGTTGGGTCCTCTCGGCAGATGTCCCGAAGATGACTGTGTTCGGACACAGCCGCTCTCCCGAACAGTTTGCGCGCCTGCGCCACCCCCACCTCGGACACGGATTGAAATCTCGCATCAGATCGGAGAGTGGCGTTCCTGACGAACCACGGAGCTCCAAAGATCGTCCGCAACGCGATGTTTTGGACGGCCTCGATCTTCTTTTGAAGCGAGGAGCTCAACACTGCCCCCCATGCCGGGTAAGCATATGTTAGAATCGGCAGTACGTATAGCCGAAAAATGAGGAGCTTAGTTGCCAGTGGGTACGGGCTGGCACTGTTCAGCACTGGGTATAGCGAGGCTCTGGCGGCCTTAGCCCTCCGGGTCGCATAATTTACATGTTCGCCGAAGGTAAGCCGCCTGTCCAACACCACCCCCAGGTACTTAACTGTTTTCTCAAAAGGGATTTTCTCCCCTGAGATTTCCAGCTCTCTGGTCGGTTTTCGTGTCTTGCATGTGAACATCACGGCCACCGATTTTTCACCGTTGACCCTGATTCTCCACATGTCGAGCCACGGTTCCACTAAGTCCAGCTGCCTTTGGAGCCTCCGGACCGCGTAATCCACATTTGCGGATTCGTAGAAATATGCCGTGTCGTCTGCGTAAAGGGCCGTTTTGACCCCTTCCGACAGCGGCATATCGTTCACGTACAAGGTGTACAAGAACGGGGAAAGTACTGCTCCTTGGGGAACCCCAGCGGCTATTTCTCTGGTAGAGGAAATCGTTTCCCCTACGCGCACGACAAAATGTCGGTCTAGCAGATATGACCGCATCAGTCTGACATAGCGGTACGGGATCGCCGATCGCGCTAGCTTATAAAGCAGCCCGCTATGCCAAACTTTGTCAAAGGCCTTGGCCACATCCAGAAAAACGGCTGCAGTCACCCGTTTCCTGTTCAGGCCTCCGACAAGGTCGTCTATTATTTTTACCAGTTGGAGGGTGGTTGAGTGACCCTCCCTGAACCCAAATTGCTCGGGCCGCACTTCTCCCTCCATGTATCGCCTCAGTTTTTCGAGAAAAATCCTCTCGAACAACTTAGACAATACCGGTAACAGGGAGATTGGCCTATAATTCCGTGGGAAAAGTAAACTTTTCCCCGGTTTGGGTAAACATACGACTTTGGCCGTTTTCCAACAATTCGGGAAATATCCAACGTACAAAATGGACGTGAATATCACCGAAATTGCTGTAATCACGGAGGCCGGTATGTTCCGGAATGCACGGGCGCTGATCCCGTCGACACCCGGGGCCTTGTCGGGGCTTGTGGCCTTAATGGCTGCGGAAACTTCCGCTTCAGTGACTTGGTCAATCTCTAGAGGGGCGTCCTCCACCTGTGAGAAATAATCTACAAGAAAGGATTCCACCTCGGTTGTGTGCTCGTCGTTCGGGGAGGGAGGGGGGTTTGGAGTGAACTGCTCCTCCAAGGTATCGGCGAATACCTCGGCCCTCTCCGCCTCCGAGTATGCAAGAAAACCTCGCTGCCCCACAACCGGATGGCGAGGCTTCTTCCCTTCTCGCAGTCTCCTGTTCAACCTGAACACCGAGGAGATGTCGTCAGAGACCGAGGCGAGGTATTCGTTCCACGAATCCTCTCGATGGCTTGTCAGCAGTTGTTTTACCCTGTCCGTTTGATTATAAAAGGCCCGCTTATCAGCGGGGGACAGGGTGATTCGATATCTCCTCCTCAGTCGTCGTTTCTCCGTTATGGCTTCGGAGATATGAGGAGGGAGGTCGTTTCGAACAACTGCTCGAGTTTTGGCCGATGAGCTGCCTGCCAGGGCCTCGGTCATTGACGACGTGACGCGCCCGACAGTGTCGTCGATTTCCTCCGGGGTGTTCAGGAGCTCAGGATTTACCGGCCTGTACTCCCGCTGGAGGGTCTCGTAGAACCTTTTCCAGTTGACTGACCTTCGGGGTATAGGCGGGGGATCTCGGCCACCCCCTGCCTGACCTAGTTCCAACAGGACAGGGGAATGGTCCGAGCTGAGGTCTTCTATCGTTTCAATCATGAATGGGAGGGTACCCCCTTCATGACTGCGATATCCAGCACGTCAGGCCTAGATCTGCCTGAGCGATGCACGAACGTGGGCACCTCAGGGCCTACGACGACCAAGCGGCGGGCTCTCGCCCTTTCGTACAGCAATCTGCCATTCGGATTTGTCAGAATGCTGTTCCATGACACGTGTTTGGCATTGAGGTCGCCCATGAGTATCACGGGCCCATCCCAATTTTCCAGCACGGCATCCAGATCTGCGCCGGTTACCGCGTCGTTCGGCTTGCTATAAGCCGAAACCAGCCGATACACCGTGCCCAGATGCTCCACATGCACACACGTTTGCTCCATCACGTTTGTATGAAGAACAACGCGCGTATGCATGTG
The DNA here is from genome assembly GCF_047948215.1 of Lycorma delicatula. Taxonomy (NCBI): domain Eukaryota; kingdom Metazoa; phylum Arthropoda; class Insecta; order Hemiptera; family Fulgoridae; genus Lycorma; species Lycorma delicatula. The sequence goes on from NC_134462.1 coordinate 27,707,255, forward strand.
GCGTCTGTGGACTAAAACCGCAGTTCCACCAGAGGTGCGAGATCCGGGTCGAACTGGCCTATCCGTCCTATATGTAAAATAGTTCCGAAGGGTCAGTTGCTTGTTTGGGTTCAAGCACGTCTCAGACAACAGTATCACGTCTATCAGTAGATCCTCGGCCAGACGGCATAGTTCCTCCGTCCGGCCTACTACTGAGTTGGCGTTCCACTGCAAGAGTCTGAGGGTGGGCCTAACCATACCTGGACAGTACAGCCATGAGGCACTCTATTAAGGACTGAATACAGTCCTTGAGAGATTTTGCCTGGAGCAGGCGTGGCAAAACCATCATGATATCTGGCAGGATATCCTTCACTGTCATCTGCGACAGGAAGTCCATGCCAGTGGTCTCCAACGGGGTAGCCGGTTTCGGATTGCCGCTGGGGGTGCCTTTTGGCGCGGCCGCCCTTTTGGTGGGGCGCGGGGCCACAGTGTTTTTAACAGCCTGCTTGGCCTTCCCAGCCGGAGCAGGCTTTGCCTTTCCCGTCGAGGAAGGCTTGGCCTTCTTCGCCGGGGCCGGCTTTGCCTTTCCCGTCGAGGAAGGCTTGGCCTTCTTCGCCGGGGCCGGCTTTGTCGCCGCCTTTTGTTTCACCACCTTCTTGGTGGTTGCCGCCGGTTTTGGCTTGGCGGGTGTTGGGGAGGGTACCTCCCCTTTTTTCACGACCGCTTTGGCCACAGGTGCCGGCACCTCCGGTTTGGGGACTGTTTTTCCCCCACCGGCAACACGGGCCCAGCTGCGGCCGTCCAAAGTCGCGGGCTTTTTAAGTCCCTTGACTTTGTTTGTCTGCTCCTTATAATAGGGGCAGCCCCTGTAATTGGCCGGATGTGGCCCCTTACAGTTGACGCATGAGGCTGGTTCCTCACGCGGCTTGACGCAGGCAGAAGTGTCGTGGTTTCCACCACACTTTACGCATTGCTGGGCCCTCTGGCAGTAATTGGACGAGTGTCCAAATTTCTGGCATCTGTGGCACTGGGGTGGCCCCCCTCGTGACACAAATGCAGTCACTGCGACCTTGCAGTAAAAAATACTGCCAAGGTCATAAATGGCCCGGGCCAAAGGGGTCCTCTTAAGGGCCACTAGGCAGGTCGGGGTTTCCCGACCGTCCCTTGTGAGGAGCTTCTTAACCGAAACCACCTCATAGCCAAGGGAGGTCAGTTCCTCCCTTACTTCCTCCGGGGCAGCCCCATAGGGGATCCCCCGTATAACCACCTTCAGCTCCCTGTCCTTCGGGAGCTGAAAGGAGTGAAAGGCGATTCCCTTCGAGTGCAGAAAACTCTGCACCGCCCGGTAATCCGCCTCGCTGCCCAGCTGCAGCCTTATCGAGAGCCCGGTGCTTTTAGCCACCAGGCGCCCCCCAATCCTCGACTTTATGTCCCTCGCCAATGCTGGCCACTCTTTCGGGCAGTCCAGCATTATCGGCGGGATTTTCTCCCGCCTGACGGTAGCAGGCTGTGATGGGGCCCCATCATCAGCCTGCGAGTTGGCAGCTGCTGCAGCCTTGCTGCAGCCCGCTACGGGCTCCGCCTCCATAGGAGGCGCGGAGTCCCGGCGTTTCTGGCGCTTCTTAGCGCCAGACCCGCTTTCCTCTCCACCGTCGGACAGTTCCGTGGTGGGAGAACGGGGTGGAGGAGGCCTTATTTTTCCTTCCATTGAGGAAAATAAGGAAGAAAAATTTAAAAATTAAAATTAAAATTAAACTTAATTTACACTTCTTAGTCTACACTTGCTGTAAAATAAAATCACTGACAATAAAATCAATTAAAAAATAAAATTATTTTAAAAGTAGCACAATAGTCCTATAATAATAGGCTATTTACTTAATGTATTCACAATGACTACAAGAGTTCACTTTACATTATTAGAAATATTGAATAGGATAAAAGTAAAATTAAGAAAAGGATAATCCTTTTCTTAATGTGACTGGCCTGTAGTCCAGGTAGCTGGCCGCCCGGCTGATGTCCTAGCAGACCCTTCTCACATTGTCTGGCGACGCAGGTAGAAGAACTGTTGAACACCTGGCTGGACTGGTTACAACTGACAATTCACAGAGCACAATAAAACACAACCTTTCACTACAAGAGCCAAGGATGGAATCTTTTAGAAATAAGAATATAACTTTATGGCTTTCTGTGGCCATCATGATTATCATGTAATTATCACAGATTTACGCTAACTCCTCTAATCTTAAAAAAGATTAACACTAATTTTTAAAAATATTAAATTTGAAATAAACCTATGCACTTGTATAGCTGTATAAAAAAGAAATGAAAGATAAATGCTTTTTTTCTGTTAAAGTGAATAATTTCACAGATGTTAATTATAAGATAATAATTATACTGACAATTTTTATAATCATAAATCATTCCTGACAGAAAGCTGATGGTAACATTTTTGGGATTTTATAAAGTTGGTTATGGTCAATTTATAAAATATAGATTAAAATATTTTATAACGATAATTTTGTATAATGATAACAGTATAAGGCAAACATTGCATCCAGTCAATTTAGTAGAAAATCAAAAAAAAGTAATTTTTGTTCATTGCACCATTTCAGTCAAATACCATTTTAAATGTTTAAGCAACATTAATCACCATAAGAAGCAAAAGTAAAACATTATGTTGTGAATATCTTACTGTTAATAAAACTCACAAAAAATTTAACTTAATTTCAGTTAAAATAGTTAATCTTGTTGATGTCCTGGTCCAGTTTGATTAATTTACCTTGATGTAAGTTATAATAAAATATATCAGAAATATGTTGCAAAAATTGATTGATTCAATATTAAGTTACCCAAGTCAAATGCCCAATAAATTGTAGTAAATTGTTTCTCTATGTATAATGAAAGTGCTAAATAATAAAAATAAAATAACATATGAATTTATAAAAACAAAAATCTAACACACACAATTCCCCAGTACTCATGTTCTTTTTTGAACTCAAATGTAACTTCATCTAGTATTCTTCCACTTCATATTCTAATCATTTGTGTGATTTAGCTTCTGTTTTTGTTTAACTTCATAATATTGTAAATACAGTGTTGTTTGAGGAGATACATTCTTTGATATTCTGATGTTTATGAGTCAGCCAAATTCTTTCCAGGTGTACATTATGTACAGACCATGTGCATCCATGGTTGGTTCTCATTCAATTTTGAACATTATTCAGTTGATCTCTTTGTGGCTAGTCAGTAATAATTTGCAGTTTTTGTACACAATATAAAAAATAGTGGGAAGTAATTGATTACTTGTATTTTTGCTTTAAATCACTGTTGAATTACTATAGCCAGACTAGTTTTTTCTTGTGGTCTCTGGAGTATGATTTTCCTTCCACATTGTGAAACTAAAATGTAAATGTTATATGCAATATAATAACCAATTACAAAAACCAAACCAATTTCACTAATTATTAATTCATAACTAAAAAAAAATATCTACGTGTGTGTGTGTGTGTGTTTGTGAGTATGTGTGTGTGAGAGAGAGAGAATGTGTGTGTGTGTGTAACATACAATAAAATGAATTACTTCTTTAATTACGCTTTTTAGATTAACTGTCATAATAAAAATTTTAGGAACAGTATATTGTGAAATCATTATAATTATTTACAGAAAGAGATATGATAGACACAAGTTAATTTACCGTGGGGCTATAAATAAATTTTTATTCATACTGAACTAGAAAACTGATCAGCCTTTAATTTCATCACATCTATAAATCTACTATTCCTTATTAATTATGAAAAAAAACACACTTCTTGTCAGTAATAAACTGCATTACAATTAGGTTATTTTGTGACTGTTGCACTTTTATCATGGTACAAAGATTAATTTTTATAATCTATTTTTAGGTCACAAAAAAAAGATTAACAAAGTAATGATACATAAAACTTTCTATGAATTTAATTTTTTTTAAATGTTATAGTGAATGCTTGTAATTGTTAATTCAGTAATTAATTTGAATGTGCTAAAACAGTTAATGGTAAACTATGACTTTCTCCATAAAGAATTAAACTTTCAACCATTCCAATCATTCCTCATCAATTGCAATAACTGTTCTGTGATTACAGAACGTAGTTTAGTTTTTGATTGTATTGTCACCATTAACTAAATATCCCTATTACTGTGGTAATTTATGTTGATATAACATCTACTCAGGAATTGTCAGTCTTGAGTGTACTGCAAGGTATCAAGTTTTTTTTAGAATTCTTAAATTAATGGTACATCTTAGATGAAAGTTCTTTCCATTCTTTCAGCCATGTTTTTAAAATTAAATGATAAAATAATTCTAGACTCTTTCTAAGAATTAAATAAGAGCAACAGAGAGAGATGGGCTGGGTACTAATTACAGTTCTCTTATACAGTTCTGTTATTGAGCTGTTAAAAGTAAGGGTCAAATTTCCTTCATAGGAGATATGAACTCCCAGTTACCATACAGAATGATTACTTTTGCATTTTAATTAATACTACTACTTTTTCCACTTTTAGGTCATAAAAAAAAGATTAACTTAAAGTACGTACAATACAAAAAAAGTAATTTAATCAAATTTAAACTAAAAGATAATTTTAAAAAAAACTAATCTAGCACAGTAATGTGATTTTCTCTATAATTAACATACGGAATAAAAATGTGTCTCATAATGAGATACTGAAGAACTACTAAGACAATAGCCTCTCTCTTTCTCTTTTTCTGTTTAGCCTTGGAACCACCATAAGGTATTACTTTAGAGAATGAATGAGGATGTTATGTATGAGTGTAAATGAAGTGTAATCTTGTACAGTTTCAAGTTGACACATTCCTGAGATGTGTAGTTAATTGAAACCCAACCACCAAACAACATCGGTATACATGAGTATTCAAATCCATATAAAAGTAACTGCATTTACTAGGATTTGAATCTTAAAGTCTCGACTTTGAAGTTGCGATGACTTTGAAGTTGCAGTAGCTGATTTGCAATGACAAGTTCACCACTAGACCAACCCAGTGGATTATAAGATAACAGCTTACCTAGCAGCAAACTTTTTCTGCATTATTGTTTTTATTTAAATACATCATATTTACTATTAATGTGGCTTATATTTACTGTTATTTTCTTTTTTATATGAAGTTCAAATTTAAATATTGCACAAGATTTTTAATAAAACTTTTCTGTAATATTTGTAATGTTTTACTTTCCCGTCTACTACTATGGCTGTAAAGGGGAAAGTATTGTAATTGGTCCAATTTGGGCATATGCGGTTTTCACCGGATCTTGACGTTTTGGCACCTAAGGAACCCAAAACCTGGATGGAAATTTTCCGGATGTTCATGTTCATATTTACGTGTTGTGCATTCAGCCTTACACTCCTTATATCTTCAGAACTATTGGACTGATTTTCACCAAACTTCGCCAGAATACTTCTATATATGGGACACTGATGTCTTCAACTTAAAGGGTCAAGAAGGGGAAGATATATAGCAAGGTCACCCTCAGTTTCTCGAGATTTCACCTAATTAATGTTTATTTTTCTTAGGCACATTTGTTAACAATAATAATATTGTTAATTAATTTATGTCAAAATTTTGCAAAACCACATTCCTATCCCTAGTGGGTAAAGAAAAAATGGTGTTTCGAATACAAAAAGTATCATACCTCTCTTAATAAGCACAATATCGAATTGGTTTAAAGTGGTCGTTAGTCCTTTAAAAATTACCTAAAACTTTTGTCTAAAACAATTTTTGATATGATCGACCCATATGGCAAGGGATGACCAAAATGTTGTTGGAATTGTAAGATGGGGCTTGTCATATGCTGAACACATGAAACTTTTTTTCACATGCAACCATTGTCGTATTGAGTAAATTTGAAGTTTTTCTTAACTTTAAGGTGGAAATCTTTTTTATCCCTTACTTAGCATCGGTGAAATCAACCTCCACCTTCTGGCATGCCGAAAGGTTTTCTTTTTAAATCTGAAAAGAAAATATTTTTGCTGTTTTCAATGATACTTAAAAAGATTTTTCATAAATAAATTATTGTGACTGGGATCGATCTTTTAAAATTCTTACATAAAATTACACCAAGTAGTTCACATCAAAAAAGAGTAAAATGTTTTTGTCATATTTAAAAACTAAATTAATTTTGAATGCATGTTTATATAAAATTTAGTTAATTTTTTCTTTAAGTACTTTTATTTATAGTTGCACCAACAATTAAAGTCATTAGCAACTTATCAGTGTAATGTAACTGGTACTGGTAAATGTGTAGTCTTGAACAAACTCAGGCCGACCATTTCTAAGACATATGGTTATCAAACCCAACTACCAAAGAACACTGTTATCCATGATCTAGTATTCAAATCCGAATAAAAGCAACTACCTTTATTATGATTTGTACCTGAGAACTTCAATTTTGAAATCATCTAATTTACGACTAATTTACCATTAGACTTACTCGGTGGGTTATTTAGTTTATTTAATCAAACCAATGTGCTTTTAAATTTTAGCAGGAACCTTCTGTATAACTCTCTTATTTAATTTCTTAAATTGTTTATCAAGAATTTTTATTTCACATCCCAGGTTAAAAAAGATTTTGGTTTTCGGCATGAAGAAAATTGCATATGATATGTGGTATTTTAATTCATAAAATCATTGCACATCAGTGTCACACATGATATATGTAAAATTTTATCACATTCATGAAAATTATTGCAGCTGTTTAGAATAGGTTTAAATGCAAACAAACCAAAAACATATCCTCTGGCACAATCAGATAAAAATAAAATATACATATTTCAACAAAATATTTTCTTGTTAATGACATAAAATTTTGTGTATGATAAAGTGATTTACCATTACTGGTTAAATTCTCTTATAAAATTCTTGTTATTTATAAGATCTTAACAATTTTTAAAAAGTAAATTTTAATTTTAAAATGACCATCTTGATGATGCAAATGGTAATGACCTCACCTTCTACAAAGCGTTTTAAAATACTTTATTAAACAGTTGTCTCACAGTAACTATTTCATTCACAATCATTGCTTCAGTTCTTCATTTAGTATGATTTTAACATTTGTTATGAATACCACTGTACACATGAAACAAAATAAAACTTGTTCAGACATCACTGAAAGACTTCATCAATGAAACTTGCAGACTGATTTGGTCTTGGCCCTGATGCAAATGTAGGATGAATAAACGTTTCAAAATATAATGTGCTTCTCTTCTTTTTTTTTTAAACAGGCTTCTGACATTTTCTAATCAGAATTTTTTTTACAAAAAAAAATTATTAAACATATAATTTAATCTTACATAAAATTTTGTCAATAAGAAATAAATTTGATAAATTTCCAGTTACTGGTATTCTGTTTACTCAGGAAGTAAAAGACTATATTATTTTTTACCTTTACATTTAAAAAAAAAATAATATGAATTTTAATCACATCTATTTTGTTAATTAATTACGTATTTTGTGATACTGCTTTGATTAAGGTTTTAGCAGTTTTTCCATTGATAAGCCCTTGCAAATTTTGGGACGGTTCATTTTTTTTTTATCTGAGGCATAACACATCTACTCATTACCCATTACCAGAGTTAGGTTAAAACTTCTATCACATGAGAAAATAAAATAATTTCTGATGAAATAAGCATTTTTTATGCTTTTTATCAATTTACAATTATATTTTTTTAAATTTTGAGTTTACTTATTGAAAATTATGTATTTATTTTAATCGTTAGAAGTATTAAATATTCTATAAATTTATTCCAACTATCTTTATAATTTTCATGTTTTATTAAATAATTTATATATTTTTTAACCTTTTTTTTAACTATTCTGAATTTTTATCCAGTCATTATATATAAAACTTGCTCTAATCATCTATTTTAATGAGAAATGAGATAAATATAGTGATGTGTGAAAAAATTCCCATACCCTTGCCTGTAACTAAAGTGAGACTCATAAGCAAATTTACAAGTCACCATTTCTAAAAACTGCCTACAAAATTACTTGAATGGTTTTGTTGATGGATCGCATCTTTATTTCATGTTGAAACTCAGGAAGTAAAAGACTATATTATTTTTTACCTGTACATTTTTAAAAAAATAATATGAATTTTAATTATATCTATATTTTTGTTTTTTAATTATGTATTTTGTGATACTGCTTTGATTAAGGTTTTAGCATTTTTCCCCTTTATAAGCCCTTACAAACTTTGGGGTAATTCATTATTTTTTTTTTATCTGAGGTGTAACACATCTACCCATTCCTGACATGATTTATATGTTATATTTCTATGATCAAAATAAAAGATTTATTTGTTAAACTATCTACCTATACACAACATATATATATATATATATATATATATATATATATATATATATATATATATACATAACTCACTTGTGAGTTTCAAATGATTCATTTTAAAATTACTACATTTTAAACTTTCAGTTTAGTCAGAAAAATTTATGAATGGAATCTCTTAACAGGAGATTCATAATAATCGAAAAAAGAAATTCATAAAGCAGGTTATGAATTAAAATTAAATAGAAGTAAAGTAATTAAAAGTAAATAATCAACCCTCAGCAAAACATCAGCTGTTGCCAGAATGAGAAAAGCAGCAGGTCACTGAAAAATGTCATAAAAAAAATCACTGAATGTGAATATAAACTAAAATTGTTATGACATGGGCTTTAAAAACTGCATTAAATAAATTTGTTTTAGGTTATTGTTTAAAAGGTTGCCCAGCTTTAAAAAGAAATTAAAAATATGTTGACTTTCTTTTAGTCAAACTTGTCTCTACACTATGATAGGGATAGTCGCTGCACTCATAGAAACTCATATCAGGTACCCGATGATTGAAAAAAAATTAACTTATATAATTCTGATCTCTATAGTTATTCAGAGCCCACCACTAAAAATCATTCTTCCTTTTCTATAACATTGTTCCTCTTCCCTCATTATGAAAATTATTTATTTATTCTTTCAATAGAAGTGTTGACATAATTATTTCATTATGGTTATTTTTATAGTAGAGTTATTAAACATTCTACTTGTTAGAAAATTTATTTATTATTGACTTTAAACAAAACTTTTGTAATTAAACTTAATGATGATTAATTTACTGAATTAATTTATTACAAATTCAATGAATCTGTATGTAAAGATTAAATGAAATCAAAAGTATAATTAAATATTATAGATGACCATGAACTAATCAGTGTGTAATAACAAGGGAAGATTACAAATGAATAACTTAAGTGGTCATACTATTTTTTCTATAATCACTGTAATAGTCCAATACACAAATAAATTCATTCGTACACACAAAACAGGCTTCATGAGTGAGTACTCTGATAAGCATATTCTTAGACAAAAACAGTAAACATTCATTAATTACAATACAAAATTAACATTTTAATCAGGTCAAAAAAATTGTTGTTTAATTAAAATTTTTAATTTCATGATAAGGTTTCTCCCACCCTACGATAAAAATGATATCTTCTTTCTGTATTTTTTTTTCTTAAAGATGAAATGTAGTATTTTTATATAAAAGGAAAAGATTTTTCATTTTAAATTACAGTTACTTGTTGTAACACTATTTAGCTCTTTCACAGTTTCACTGTTGTATTTTTATTAAAAGAGTATTGTTTATACTAATTGTGTACATCATGAATCAGGTATGGTATATTTTTAATACTTGTGATTTTACATGTATAGATAATAATTTGTAATTTATTAATTATAATTTTATATTTGATTAAAACTGACAGAAAATACACAGACCCTGATAAAAGTTGCATTTTTTTTTGTTATAAATAATTATTTATATTTTGCAAAAGTGTAAATAAATATGACTCTTTTAAATCAATATTTTCATATATAATATTCATAATAAATAAAAATTCCATTCTGGTTAAACAAAAATTAACCTTAATTAATTACCTCATAATTTTTTTATCTGTGCTACTGTTTATTTTTTAACCTGATGATACTGCAATACCTGAAGTTAAACATCAGATGTAATTTCATTACATTCAGTTGGTATTTATTAGTGACTGATGTGACAATAACAATTGATAAAATATTTATTTAAAAAAAAATTACAATTCACCGATATAATTTTTTTTTATGAAGAAGTAGATAACATATATTCCATTCGCAAATTATCACAATTGTTCAAAAATGTTGTGCTTATATAAGTTGCTATTAATTTTATTATTAGGAATTATTTCTGACAGAAATCAAAGAAATTTACCAGTCAGTATTCATTTTATGCTTTTGTCATTATCTGACTACCTGTTGACAATGAAACAAAAAGCAGCATGCACAGCACATTTAGCACATGATAATTAGATTGTATTTTAAGTTGTTTCTTTCTGTTAACATCCATAATCTTGCATGGATTGAAGAAGTATGTTTTACAAGTACTTTTCAAAACGGATTAAAAAAAACCCTGCCTTAAAAACAAAAAAAAAAATAATATATTTTCATTTTTCTTTAAATTCAGATTTTGTTACTTAGCACACTAAAAACTACTGCAACTTTCTAACCCATAATTTGTTTTCATTGAGAGAAAGTAGAAATAAAAAGAACTACTTTAACTTTTTATGGCAGCTATTTAGTCAATTTTATTTTTTAAAGTTTATTTCACATATTTCAGTTAATTTTTGAAAATAATTTTTTTCCTAAAAGTATAGTTAGGCTTACTAAAACAATACCTGCAAAATAATATACGAAATACAAAATTGCATCTTCATAAAAATACAAAAAAGGAGTGTAGAAAAAACCATAATAGACTTTTTTTTTACCCTGTTTTCCAAGGATTTTTCTAAATTTTCATTCAAAAATATTTTGCTATATGAATACCATCATAGGCAATGATGAAGACTAATTGTCTACATAGAAAATGTAATATATTTTTTTAAATCTTTTGTTTGTGAAAAAGTATAACTGGATTGCAGAAAGGAACCCTGTATAAAATAAAAGTAGTATTGGAATTAAATTTTTTGAAATATCTGGGGAACACGAACTGAAAAAATAACATGAAAGAGTAAATATTATCATGAATAAGGTTTGAAAAGTGGGTGCTTCTATGCTTGAAATAAAATTTTAATTATAAGAATTTTTTTGAAAGTAGAAATATATAAAACAATTATGAGCTTGATGAGTTTATGAGGTAGAAATGACAATCCTTTACTAAGTATACAAAAGAAAAAGTTGAATGTTTTGAAAACAATCAGGCAATCAACATTTATTTTCAACCAATATTTTATTTAAAGCTTAGAAGTACCTCTTTCTAGACCTTATTCATCTTAATATTTACTCTTCCATGTTATTTTTTCAGTTCATTGTGCTCCCCAGATATTTAAAAAAATTTAATTCCAACACAACTTCTGAGAATCTTTTAGGCCAACATAGAAAATTGGTAATACATGGATTAATAATTCATAAATTACGACTTCCAATCAGTTGGTATTAATTAATTATCTTGTAAATATTTCCATAATAACAGTCATATTGTTTCTGTGGTCTAATTTACTAGTGCCTCTTCCTCATCACAAGTAAATAATAAACATACAAATTTTAATAATTAACTATAAGTAGGTATAATTTATAAATTACAATAAATATTATACTATGTAATATAATATACCATAACTATAATAATATAGTATAAAATTTATAAATTAATATTGAAATTCATTAATTAAGGCTACAGTTAGAACAATATTCTCTTGTGTATGATTAAATAAGCCTATGATGATAAATTTTAATGACAAGCACATCTAAAGTTTAATTTTGTATATATGAGTAATTTTATTACTGTAAACATAGAGAATGATGTTACATTTTTGTAACATGGTTTGTGGACCAATATGTTATCAATTGCCAATTGTTCAAAGATACATGACCAGCTGTAATCAATTTATCTTGTTTACATCCACTTCTTGCCCCATTTTCACTCACTCATTTTTTCATGGTTGATTTTCATTCATTTTTATTTTATTTTCAAGTAATCTATTACGGCAAGCCTATATAATTTATTTTCTGCTTCTTTTCACATAAACTTCATTTTCTTGAAGTGCACCTGTTTTTCTGCTTCTGTCCATTTTATTTTGGTGCTCTTTCTTCCTTCTCCCACAAGAGCCATTGTATTACAAATTATTTCTCTAAATTTCATTCTAACCAAACAATCCTCAGCTTTAATCCTTAGTTTGTTTTAATTTCTCTTTCATCTGCTTTACTTTGACTTTATAGTTTTCAAACGTTTTTGGAAATTGGTTTATTTAGTCTTTTTGGATTCACTTGGAACATGTGTCTGAGGAATTTTAATTTTATTAATTGCAGTTACCTAATTTTATTATTTATTTTTATTATACATTATTTTATTTATATTTTACACATTATTGTATAACGTTTTTTTAAAATTCTTCTATGTGGTCTGTTTGCAGATATATAACATCATATTTTTATCAGCATTGCTGTTTGTATTTTCTGTAATGGCATCTCCAAACCCATATCAAAAACATGGTTATTCAAATGATAATAATGGATATTTTAACCAACCAAATGCATACCCACAAGGTGGACAGTCAGGTTATCAAGGGCAGCCACAAGGACAACCTTCTGGATATGTAGGAAATCAACCGCATAATAGTCAGTTTGGAGTCCCAAATCACGGTAATCATCAGGGAGGATATAAAACTCATGGACATTAATTATTCTACATGAATTTATCATAATTTAAACATATTTTATCATACTTCCATTTTTTTTAAATAATTTCTCAATTGATTTTCTCTATGTTCTATCACATATTTATTTCACTCATATGTACTCCATGTAAATCAGTATTATTTATTTCTATAGATAATAATTTTCCAATGTTAATTGGATTATTTTTTCTTAAAACATTTTTAATTATAATGCATAAAATTTTTATAAATACTGATTTTAAAACTATTTTACTTTCCTTTTGGAAATATTACATTTTAATAAATAAAGAAAAAATGAGTTCTAAATTTTATTAGTACATCTTATGAAAAATAAACAGATAGATTAATTAATTAAATCTAAATTCTTTTTTTTTGCTTTTTTCTACTTATTTCATTTTATAATATCATTTATTTTGTATTTATGGAAAATGAAAATTTTACATCATTCATTTATTGTTTGATTCTATTAATTACAATTTAATTTATTAAAATTAATGTCATATTCGTTCAAATTAATTAATGTCATGGATTTAAATAAAATATAATTATTGTACAATTCAAACAGTGTAACACATAATTTTTTTCCATTTCCTCTAGTTTCCTTCAGTAAAGTTTATTTAAGCAGATCTTACAGTACATCAAAATTAAATATTAAAAATAATGTTACCTAAGTTCTGTAAGGAAAGGATTTCATAATTTAAAGTATAAGTAGTTTGTTTTTTATTATTTAGCCTCCAGGAATGTTGGAATCTCTTTTTAACAGTTTTAATTAAGGTTTTGTGATTTGAATAATAATAAAAATATTTTTTTGATGGCCTCCACATCATGCCTTCTAACCATCCACTGAAAAATTAAATTCTGGCAAGTGGGAGTTCTGGCAAAAGAGTTTAAACCTGAATATGTTATACAAAAAATCAAAAAGGTTACCATAATTACATTACAAGCTACTTATTACTTATTTTGATGGCTTTACTTTTTAATGAAATACCATCAACAACTGCATCCAGAAAGTCAAAAGACAAGTATCAATCTTTTCTCTAAGCATCTTTTCAATAAATCAACAAAGCTGGCTGCTGCATCCAAAGAAAAAAATTATTCTGAATCTAACATATTGGTCTTGAAAAACAATATTGGTTATATCACTGAGAAGACTTACTTTGAGTACCTTAGCAGGAAACACGACATCCTGAAACAACCGCTGATCACTGAATGAACTAAGACCGCTAAAACTGCAGTGAGCCTTACTGATCAGACAACACTTCACCAAAACCTTTACATGTCAAAAATGAAAAAGGACAGCTGTCTGAACAGCTTCAATTAAAATTGAAGTCTACTTTTTATTGTAATTGTAATTCCATACTGAGGTACAGTATTTCTGGCTGAATCATTGTCTTATAAACAGATGAAGGATCGCTCAAACATCTTGAAACAAGCTACAGACCCATAAAAACAGTCCAAGGTTTTCCTTACTTGGTATTGTTCAACAAACATGTTTGTTAAACAACAGTTTATAATAAAACAAAAAAGTTGTAGGACTGCTTCTGCTGTATATGTTCTACACTAACCAATCTCATAGATGTATTTTTTACTTTCAATGTCTTTCTAGAATACATAACAGTTTTTTTCTATATTGAGAGGCATTCCATTGATTAGACCATTGATGTAATTCTATTAACATTACTGCAAAATCAACTGATCATTTTTTCAGTTCATTTCACAAATTTTTACATCTTCCACAAATAAAATAATCTTAGAAGAATAGAATCTTAGGTGATGTCACTTATATAATGAATCAAAAAAAGCAGAGGACTCACATTAGAATTCTGAGGAAGACTAGATGAAGCAGTATGCATACTATAAATCATACACAATGCCTTTACTTTAAATACTCAGTCAAACCAGTAGGACCTTAGCCAATGTAAAATACTACCATTGATACCAAAAGTGATAGTTTTCAGTAAAACACACATAAGCGTGCACACACACACACACTCACTCATGCACTTAAAAGAACAAATCTGTATTTAAGCCTTTGTTATTTGTGTTTAAACACACACCGTTAATATATATATATTTATTAATATTGTACTATATTCAATCAATGAGAAGCCTGATGTCTTATTTTGCAATTAGGAAAAAAGTTGCACTGGATAATTCTTAAAGAGTCTACAGAGAAAGGAAAAAATTATTATAAATAAGAACATCTAAATAAAAAAAAAGTCTACTGTTGATATATCATTAAAAACATATCTATTATTTATTGCTGTTATCATTTTAATTATAAAAATTATCTATAAGAATATATAAAAAGGAAGTAAAAGTGTTCTTTATCCTCCACCAAAGCAGGACATGACAGATTGGTTGGCAGAAGGTTGCAATGAGACACAATGATAGGGGGAGCAAATCCACCTACTAATTGCAGAATCTGGACAACAGTCCCTTGCAGCTGGATCTTTTTTATTGGACAGGTATTGTTTGTTTAATGTCAGTTATATACTAGTTTTGTTTATGAACAGAATTATGGATTGCATTCCAATCCTTACAGATCAATTTGAAACCATTACTTGGGTTGATCTTAAGAGACTTGGTCTTTCTCTTAGCATGATTCCTCTTCAGTCTTTCTTCTGAAGACCTATCGGTACTAGTGCCTTTCGGTCTAGCAGGAATATGCCTGATGGAATCCTACTTATTGGAGAATGCAATGCACTCCCTTCTTCAGAGGGTCACATGTACTAACCCAAAATTGTAAGGTGGATGAAAGGATAGTTGAAGTAAGATTTTGAAGATGGAACAGGATAGGGAAGGCTTAAAATAAATCTTATTTTGATCAGTGTATAAAAGCTGGCAAAGTATTGCATGACTTACCCGGCTATTAATTATGAAAATTAAAAGAGTTAGATTTTTTAGAGGTGGTGAATCAATTTTAAGAACTTCCTAAAAATACTCACTCATACATAGGTTAAACTTAAAAAATTTGCTTAAGTAAAATTTTCTCTAAATCTAATACTCCCTTCAATTGAGGCTAAAATAAGAAAAAAAATTTTTTCTGCTGTTTAGGTCCAGGATCTATAATTAAAAATTATAAATTTAATGTGTAAAATTTATAGCTTTCAGTGTGAAGTATAAACTTTCAAAAAATGTTTTAACCGAAGGAAGATAGAGCAAAAGAGCAAAAACATATGTTTTAATGTAAAAAGATGTAGTTTGATTTATTGAAAAATGATTTTTGGATATTTATACATGCATTTTAGGTAAATAATTTGCTTAATTACCAATATATTAAACACTGTTTCATTTATATTAAAGTACTTCATATATGTGTGACTACAATTCTTATTTTATTGTATGTTTTGTAGGATTCATGTTTCATCACTAAAAAATAAACATAAAAAATAAAATATGAGTACCACAAAACACAGATTACTTTTTTGGGAAACAGGGTTACTTGTGTTGCAACAAAACCATAAAAGTATATAACAATTTGTACCATATTATTCATACAAACTGAACCAGTAATTTCACTAAATTCTACTTTGAGTATATACATTCAACTGTGTTAAAGTAACTTCTATTTTGTGTATGTCCAAGGAACACAATGCTGTATTGATTGATTTATTACATCAGCTTACATGGTAACAATACAATATAAAGTAAATACATATTACACTCTACAGAGATGCTTTCAGCATCTGTGTGTAGTCTGGTAAAAAAAAAAAAAAAAAGGTACAAACTAACACCTACTTATGTTGCTAAAAATAAAGAAACATAATAGTAATAAATAACTAGCAGGTTTACTTTATTCATATGCACATCTTAAATACATTATTAATTTTTGATGTCAGTTTTTCTTTACAGTTTTTAACATTCAGAATTTTCAGTCCGCGGTTTTGGTCAGTAAGCTTGAGGGAATCATGTTAGGTTGGATGTGAAGATTTTGAGGCCTACGTGAAGGTGAAATTTGATATGTATTTTACCGATCCAAATGTCTGCCAAGGCATTTACATCGGTGGCATCCCGACCGAGGCCTGGCTGATGACTGTAAGATGTAATCAGTTAGAACATCTAAAGACGACCTCCGGTAAAGCCCCCTAAGGGCTTGGAATGGAGGGGGTGGTGTGGCGACCGGTAACATCACAAGGTGGGTGTCTTCCCCCTATGGGGTTGGGATGGTAAATAGGTTTTTTTTAACCATTGCTTCAGTGCACCAATTTTTAACCAGTGCATCATTTTTAAAATTTCAAATTCATAGTTGCTTAATCATTTGTCATTCAGTTTAGAATCAAATCTCCTGAATAACTGTTTATTGTTAGGTTCTATTAGGTGATTTTTTTTTTTACATCATCTAGAATTATTAGTACTTTTCAACTCTAATTTTCTGTTACAATTAACAGGACCAAAAATCTGCTTCTTTTAGTGTTCTTAAACTTTTCCTTATTCAAAAAAAGAAGGGAGTTCTCAATTTTACCCATATATACTGTATATTTTTAAATTATTAAAATGCATGCTTTTAGAATTATGGGGCTTTTTGATCCAAAGGATCTTTTGAAGTTAATTTGCAAAACTTTCTTCAGTAAATTCAGTAAAAGTATTGTGGGCATTGTTATTAATGCTACATTTTATGTGTATTTATACAATAATATATTGATCTGTGTTGGGTTTATCTATATATGTTGTTTTTATGTGTCTGTAAAGTTCATATTGTTCAAATGTGTTGAGAGATGTGTAATTTGCAGTTGATGTTTTATTTATGTGTCCTCCTTTCTATAAGACAATTTGTAAAATTTGATTCTGTTGTGCAGGGCCTGCATATTCACAATGTGTTATTTGTACCTGTTAGTGAATGTGCCAGTCAATGTAATCAAGCTTATAACAAAAGTCTACTCAAATATTACAAGAAATTCTGTAACATACTAAAAACTGACATATTACAAACCAAAAATAATTGCTGCCAGGAAGTATTTTAAAATGCATAAGGAAACAGCAGGGAATGTGGACATTAATTGATAAACTGATACGTGATCCCAGAACAGATAGGAAAATATAAATGCTAAAGAGAGAAAAGAGGGATATTGGAACTGGTAAGTTATAAATAATTAACATATTTAATGATCATTTCTTAAATGTTAACTAATGAGCTTTCTGATAAAAGCATAGATCTAGATGAAGAAAAATTCCATGCAATTTATTATTTGATAAAAGTAAACTTTATTTTTTTTGTGTTCTTTTCTCCCACATCTTCATCTGAAATTGAAAATATTGTCAAACCTTTAAAATTGAAAAAAAAGACTGTTTACTGATGGGATTAGAATTGAATCAATTAAGATAATTGAACACATCTCTGAACTCCTACCGTTTATCTATAAGAGCATGCCTAAAGGGGTTTACTCACAGTACCTGAAAAAAATTTTTTATTGTTCCAAAATATTAATCAGGAGGGAGAGATCATCTCAATAACTATAGACTAATTACTCTTCTATCTGTCTTTTCAAAAATGTTAAATCTATTTTGACTAGATCTTTGTTTCGTAAAAAGTAATATTGCACTTTGCCATTAAGTTCTGTCTTCAATGATCTACCATACTAAACTTACACATTTGAATTCACTATTAAAATGAGATGAGTGTAATTTATATTAACTTACTATTATCATTTATCAATTAGATCAGCAGTTCTCAAACTGTGGTATGCAGAGCTTCTCAAGTTGGTATGCAGACACAACAATACAAAAAATATATAATATAAAAAATACAAAAGTCATCTATAATAATACAAAATTATTTGTACAACCGATATTTATTATTATTAATATTTATCACCATGTAATTCAATGTAGGAAACTGTGTTCAACTTATGATTTATGTGTATTATATATTTCAAAGTACCAATTATAAGGAGGATTATTTATTTTGTGATAAGCTTTCAATATGAACTACTGCCAATGAAATATTAAAAAAGCTGGATGACTTCTTTGTAGAAAATGGATTGGATTTGAAGCAGTGCATTAACTTCTATTCTGATGGTTCTCAAGCAATGACAGGAAAATATGAAGCTGTTGCCACCAATGTAAAATCAATTAAGTAAAATTGTACCCTCACTCAGTGCAGTTTCCATGAAGAAACTTTAGCTATAAATCAGAGACCTGAACAATTTAAACATTTTCAGGAGGCCATCAAGGTTTTAAATGTTATTAAACCTCTGGCTTTAAATGTATTCTGAAATGGGCAGTGACCACATTCAGTTATTCCTACACACAGAGTTATTCCTACTTTTGAAGAATATTTTAAATAAGACTATTTTGAATTCCTATAGATACGAAACCCTTTCAATGTGTTTCATAGTAGATTTCCATTCCTGGAAACCTAACAATGAAACAGAATCTTTGATAGAATTATCTTCTGATGGTGGTTTGAAAATTGAATTTATTAAAACATTAGTTGTGTGAATTTTGACTGAAGGTTAAAAATTATAAATTTTCTGCTATGGTGACAGAAAAACATAAATTTCGTAATAAACTGAACCTTGACCCATATTTCCCTTAAAATTAAGTTTAACTGAATCGGATACCTCTTCACTTGTTTTAAGCATGTAGTACCAGCCTTCTCACTGAATTTTTAGTTTTCAAGAATATTGTAATCTATAATATAAATAAATGTATAAGCAACATTTTTTTATTAAGTTAATAAGTTCTTATTTAAATGCATTTGTAATAAAATAAATGTTTTTCTAAAAAGTGATTAACATTTTTATTAAATAAAATTATTGTAAAACACAATTTTTTTATATAAAATAGTTGTACGCTACTGATGTGTAATTCACGTGAGTAGTACATAAAAAAAAGTATGAGAAATGCTATATTAGATGGTTGGTACATCATAGATGTAAATCACATTGGCAAGATCCTGAAAATTCTGTACACGTATAAAAAATGACCACTTTTTAACTCACTCATATCTGCACACAAAGATATAAAATATACCAAATAGACATCAAACCCAAGGCATTTTTTAACCACATTCTGAATTTCAGAATACATCTATCACATTAAAAAAAATCTCATAACATCAGCTAAAGTGAGAACAATAGTATCAGTCATTGAAGGAAGATGGTTGCAACAATGATGGAAAATATTATAATTTTAAATAATTAAAAATCTCATTGAGCATTACAGACTTCTCAAAAAGTTCCTTTTGTATTTGTATTATTTCTCTACATACTATATAAGAAAACTAATTTTAAAAAAACTAATGCTTCTACGGTGGCTTTTTTGGATTAGGAACTTATTTACATTACGGTCGAAAAGTAATAGCAGATTTGAATTGTGTCTGTTCATGTAGTATTTTATGCATTAATATGTTTCATAATACTCAGTTTTGTTAAGGTACAGTGCTTTTTTTTTGCATATGTGTAGAAAATTAAGGTTGTTATCAGTGCCAATGAATCTATATTCTGTGTCTATGAGATGGTCAGCAAATTTACATTCAACTTGAAGGTTAGCCTGTACAGATGTCTTTTAAGTGTTTATAATTTTCATTTGAAAAATAAAAAGAAGCATTCTGTTTGACCTATGTAAAACATTCTGTGGTTAGAACAACTTAGTTTTTTTATTCCGAATCCACCAAGTTCGTGTATTGGTGAACTCATCATCGCAAAAAAGCTGATTTCAAAGTCGAGAGTTTTAAGGTTCAAATCCTAGTAAAGGCAGCTACTGTTATATGGAATTGAATACTAGATTGTAGAAACTGGTGATCTGAAACTGGTAGTTGGGTTTTAATTAACCACACATCTCAGGAATGGCCAACCTGAGACTGTACAAAACTACACTTCATTCATACATATCATCCTATGAAGTAATACCTTACAGTGGTTCCAGAGTCTAAACAGAAAAAAGAAAGTTTATTATTCCAGAAGCATTATGATTGGTAACAGTGCTCTGTGGATGTTTGTTGTTTTGAATGCTCTACTGTACCCATTTTTTTGTTAAATACTCATCCTAATGTGATATCCATTCTTGTTTATTATTTACATTTATTTTATGATGGAGTTTACTAGCAGCTTTTTAAAAAAAGAAAATCACCAGCTGCTGAAGATGATCACAATAATACCCGAAAATATTTTGAAAGAAATTGTTAAAATCACAGTTTTAAATCTTGATTCAGTTTTTTATTTTTTAAGAGTTTATATTTCTAAACTGACATTTTACATATTCCTTTTAATATCTCACTACTGATACTCTCTTAATTTGTTGTGCTCCTGCTCAGCCAATCTTACACTGGTGGGAAAATGAATGCTGCCTCACTTCAGTCATCTCGACTGATATCCGGCTACCAATTTTCTGAATGACTCATTTAGAGCCACCAAAATAATTTTAGGTGCGTCTTGTTTGTCACTTTTTGGTGATAAACAGTTTCCAAAGTTTATGAATTTCTAAAACTTATGAACGTTATTTAAATTTACTTGCAAAAGGAAAATACACTAAAAGGACAACCAGATTGAAAAAGGGAGAGAATGAATTAAAATTGAGAATACAGCTATGAAGGTTTAATATAAATTCATGAAAAAAACAAACATAGTATAAATAAATTTCAATTAAAAATTATGGTGCAGTCTGTGTATATTTACACTTTGTATTAATATGCAAATTCATTTTTTAGAATATTCCTTTTAGTTTATTTTAAAGATCGTAGTAGATTGAAGTATGAGTAAGTGACCTTTACTACCTGCTGACAAAAATTATTACATCACATAAGATTACTAGAAATTCTAATAAAAAAATTTGTTCTTTGTAATTACTTTTTGTTTACCATAATCCATAAATTATATAATAAAATATTAAGTAATTCAAAAAGTTAAATTATTTGTATAGCATTTTAATATTTGTATAGCATGCAACAGAAATTTGACAGGTTGAACATTTTCGTAAATAAACATGTAAATAATTTGTTTACTCTATCACCTGTTAAGGTCACATTATCATTAGAAGTGACTTAAGTATAAACTAATTATAATCAGTTCTCAGGAATAATTTATTGTCTGTTACAAAATTTTGGTGCGAAACTTAGGTTTAATGATAATTTATAGATAACTCATATACTGATACTATAATATATGGATAAATAGGCCTTAGTGGTGTTTTTAGTATTAATTTGAACCTTTCCAGACATGTGTCTATTTTTATTTCATTAATGCACCTGATCAATGAAGAAGTATGGCAATTCATTGCCACTTCTAAAAATATGTTTTCATAAAAAAAAAATAATTTTTCTTCAACTTTCAAACTGCAGTGATTGATTTTCTTTTACATGAAGTAGCTGGAAAAAAATTAATTCTTAGAATTTATAAATATATATATGTATTTATACATAAATATATACTGTGTAGACAACCAACCCCTTGCTCTAAAATCACCATTGGTCGTTTATAGCCATGACTTTTATTACCAACATTTTAATCTGCACAATTTCCCATTTTCATTGCAATCCTGACAACCTATTGACTTCTACATATATATAAAACATATTATACTAATTAAAAAAAAAAATTTAATAGGTTGTCAGAATTTCAAAGATGGGAAATTGTTGTACAAGTTAAAATGTTGGTAATAAACAGCCACTAATGATTTTAGAGCAAGGACCTGAATAAAAATCCTCTAGATTTTTTTAAACTGCAGCAATACAGTTGAATCACTGATAACCTGAAGCAAGCAGTATCTAATTTTAATGATTATTTTATGAATGTCTTTAATCCTTGCTTGATGCAGTTTATATTTTAGATTCTGATAATAAGCATCTTTGTTTTTTCTTTGGTTCCCACTATGAAATATATGAGGCTATTATAGTAATATCAGACAGTAGTTGAATCAGTTACAGACATTTCTTAATTCTTTTACCTTAAATGAATCAATAACCTCTGGGATATATTTCCATATAAATTTGCATTTCCTTTCTTCCTGTCGATATGGTGTCAGAACAGAAAGGGCTATAATACAGAGCTTCTTAAGTCAATAATTTACTCTGCTTCTTTGATCACTGTTAGATTATTTCTGATATTTCTTTGACTTTTCCAAGGTGTTGATTCTATGGTGTGCAATGTTCTTGTAAAGAAGCTAAAGATAAAAGGTGTAAGACCTGAAACAGTACAGATCTTACTTATGCAATAGAACTGCACTTACTTACTTTTCTCATTTAAGAAAGCGGGTATAAATGTTATACCTTATACTGGGATACTCCAGTACATCCATTATTCATTTTACTTTTAATTCTTCCAACCTTATGACTTTAATATGATAAATTATACTCCTGTCTTACTTACACCTATGAAGTTATTTAAGTTGAGGACATAGAGTCCGAATGGTTTTATGTGAACTGGTACCATTGATCTAGTCATCATTATAAGTAACATCTTCTTAAACCACTGGGGTTTATTCACCCAAGTACAATCTCCCAAAGCCCTTCGCACCTCATCATACTGAAAATTAGCACATACATCAACTTATAAAAGTATTACTTGAAATAAATTAAAATTTTACAACTTCTATTTCTTTTATGTGAGAGATCGTTACTTTGAAAATGTTGTTTAAAACACTTATATAGGTAAATATTATATTAGTACACATGAGGCAAACCAGAATAATACATACCACAAATAGGATTAAAGAAAGAACTGTACTATATATATCAAAAACCTACTCCTTCAGAAAGATCTGTACCAATGGAACTTACACATATTTTATTGTTTTGTTTATTCATCAATAAAAAATGGTACTAGTTTTGCACCAAGTTATTGTTTTTAAATTGTATAATCTCATAACTACATAACAGTGAAATAAAACTTCACCTAAATCAGTAACAATATATATTAATAAGTGCAAGGCTAATCTTGAACATAAATACTATCTGATTATAAAATTTAAATTTATCTAACATCAAAATATTACATTTAATTATTTTATAATTAAAAAACATACTTTTGTGAATTTCTCAAAAAAATGATACTGTTGATATTAAGGTATTTATCATAGTAATTCACGACCTTAAAAATGCCCTAATCATATTCCTTGCTCAGTTTTTGAAACCATTTGACAGCTTTTTAAATTTGTAATTGCTACAAACATCACCAAAAATTTCCTTAAAATATTTGGAGCTAAGTCTAGATTGTATAATAAAAGACTAAAAACATCAACTGGATTTTCTCTCTTTTGCAGAAGATGGGTGCATACTTTCTTAAAACAACACAGTACCTCTTCTCACCAATTTTGAATAAAGTAGCACAATTTAAAACTGAAAAAAAATGTTTATAACCAAAACTTTTCAAATATTATGTACTTTAAATATTTACCTGAAATATTTGCTGAAATAAATAAAATTTGGGCAAGTAATTCATGAGAATTCATTTTTCTAAATAAAGGAACAGAGTAGTGTCTACCATAAAAAATTAAAAGTTTTACTGTTGTTATTGAAAATTTTATGTGCTTTTTTTGCTGTTATATTTTTTTTTAGTGCATTCTGAGCAATTAAAAAAATTGAGGATTTCTCAGACAGAATTTATTTCATTGATGCTTAACTTCTGCTAGTTTAAGAATCATTTGATTATTGCATTATGAGCAAACAATTTACACAAATGGAAATGATAGACTTGTTTGAATCAGCTTTACATGAAATTCCACGACGTGAAAAGAGCTAATTGTTAACAATATGTTGGCAAAAGTTCAGTTACATTGATTTCTGTAAATTTTGATTTTACTATATATTAATTTTTGCAATATTTAATTTTATATTTATAATATAATCGTCTGAGTTTCATAAATTGAAGGGCACCTGCAGAAGCCAGACTGATTAAAAAATCAGTAAGTTTTTTACTCTTATGTTTTATAGATAATTTCTGAAGTATTTCATCACAGGATTCACCTTCACTTTAAATTTTTTGTGATCAATACAGCTGAAATCAATGGAAAGCTACAGTTGTATTTTCCATGGGAATGGTTTTCCTTAATACTTTTTTAAAATTAATATGATTGTGTTTTCTTGGGTAAATAGTCCTTGAATTGGATCTTTACATGGGAAATACTTATGAAAAATTCGTCAGAGGATGTAACTTCACAGAAATGAAATATTGGTTGAAATTTAAAGAAAAAAAAAAAAATTAACGGATGGATAGACAAACTAAAAGAATAATTTGAGATTAAAATTTGAGCAAGTTGTATCACAGGAGCAAATTTCAGTTAACTGATAAAAGAGAACATTTGGTAAGAAAGAAATGTTTAGGTGAAAAAAAACATTTGGCAGAAGATGATGGATAACACAAAAATATATTAAAATTTATAAATGATTGAAGAAAGTAAAAAAGAAGATGAAGAAGGCAGGAAATCACATGTAGATTCTTCAGAAATAAAATTAGTGGTGCAGACTGTTATGTAATAAATAATAATTAATATAATAAAAAATTAAGGTGAGAAATAACAAAGTAAAATTGTATGTTGTAGTTAAAACTACAATTCTATGTGGAAGTGGAGAATGATATGTTGTATTTCAGAGAAAACTTTGGAGAAATGAATCTAAATTTTTTACTATGAGAAGGGAAAATGGAATACCATTGTTAGGAAGGCAGAAAGAGTTAACTAAAGGCAAGAATATATAGAAGGGATATATACACAGGAATAAAATTATCAGATGAAGTTCTGAAGGTCAAATTAATGATAGTATTATAAGAGACTATTTTATTATCAGAGTTAGTGCTATTAAAGGCTTTATGAGAAATAAGGCAGATATAATATAAATAATACACCTTATAATATATTTCAGGAATCACTCCTTCAGAGTTATTGTCATGTTAAGAAAAACAGGAAATAACTATGAAGATGATAATATAGTTATTAATTATGTGGTGAATTAATTCAGCAATAAGAATAAAAATATGTACATTAGTGCGATTATTACTAGTTGAAAAGTTGGTTAATAATAATCAATACTTAGATGAGTGAAGATCAAGAATTACCATTAATTTTATTTTATATTTCTTGTTTAGCAAGTGCTTTTTATATTAAGTTTTTATTTATTCATTTTTTGTTGTTTAATAAAGGAGTGTTATTTTACACATAGTAATGTAATTTATCTGTCGTCAGCAATTGATAATAATTACTCACTCCTGTCCAATATGAAGTCATCTAACCTAATTACATCATAGTCTTTTTACTCATGAATAAATTAGTGCTTAAATATTAAATTAATTTTTTGAATTTATTTAGTAGTTTTAATTGCTAAACTAACAAACTTATATCTCATCGTATGATATAGGTATTTTATTTTAAATTACCTCATCAATAAGCTTCTGTCCATTAAAGCAGTACACATACAATAAGAGAATTTCAAATAAAGCTATACAAAAGAATGCAGTTTTGATGAAAGCATTATGTTCCTGGAAATAAAAAGTACATTATTAGTTTGTAATTATGACAACTAAATCAGAAGAAATCTCAGCTAAGTAAGACATTTAGCCATTTATTATTTTTTTTATTAAACTAATTAAGTTTTTTCCTTTTTTTATTGGTTATTCCACCTTGGGACCGGATCTGCTTTAATATGAACTCAGTCCCAAGGGAGAATACGGAGGAATTGTTCATCCCTGCACTTTGTGCAAATGATCTTGACCAACATCATGGACATTACATGCCATTGCCATTCAGTCTGCATCACAGTCCCCACTAAGCATGCAGAATTCTCTGAAGCATGCTTCCCTATTCTTCAGGAACCAAATGAACATGAGCACCATGTGTTGTGTTAACCACCTCCTGCAAAATTCACATTCTGCAGAGGGTCTCTGTGTCTGAGCATATAGGTATGCTTTAAAACACCCATGACTGGTAAGGAGTTGTACGCCAGTTTGTACATCAGTTACCGTATTTGTGGTCCAGCCATCTCTAGAGGTTCAGGACCAGGCTGTAGATACATCTGCCCTTCATCAACTAATCCTATCTCTCCTGTCATCTGCAAAAAAGCAATGTGTCTCTGCAACTGCTTTTCTTGTTCCCCAGTACTTCTTCTCCCTCCTCCAAATGAGGAGATCCAGGTTGCACCCTGGATCTCTGGCCACTATACCGGCAACATCACCCAAGATGATCCTGCACTTGCAGCATACCTGAAAGGAAAAACCTGACAGAATTACATGGGCATATCTTTCTGGTGCGGCTGACCAGACTGGTGCTCTGTACAGCACTTTCCATAGCACCACCTGCAACAAGGTCTTCTGCTTCGATGTGTGTGAACCACGATGTTGGTGCTGTTTTTATCAATTTATACCTCATGGTACTTTAGAGTAGAGGAAGGGTGAACTACCATGGTTCTGACCCTAAATGAAATCAGGATTACTTTATTACTAACCAAGACTAGAACTCTTGGATCTTTTCTGATGAAAGCTGGAATCCGATCTCCTGCAGGCATGAGAAGATAATATTTATCGCCTCGTTCCCAATGTCCATCTCCATCCATTCTGACTTGGCTGTCCTAACAAGTAGCAAGTCATCATAAGTCAGGACTTCTCCTACATGAAGTGTGATGGACTTTGTTTTATCCAATGTTCCACAATGTTGGCCACAGCACTGAACTCTGAGGGACACCAAAACTCATCCTGATCTGGTGGAACTACTCATCGCCAGCCTTACGAAGAGGTAACTGGATAATCCTTTTTAGAAATGTACTGTTGCCACTCTTTTCATTGCCTGGAATAATGTGCTCCTATTACACTGTTGAGCCATTTTAAACATCAAACAGGATCACAGCTGTTACCAAACCTTGAGTCCAATCTGGCCTCCCAGATGATAGCCATAGAAATTACAGTTGACCTCTCATTTTCTGTTTAGCCTCTGGAACCATTGTAAGGCATTACTTCAGAGAATGAATGAGGATGATATGTATGAATGTAAATGAAGTATAATCTTGTACAGCCTCAGGTCAACCATTCCTGAGATGTGTGGTTAATTGAAACCAACCACCAAAGAATACCAGCATCCATGATCTCATATTCAAATCCGCATAAAAGTAACTGTCTTTACTAGGATTGAACTGTAGAACTCTCAACTTTGAAATCAGCTGATTTGTGATGACATGTTAACAATTAGACCAGCCCGATGGGCTATCTACAGTTGACATGCCCTTACATAAACCAAACTGGAGCTTGCTAATACCACCTATTGTCTCTAACTCTTAGTCCAGCCTATAACCAGCTCCCTCCTGAAAAGCTTACTCAAATACCTCGGCAAGCAGATTGGCCCAAAGGATAGTGAATCGTTGCCTTGCCTTCCCTACTTCCCTAGGAGCACAAGCCGGGTGGACTTGCAGGACTCCAGAATACATTTCCAGGTGATGTCATGGTTGAAAACATCAGCCACGCACCAGGGGCAAGTTTTACAACAAGCTCAACTACCATGAGGGCACATCGTTCAAGCAGGAGCTCTTACTGTATTTGGTGATGCAACTAGTCACAGCTAGCCCTTCTGTGGTAACTAAAGGATCTCAGCAGAAACTATTTACTTGTGGTTCATGTCACCACACAGAAGAAAGCTGACCTGTGCACAACTCATAGAGTAACCCTGTCAAAGTCAGAAAGACCCATACAAAATTTTTTGGTTGCAATCTTACAGCTATTTCCCCAGATATCCTCATCAAGGGCATCACAGAGTTCCCTCCACTTCTGCCATTTGGATCTGGAGACCTCGTATTTCATCCTTGTCCTTCTGAACTCGTTCCATCAATACTTAAGGAGTTCTATAACCCTCCTATTGGCCTTATGTAATCTTACCTGGTATTCATGCAAATGCTATGATTCCCTAGAGACCCTCTGGGTAGATTAAGTGTGCCAGGATTTAAAAAATATCTTAAACTTTAATAACTTTACAAAGTTTACAAAAAAAGTTTTCTACCAAGAAAGTTTTTTTTTTATTTTTACAAAAAAATTAAAAAATTGTGAGCAGGAACCAACAGCTTACTATCCACCTGTATGTGAAAAATGGTTGGATTATCCGGCAAAAAAACATGGGTTTATAAGTAACAAGAAAGAAAAGATTAAACAATAAAATGGATGAATCTATATTCAAATTGACAAAAGAATGGGCCAGTTAAAAGTACAAGTAACAGCATAATTATTTAATAATTCCTGATAAAACACTTAATTCTGAGTTTATAGCAACATTTAAGGATTCACTACTTTTTAACAGAATCATATCTCAAATTTAAGATGGAATATCTTATGTTTTCCTATGTCAGTTAAAAATGAACTATTGTTAATTCATTTACACTACATTCATAATTATTAATTACTGTATATATATATATATATATATATATATATATATATATATATATATATATTAAAATATATCATACAATTATACTTAATAATGACCATTTTAGAAATATAGCAATTATTACCGCAAGACATAAATAGAAGTAGATACACATTTGAAAGCACAGACTCTGGTTAGTTGCAGTTATGGTCAGCTGGACAAATTTATTTACATCTAAAATATTCCTAGAATATAAAACAAATAACAGTAAAAATTCAATAGAACAATGTATAGATTTGCTACTATTTTGTTAATCTAATTAGATACATTTACACATGCGCGCGTGCGTGTGTGTACAAAATTACATATGCTACAGGTACATCAACAAATTGCTGAATAATGTGATGATGAAATTTTTGAGGGTTAATCTTAAAAAAGATTAGTCTACATTAATTTTTTTTATTATGTATAATACAGTAAACTTGATTTAAATAACATGTGATTAAGATAATTGTATTGGTTTTAGGAGATCTGAAATGAGTTCTGAGTCACTATTGAAAATGGCATAGACATTTTTAAGAGTAATAAATAAACAATGTCAAGCTTACTAAGGAAAATGAAGAGTGAAGTGGATTTCCATTACCGTTTTACCAAAAAAAACATGGTTGCATATTTTTGGGTACAGTTTTGTGTTTAAGCTTTTACTGATTTTTATTTTAATCTATTCTATTTTAATTCTTCTTCTATCTAGAAGAAGAATTATTATCCCAGAGGTTAACTAGAAATGAAAAATAAAGCAATATTAATTAAATATTGATAGATCTTGATTTTACCAGATTGACAATTGACTATCTCTCATATCAATCTACACTAAGGCTTAGAATTATTTATTTTATTATACTGTTTGTTTTGAACTTTCAGTTAAAATACAAATTAACATTATGTTGCAACTTTACATACATTTCATCATATTTAAAAATAATAAATTTTTCAGATGAATTTTTTTTTAACCAATCTCTTCTTTTTACAATTTTTCACAAAATGCCCAATTTATTGACACAAATTCAGGTGAATTTATAGACAGATAAGTTTCTCATTAAAAAAAATTTATTTTTATTAGTTGAGATGAAAGAGATTAGATTTTAAAGCTTTCCATATGTCGCAGCATTAGTTTTTTAAATAAAAATTATAACTTGAGAGTGGAAAAGCTACAGACATAAAATAGAAGTAAATTATTCTTTGACAAATATTTTTTTATTTCTTTAATACTGATGGATTAATGCAAAATGAATGATTTCCTTAGATATTTAAGTTGAAGGTGAATGTGATACTTGCACACTGTAACTCCTAACCATAACATATTTAGCGATAAATAGAGTATTACAAAATATAGCACAACTTGAATTCACATGAGCATTCTGAACTAGCAGATGAATCACAATGGTATGTTCACTCTGTAATATATATATATATATATATATATAAAGTGATTCAGGAGGATAGGGCAATACTTTTTATCAACTCATTCTAGAGGCTAAAAATAAGAAAAAAGTTCATATAAACATGGGTCCGAAATGCTTCATTAGCGAGTTATACAGAGTGAAAGATTTTGCCCGAGTTTTAGTTCCTCCGGGTAAATTAAGGCTTTCTGAAATTCTGGGAAGGTCAATTACGAGGCAAATTCAATTGTTTCTTATGGTTTTTGAGCTGGTAAAACGAAAAAATAGGTCCCAGAACTACAGTTCTGGGACCTATTTTTTTGAGATATACATATCTCTCTTAGTTTTTAAGATATCTCATGTAAAACGCCAAAAATAGGGTCAAAAAACACTTTTTTTACGTTTGACGTACAATAATGTTGTTAAATTGGCAATAAATCATACATTTTTTTAAACATAAATTGTAGAGAATTTAAGCCTACAAGCCTTTTTAAGCTACGATTTTCCGTGACAAGAGCTTTATGGCTGTGATATTTGGTGTTTGATGTTTCTCACGGCGTGTGTATGGTTTTATAAACATTGAATTTTCTGTGTATTGATGTATACATGTTAAATGTACTGGTATTCTGTTAATGTATTATTTATATGTTCGATTTGCAAGTATAAAAGTTAAGATTACTGTTCTACTTGCTTTGGTCTCCCGGATTTTTGTCAGTTTCCTCCTGACCTACGAATGCTTATCTGGTTATGGGTCACACTTGTGTGAGTGGTAGATGCAGGGTGTAGAGGTGTGGGGTGTCCTGAAATAAAAATAACAAAAAGATTATTATCATTATTGTACATGGATATTGTTTTCTACACTCTAAGAAGACTGATTGATTTTTGTGAGTTTAATATGTATTTCTTCTTCTTCTTATTATTATTATTACTTTTTGCGCAACATTTTAAGGTTTAAACTGTTCTGTTGCACTTACCCCTGGGTCTAGTTCATTCCCACTTCCCAGAATTCAGTTTTTCAGTGATGGTTGTGAATGGCTAGAAGGGATCATGTGGAAGCCATAAAAAATGAATGAAAATAGTATTACAATTATTATTATGATTAAAAAATTGTATTATTAAAAAAATAAATTAGTATTATGTGGTAAGTAAATGTGTTTGATTACGTTATATATTGACTCGATTCTGATATACTATAAATATTGTATTTAAAAACGCTTACCTGCAAATTAAATCATGTTCCTTTATTAAGTACGAAGTGTACAATTTTAGTTTTTTTGAATCAATTTTACCATTAAAAACATTTGAATCATTATGAAATTTTTCTGTTCGGTCGACACTATCGTGCTCATTGCCATCATATTTACAATTATAAAAATAATTCGTTACTTTATATGTATCGATTTCTCTTAATTTCACACAATATAATTTTAAGTCGATGATAATCGATTGTACTGTAGCACTAATCGCACCGATCGCAATGCATGAATAAAACGCTAATGTTATCAAATCCAATGATGACAGAACATATACTATGATAAACACAAGTAATGAATCGCTAAATCTTTCTGGAATCCATAATTCGATCGGTAATGGTACATTTTGCAGATCTTTACTTAAATTTATTTTATCATTTTTTATTAAGCACATATAAATAATGATAAAAACCGGGATAAAAATTAGTATTGTAATAATTGAAAAAAGCAAATATATTGTACACCTTAAAAATAATAATTGTGATCGTTTATTACGTGTTATTATATTTATTTTTTCTTCAGACAATTTCATAATCATTTTATTATTATTATTATAATCATCAGTTTTATCGACATAAAAATCCTTATCAATTATCTTTACCAATGACCATATTTTATGTGGAACGAATATAATTTCTAAACAAAACGATAAACATGTTATAGTAACATTTAAATCTTTCATAGATATTAAACTCTTGACCATATCGATTTTCCAACTTTTGTAAATTTTCATTAACGTTCCAAAGGATAATAATATGGACGTTATTGTAAATATTATTGTCCTTAATGAAATCTTTTTATCTTTATAGCCAAGAATATTTAATAAATGCTCTATAACGTTTTTTTCCATCGTAGCAGCAAAATATATTTATTGTATACCTGAAATATAGTTGAAAAAAAATTAGCATAATATTAATTTAGTCAATTTTTGAATAATATACTAGTTTTTAACTATACTATAAATTTAACTGTGATCAAAATTAATCACTTGACTATTTTAATGAAGTAAAGCAGATCAGGAAGCAGCAATTCCGTTAAGTTTACGGGGAAGAAAGGCAATGGTCTATACTTCCTGTGACACAGTAGATGAACGAAAGGGGATATAAAAATAAAATCAATAAAATCCGGAACAGAAAGATTTCATAATGATTCAAATTATTTTAATGGCAAAATTGTTTCAAAAAAACTGAAATTGTACACTTTGAATTTAATAAAGGAACCAGTGACGGATCGCGTATAGGCACTATGGAACTGCACTTTCCGCTATATTATCCTATTTCACTTGATATTATCGATAACATTTAATATAATAAGTCCTTTTTTCTCGAATTCTTTCTTTACAATATAAAATCAATATTTTACAATATAAAATTGTACAATATAAAATCCTTAAGCTTAATGTCAGTAGTCATCCCCCAGTTTATGAAAAAAAATACAAAAAACTTTGTAAGGAACTGTCCGCTTAACAGTTCCAGCGGCACGGTGTTTGGCTGTTGTGCGCATGTGCACATAGGAAGCTGCAAGCGAGGCTGCGAGGAGGAGAGGGCACTGTAGCTCCCGTAGGGCCGACCTTGACGTGCAGGTGGATATACCTTGGTGGAAGGTTTTTTTTTACTCTACGTGTGTTGTGCTTAAAAACCGTATACCATATTCTTGAATGTGATAAAGGGTGTAATTAGATTATTATCCTGCTTCCAGCTATTCTATTTTATTCATTTTAGATCAAGATCAGAATAGATCAAGCTTGAATTGTAACAATTTAGGTTTTTTTGTCTTCGGTCATTTGACTGGTTTGATGCAGCTCTCCAAGATTCCCTATCTAGTGCTAGTCGTTTCATTTCGGTATACCCCATACATCCTACATCCCTAACAATTTGTTTTACATATTCCAAACGTTGCCTGCCTGCATTTCCTTCTACCTGACCCTCTAATATTAAAGCGAGTATTCCAGGATGCCTTAATATGTGGCCTATAAGTCTGTCTCTTCGTTTAACCATATTTTCCAAATGCTTCTTTCTTTATCTATTTGCCGCAACACCTCTTCATTTATCACTTTATCCACCCATCTGATTTTCAACATTCTCCTGTAGCATCACATTTCAAAAGCTTCTAATCTTTTCTTCTCTGGTACGCCGATCGTCCAAGTTTCACTTCCATATAAAGCGACGCTCCAAACATATACTTTCAAAAGTCTTTTCCTGATGTTTAAATTAATTTTTGATGTAAACAAATTATATTTCTGACTGATGGCTCGTTTCGCCTGTGCTATTCGGCATTTTATATCGCTCCTGATTTGTCCATCTTTAGTAATTCTACTTCCCAAATAACAAAATTTTTCTACCTCCATAATCTTTTCTCTTCCTATTTTCACATTCAGTGGTCCATCTTCATTATTTCTACTACATTTCATTACTTTCGTTTTGTTTATTTTCATGCGGTAGTTCTTGCGTAGGACTTCATCCATGCCGTTCATTGTTTCTTCTAAATCCTTTTTACTCTCAGCTAGAATTACTATATCTTCAGCAAATCGTAGCACCTTTATCTTTTCACCTTGCACTGTTACTCCGAATCTAAATTGTTCTTTAACATCATTAACTGCTAGTTCTATGTAAAGATTAAAAAGTAACGAGGATAGGGATCATCCTTGTCGGACTCCCTTTCTTATTACGGCTTCTTTCTTACGTTCTTCAATTCAATTTAGGTTAAAGTAAGTAAAAAATGTTTGATTTTGTTCTTTTAGAATTTTATCCCGTTTCTGATTAAATTTTCTTTTTATATATATATCTGTTTCCTTTTACACAATTTTAAAACAAATGCTAAAAATTTCTGGAGCAGCACCCCCTACTAATTTTAGCAACGTGCCGCCACTGAAAAGAACATGATTTAATTGCAGGTAAGCATTTTTAATGAAGTACGAGTACGTATAGTATATCGGAATCGAGTCAACATATAACGTAATTAAACACATTTATTTACCTTATAATACTAATTTATTTTTTTAATCATATTTTTAATAGTAATAATAATATTTTAATTTTTTTAATCGGTTAATTTGCAATTTTTATTTTTTAAGTTGTTTTTTTGAGAAAATATATTTTCGTTATAATAATGTATTTATTTTATATCATAACATTATTATACAAATACAAAAAAAAATTCATCAAAGAAAAATACCTACCTACTGCTTCCTTTATTTTATACAACTGCTAATTGAATACTAAGCCTTGTATAACTTTTATGTGACTTAGCCATATTACTGTACCGTAAAACAAAAAAAAAAATCTGATGTGGACACCATTTAACTGCATTGTACGCCTATTAAATTATATATACACATTTTTTTAAAATTAAAAGTACATAAAATCTTATTTCATTAATAACGTCAGAGGTTAATAATTATTAATAAATTAATACATAAAAATTTTTAAAAAAGTCGAATTCGACTGATTTCATTTACTTTTTTTCAGTCGGATTCGTACCGATGTGCCTTCCTCTTAACAGATTGTAATGCAATGCATTAATTAAAATTTTATTTGGTTTTAACTCTGGAACCAATGAAAATAAGTACCACTTATGATATATCGTTGAAAACCTCTCAGAGTTTATTCTGCAGTTAAGAAAAAGTCCAAAATTCAATTTTTTTTATTTTGGTAATTTTTTTTACACTTTTGGTTCAATCGATTGCAATAAAAAGGGGAGGCGCGCAATTAGATGTTACAACAGTCCTAAATCCAAAATTTCAACATCCTTAAGCTAATCGTTTTTGAGTTATGCGAGATTCATACGTACATACAAACGTCACGACGAAACTAGTCAAAATGGATTCAGGGGTGATAAAAATGGATATATCCATTGAAATCTGAAAACCGAAATTTTTCGCCATCACAATACTTTCTTTACTTCGTACAAGAAAGTAAAAATGAATTGTTGAAAAAACTGAATTGAAACATTAGAATCATTTATCTGCTTTGCATAAAATGTATAAAACAATACTTGTTTTCCGTTTTATTTTTATTGGCATGAAAAAAAAAATTCCAAAATTTTTTTGAAAAACCGTGTGTTTTTCATGCAAATAAAGCAATGATGGAAACTATTTTATGAATTAAAGTAGAACGGCATTCTCTCGTCTAAGTCTAATTGCAATCCATTACGTAGCTGCATATGTTTTTATTAATTTGTAGTTTACTTTTTACTTAATTCGTATTTTACTACGTGCAGCCTCTAATCGAACCGGTATTGGGCAGAGTAACAAGTAAGGGTTAGATAGACAACATGTTAGGGTAAAATATTTTTATTGCCGTCTGTTATATTTTTTATAGCCGTCAATAGTTTTATTTTCCGAAAATCTCCTGAAAAACTGTTTTTTTTTCACACCAGAAAACGGGAAATGGATATACAAATGTTGTTTATACCCTTTTAAGCAGAAAAGATAGATAATTAATTAATTTGTTGTAATTAAGTTTTTTCTACGACTTTTGTTAAAGTAACTCGC
Source organism: Lycorma delicatula (assembly GCF_047948215.1). Taxonomy (NCBI): domain Eukaryota; kingdom Metazoa; phylum Arthropoda; class Insecta; order Hemiptera; family Fulgoridae; genus Lycorma; species Lycorma delicatula. Next base: position 27,743,443 of record NC_134462.1, read on the forward strand.
CAAAGAAACCGGGCCCAGTTGTATGTATAGTCAAATGTTTGACGGTAAAAATCTTACCTCAGAATTCTTTCGGACAATATCGATTTTCATGAAAATTTTTAATTAAACTGCTTCAAAAGTTATATGTTCCTGATGTGTGCTTTTTGTTTTTTGGGGGTGAAAACTACCCCTTGTTAAAAAGTTCTAAAACCATAGACTTAAACTTTTCATAGATTGAAATCATAATTAAATATATGGAAAGAACATTATTTTATGTTGCGGAATATAATTTATGATGTTTTACTACAATTCAACCTTTAGAAACCACCCCTTATGATGATATTTTTTAAAAATTAGTTTTCAACGGTTTAAAATATTTTAATGGTGCATTTATAATGAATTAAAATCCCTTTACTGTTTATAATATAATTTATGACTTACTGCAACTTTTCAACCCTTAATAACCACTCCTTATGAAAATAATTGTTAAAATTATAGATGTAATACAATGTAAATAATTGCGAAACTGTATATATTATTTGTAATGAAAATTATCTCTATATTATAAACGAGCAGCGTTGTTATTAATAATTAATGCATTCTTGCATCTGCAGTTATGTCTCTTAAATATCCAACGATTCAAAAATAATGTGTGTAGGTGAATTCTGAAAATATGAGATGTATATAACAGTTACCCGAAAAAATATGTGCATATAACCTTAAAAAATACATTATAGAATTTATAAGAATTTTATTTAATCAGTGTATTTAATAATGAAGTACCACAGAGAACGTTTTTAAAGTAAACCGAATAAAAAGTACGTTTAAAACTCTATTCAGCATTCAAATTAAAATTAATGAATTTATTTAAAATAATTAATATTTTTAATTGTATCATGAAAATAAAATTTCTGCTCATGCATTAAATGATGAAGCGTGAATTTGATATACTTACATTTATTAATACATGTGAACACATGTTACTGTATCTACATATGTACAGGTATATACTCATACACTCCTATCTGTATATAAATATATACATATAAATATATTCTTCTACCTATACTTTCATCTATATATATAAATATATATGAAAGTATAGGTAGAAGAAGGAAAATAACGGAGCACACCGTAGGCGAACACCTGCTGATGGATGGTAACCATTTTATTTTCATCATAATTCAGTTAGTTTTCATGCTAATGACTTTTATTAAAGCTAATTTTGAAAGGTCTTTTCAAGTACTTTGAAAGTATTCTATAAGTTTTCTTCGAAAAATTTTCCGTTTTTCCGTTATTTAACATTGAAAGGTTCGACTTCAGTTTTCGGTGAACAAAACATTATCTTCAACATAACTCGGTTCCTATTACACCTATAGAATAAAAAAAAAAACTAATCTGTTTGTTATTTTATAAGCTTCATTTTTACTTTTTCGATAAAAGTAAGGTTTTTGACTTATTCGTGAAAAATCGTTCAATAGTTGAATGAAAAATCAATATTTTCAATCACGAATAACTGAAAAAGTATTGACTAAAAAAATTTGTTATAGAACATTTTTTGCTTATAATTTATTCCTCCATCGATTTCTTTAGTTATTTTGAATATAATAATTTCCACCCCCAGAAGGGGTGGCATCCATTCCCAGGGTAAAACCACTTATCGGTACTATATAACTTTTGTTCCTTGACCTATTCCCTAATTACTGTCCAAATTTCACGTCAATCGGTTTTGTCCGAAAGAATTCTGAGCGAAAAACCGTCACACACTGGACTAATGACGATTAGTATAAATGAGTCATCTAATAGTCAACGGCACGCCATACATCGATAGAAATTATTCTGTCTGATGTATTCATTAGAATCCACGTATAATTTGTTAAAAAAATATGTTGACTAACAAAATAATTTTCACCCAGACTATAGAAAATGAAAATGCATTTAATATTCTTGACGAAATTATCCCATAATCAACAAGCGAACTGGAAAACAAGACAAATGACTTATAGAGTTATAAAAAAGCGACTCAAAAAATCTTTTTTCATATTACTATCAACTAAACAAACGTTGATGACTCAAACTTATAGAAGCTTATAAAAGTAATAGAAGTTTATACATGAAAGATGAGTAACATAAAACCGAACCCATAATGAAACTGCTACCCAACACTATTTATGAAGGACTTCCACACAAATAGCGCGACTAGTGGATGTATATGTTACTACTGATTATTGCTGCCGTTTGTCAGGTGTTTATGTGTCAGTGCAGTTTACGTTTTGTTGCAGTACAGGTTTGTGAGTGCAGTTGTGTTTATGTAACCCGGCCACCGTGGCGCGAGTGGTAGCGTCTCGGCCTTTCACTCAGAGGTCCTGGGTTCAAATCCCGGTCAGGCACGACATTTTTAACACATGCTACAAAACACTCATCTCATCTTCTGCGGAAAGAATTGCTTGACTGCGAACCCGGAGATAAAAAACCCACCGGGTTGGTCTAGCGGTGAACGCATCTTTCCAAATCAGCTGATTTCGAAGTCGAGAGTTCCAACGTTCAAGTCCTAGTAAAGGCAGTTACTTTTATACGGATTTGAATATTAGATCCTGGATACCGGTGCTCTTTGGAGGTTGAGTTTCAATTAACCACACATCTCAGAACTGGTCGACCTGAGACTGTACAAGACTACACTTCATTTACACTCATACATACCACCCTCTGAAGTAGTATACCTGACGGTGATTCCCGGAGGCTAAACAGGAAAGAAAAGTTGTGTTTGTCTAAAATGCCTAATTCAATCCAAGAGAGAATATACAGTTGAGGCCTATATTCGTTGTAGATCGTTTGAGAAATCACGTCAAGTACTCGTAGAAAAATTTCCTAATGCCTGCATCCCAGCGAAGAGTAGCATACACGATTTAGTTAAAAAATGGCGTACAACAGGCTCAGTTTTAAAAGCAGACTCTCAATATGATCAGTCAAGCACAAAAGTGCATCGATGCCCAGGGTGGTCATTTTGAACATCTTTTGTAACGAGATAATAATTGCAACATTTAAATTAGGTTTTATGTTTTTATTTAATTTATCCGTATCACTCATAAAATCTCATTCCAATATAAGCTACCGATTCTGCAGCGGTTACGTTATGGATTCGGTTTTATGTTGCGCTCTGTATATATATTTATATATTTAGAGTGTTCCACAAGGAATGGGAAAAATTTTCAGAACATGTTCTACTGATGAATATAATGAAAAGATTTCACATAAACATAGGTCTGGAGACGCTTTGTTTTCGAGTTACGGGTAGCGAAAGATTTCACCCGGATTTCAACTCTTTTAATAAAAAGAAGCCCTACTGTAATTTTTGAGACCCATATTAAGAAGTAAAGTTGGTGGGTCTTTATGTAATTTGAGCTGGGAAATGAGATAAAACAGATCCCAGAACTGTAACTCCTGTAGTTTTTAAGATATCTGATGTAAAACACAAAATTCGGTGTCGAAAAACAAGCATGTTTAGGTTTGTTAAATGCGGAGATTTAGTAACAAAACTTAAAGAAAATTTAATTCTAAAAAAATTAATGTAAATACAACAAATAAAAAGTAAATAAAAACTTTTAAAAATCGGTTTTTTATTGAAGCAAAACAAAGTGAGTTATATGTAGCAGCACAATCTTTGTAATATTTTACATCAGTACGGTAGATTGTTTGTTTCAAAATGCATTATTTTCCATATTGCCATGGTGAGTTGTTACAAAATGCAACTTGTCGATCCATGTGGTTGATTCAAAATGGAATTTATCCCCTTCTTCAAAGAACAGCTGGTACTTCAAGCATCATAATAGCATAAGAGTAGTTTGAGGTTATACGATTATTTTTTCATGTCGCTGTGTTTGAATTTGTACAGTTTTTCACGATTATGTAGGCGTTAGTGAACGTTGGGCCTAATAATAAAGGCTGTAGGAAATGTATTTGTACGGAAAGAAAACGTGAAAAGGAAAAACTGAAGTGTTAATTTATACAGTACCAATTTAAGCAAATAATTTAAAATACTCAGTGTAATTAATTTATATTATTTACACCAATATAATTTTAAATAATTTTTGATTTTGTTTTATACAAAATAGTGAGATGTGGTATTTTAACATAAAGATTTCAACATAAAATTTAATTTTAGTTATTGATTTAAGATTAGGCCTGTAATGAATTTTATAACGTATCCTACTTGCATTCTTTTATACATTTCATTCTGTATCACTCTTTTACGTTATTCTGCATCGATGAAACTTTGATTACCTAGTAACTTTTTCCCACATATTGCAACTAATAATTTTCTCGTAATTTAATGCAGCCGTGATTTGTTTAGCTCACACATGTTAATATGCAATCGATAAGAGTGAGCCAAAATTATTAATAAGATCTGAAATTTTGAAAATGTTTCGGGTGTACTGACAAAGATCCAGAGATGGTAAATTTTATTCCACCGTGTTTAAATCAAAGTGGGAGATTCAATTATCTTAAAATATCAGATCCTGATCTTAAAATGGCAAAACTAAGTTGTATAAGACAGCTAATAAAATACATCAAGATCGTCTCCTGTCAGATATGATAAATTTTAAATTGCTTTTTTGAAAGCAACACAGAAAAGGAGAGACCAAACACCATCCAACCGAATTACAAGGTATGTAAAACCTTTTCTGGAATTAAGAAGCTATATAACTGCCATCATTGTTCATATTAATGATTATTTTAATCCATTTCTGTTTAATCGACACAAAATAATTGTCACTATTATACAAATATTATATTAATGTTATGTTGGGTTATTGTTATTTTTTTTTATTTGTAAGCTTATTATTCTAACCAAAGTCAGTGTATTCTCGGGTCCTTAATTAATTTCAGATTATGACTAAAAGGGGACCTGTTACTGTGTGCTCAAAATTTTTCACCAAGCTATTTAATATATCCCAATACAGAGTTCTAACATTAGCAAAGTTCAGAAAGGAGAATCAATTTCTGAAAAAAGAGGAGGGGGATCCATAGCTGAAATCATTTTCTGAAAAGAGGTCTAAGTTAAGCTCTTCATTTCTAGCCTTAAAGCCTGTGAGAGTCACTATAGTAGGAATAAAAGCAGACATTTGTATTTGCCTGTAGATTTAAATATTTCCAAACTGAGAAATATGTACATAATTCTGTTGATCAACCATTCGAAGTAGTGGTTTTTTTACAACATTTTTGTTAATACTGTAATGTAGGTTTTGGAAGCCCTGCAGCTGATGGTTGGAGTTACTGTGTCAGAATGAAACATTTGGTTCGACTTGGCCCCACTAATAATGTCACAAAATTGAAATGTGAACTAAATTCATAGGCCTAGAGCAAAGCAATTTAATATAATGCTTCAAGAAAAACCTGAACATTCACTGACTTGTTGTTTTGACTTACAGCAGGTGCAGGTGCTGCCAAAACTCTCTATTAGTGAAACTTTTTATTCAAGAAAGGTATCATTTTATTCTTTACATGTACACCTCGTATTATACACCCTGTATTTATCCATACAGCCTGTATTTTACACATGGACAGAAAATAGAGGGGGGTCTGTTGAAATATCTTCACTATTTAATTTTTTGAAGAAATTGGATATCTGTCAATCAGTTGCATCCTTGTGGCTGTTCACTGATGGATGTGCTGAACAAAATAAAAATTTTCATGTTGTGCATGTTCTGGGGTTGTGGTTATTAAAATATGCACCTGTACGTGTAAAGAAGTTTTACTATCCTATGCAAGGACACTCTTTCCTACTTCTGACAGGGTTTTTGGAAGATTCGAACAAGAATCCAGACAGAATTCAGAAATAATTCATGTAAGTGACTAGATATAATTGTATATAAAAAGTTCAGAACTGTTAGACATCTTGGAAAAGACTGGTTTGTTTGTCATAAAATCACTTAGAGCAATTCTTAGAAAATTACCAGGTATTAGTAACATGAAAAGAATCACTTTAAAAAGAAAAACATTAAATAATGGCAAGAGTGTATTAATAATGAAAATGGAACAAAGTTACAAAATGAATTTAGGAAAACAATATAACATGCTATAAAGAAGGTAAAAAAACCCACAGCATCCGAGATCCACCTATTCTTCACCCGTTAACTGCAGACAAGAAAAAGGATGTTGACAAAATCTTAAAAAAGGTTTTGGTGACAATTGGCAAAATGATGAACTTCTAAAATGGTACAAAGAACAGATTCTGCTTGTTGCTGAAACAGATGATGTCATCGATGAAGAAGTCTGTGATTGCATCGAAGGAAATATTCCAAAAATGATAATTTAATAACATGATTGTATAAATGTAACAAAATTTACACAAAGTAATTTCATACAATTTTTTAAATAAAAATTCTTGATAGAAAATTTTTGTGTAATTTTTATTAGAAACCCAACTTGATAGCACTAAAAACTGTTACAAAAACAAACTGTTCCAAAATGCAACTTGTCCATATATTTGGAACAAGTGCAACTTGTTTGTTCTAAACCCCCCCCCCCCTCAACATGAAGTATGAAGATATTTTCCTCTTTTTCCACTGTATTACAAATAAACTAGGAAAGCAACATTATATAATTGCTATACTATTTTCAATTATGAAGAAGGGTAATGTGCAAGAAGTTTATTGCAATTGTTGAAAAATTAAACATTTTGGACCTATTGAATTTTGAAAAAACACTCCTCATTTATTTATTTAATTTACTCGTAATGGAAAAATCAGTCTTGAATCATACATAGATCTTCAATTGTTTAATTTGATAGATTAAAAAAGTATTTTTTTAATTCTCTGGGGCTACATTTCAAATTATGCTTTATATTTATACTAATTAAATATATTTGAATTCTTTATTATTTCTGTTATAAAATTATAAATTTTCATCTACCGATTCAACCATTTCACCTACCTTGTTAAAATGCATATGTAGCTAGTCTAAAACCGTAATTGTTATCATATGTAAAATAATATGTTGACTAATATTGAAGCTGTTAGTCAGTTACATAACAATATTAAAGAGCATGGAGGTAGCTCGATCGGGTTGTTCTTATGAAAGCTAAAGGGATACTGAGATATAAAAGTATTACAGAAAAAAATAAAAATATCTATAACTCCCAGAATATAGGTATTGAATATACATTGTACATATATTAAATAAAACAACAACTTGTGTATAAAAAGTACGAAAATAACTTGGACAATAGCAAACACAAAAAGCAGTATTGCGTGACCTGTAAACAAAATTTATGTTCCTGTTATAGCTTACTAGTAAATAAACAGAATTTTTAAGTATAAAAATATTTTCGTCATCTTAAGGTATTCTGTATAAAAAAAAAATATTGTGCAATATAAAATATACTTCTTAATAATTTTTAACCCTTGGACACAAAGTATGCTCAACTTGACACATTCATACACAACTCTTTTGATCATCTAGTAGCTGGTAGTTCTGGTAGGACTTTAAACTTCAGAGTCTTGCTGTATGGTTTTCTTACAACTCCACTTTCACACAAAGTTCTACCAGGTTGAATTAGACTTGATAAAATTTTTAGCTATAGCAAATAGATACAATAGATCGATAGACAAACTGGTATGTAAATTATTTCAGTACAAAAACAACATTTCAAATGCAGTTTTACATTAACAATAATCATTTTATAATGTCTACTGAAATTAATTTTCTAAAAACTCATAAAGTTACACAACTATAATCTTCTGTAATACCTAATTGTTGATTGCTCTTGGCTTTGTAGCACTTTTAGTTTATTAGTGGAATTTTATGTGTATATATGTATGTAAACATATTATTGTAATATTTCACTTTGTTTAAATGTTAATTTAAAACTGACAATGTCTATTATAAGTAAATAATGATTCACAGATTAAGTAATGAATAAATTTATTTATTAATTGCAAATAAATAAATTTTTTTTTTTTCAAGTTTATGGATAATATTCTTCGTTTTTGCTGTTTATGGATATCATTACTTATAAAAAAAGATAATAAAAAAGATAAAAAAAGATAATTTTGTGGCATTCTACGGCCATTGTGATTATGTAAACATCACAGACATTACACTATTCTCTCTGGACTATTTTAGTACTTTGTTCATAAAAACAATTATCAAATTATCACTAATTTTTAAAAGTATTAAATTTGAAATATCTGATGCATTTGCATGGCTGTATAAAAAAAGGAAATGAAAGATAAATGCTTTTTTCTGTTCAAGTGAATAATTTCATGTATGTTAATTATAAGATAATAATAATATTTATAATTATAAATATTCTTGATAGAATGCTAATGGTAAGATTTTTGGGATTTTATAAAGTTGATTATGGTCGTTTTATAAAACATTGATTAATACTGTATTAATATAATGATGACAGTACAATAAGGCAAGCATTGCATCCAGTCAATTCAGTGAAAAAAAAAAAAAAAATTTTGTTCATTGCACCATTTCAGTCAAATACCATTTTAAATGTTTAAGCAACATTAATCAGCATACGAAGCAAAAATAAAACATTATGTTGTGAATATCTTACTGATAATAGAACTCACAAAAAATGTTTGATAAAGATCATAATTAATAATAACTAATAACTAACTTAATTTCAGTTCAGGTAGTTAATCTTGTTGATGTCCTGATCCAGTATGATTAATTTACCTTAATGTAAGTTATAATGAAATACATAAGAAATATGTTGCAAAAATTGATTGATTCAATATTAAGTTATACAATTCAAATGCCCAATAAATTTTAGTAAATTGTTTCTCTATGTGTAATGAAAGTGTTAAACAATAAAAATAACATGAACATTTCAGTTAATTTTAAAATTCTTGCATGAATTCAATTTGATATGAATTTATATCAAATAAAAACAAAAATCTGTCACACATACACACACACAGATGCACACATACATCATATAAATACGCACGCATACGCACACAAACAGAGGAAAAAGAAGCTCTGTAACTGCTTATGTATTTTAATTGAACCTTAGAATCATTTAATCTTAACTATTATTTCAACTTAAGCTATCATTTTTTTGTTTTTATCTGAGAAAGTCGCTATGGAAGTTATTAAAAACTATACACATTTTTTAAATTACAAATTAAAGCAAATGTAATAAACACAATGTTTTTCAAAACTTGCGTTATAAAGTTTACAGTTGCCCCTGAACCTGGTGCTGCTCTTCTTACCTAGGAATCACTTGATGCTATTTAGGGTAATTTTTGTTCAGTCTGCCAAACACATAATTAGAACATAGTTAAAAAGTGTTGGATTTAATTTGAACTGTTCATTTAGTGTGCTGATGTACATTGTGATGTATTTTTTAAACATTTTTCATGATATTTGATTGGTGTTATTTTAAATGTTTATTCTAAACTATCTTTAATTTTAAATTGTTTTAAAATATTTTAGATTCTTATTAAATAATTGTGTTTTGTTGCTTTAGTTGCATTTTATTATCAATTCATTTTATTAAGAATTACAGTTTAATTTCATTTCATAGTTCTTTAAACTAATAACTTATATTTACCTTTACTTATAATACCTTATATTTCGATCTAATATTTCTTAAAATTTTATACACATTGTTTCAAATCCCAGTCTACATTATCAGAATGTCTTCTTCAAACCTATAAATTGTGTTAAATAGCTTTATTTCTCTTCAATCTGCATTCCATATTAACCTTAGAGTTGAAATCACTTCCTCAGTACTCATTTTTTTCAACTTATATATATCTTCATATAGTATTCTTCCACTTCATATTCTAATCATTTGTGTGATTTAGCTTCTGTTTTTGTTTAACTTCATAATATTGTAAGTATAATTTTGTTTGAAGAGATACATTCTTGATATTCTGATGTTTATGAGTTACCCAAATTCTTCCCAGGTGTACATTATATACAGACCATGTGTATCCATGTATCCA